>NW_026126525.1:7757500-8252500 GCF_943737965.1 Phodopus roborovskii | reverse complement strand
TCCTCCTGGCCCTAGAAATGGAACCGGCCAGGACAGCTTCCATAAATACCACATAGTTTTTTGTTTTTTGTTTTTTTTTTTTTGTCACTAGTTTCCTCCTGCCTTTCTCAGGACCACTACCACCCACATTCAAACATGCACCTCTGCATCTTGCTCCTCTCTAGAAAGGAGAAAGCATGGAGTAACTGAGCCAAGACTCAAAAGTTATATTCCCTGAGCACCTCATAAGGAGGGCATTCAGATGCTTCAGACAGCTAACTTCTGGCCTTGTCCTATGTGCTTGGCCAAATGTTAGGTCACACTCAATTCTCATGCTGACATATTGACAACAATGCCAAGAAACTGGCTAACCCAAGCAAGTGACAAGAGCTGATCATAAGTCTGTTCTTGCTCTTGCAGTATTGGAAATTCAGAGAGGCTAAGTGATTGGCTCAGACCAGCTAACTGAAGGCCCAGAGCTCAAATATATGTTTACAGCATCCCAAATAGACTGCTCTTAACTACTGTCTCTGTTATCCTTTAGAAGGAGGGGGAAATTAAAGGTCCAGGGACTGGGCTAAAGGTTTCAGATAGCTAAATATTGTAAGTAATCCTGGCTGTGGAGGGTGTTGTGTAGTACCTGGAGGCAGTTGTTAGATTAGTGTAAGCAGGTGTCAAGACTGGGGAGGGGTGAGGGAGGAGAAACAGGCCGGGGAGGGGAGAGCTTAACCCAATCACCCAGTGAGTGCTTAGAGCATAGCTTTCTGAGCATCCTAGGAAAATTAGCTGTTCTTTGTGTTCCCAAGGCCCTGTGAATGCTATTCTAGCACCAAGTTCATTTGGGATGGAGGATGAGACACCTCTTCCCAGACAAGGCTAAGGAACTTGTGAGCCCCATGGCATTGGATAGCACTTGAGTCACCCAGTAAGGCATTCACATTTTCCATCCACTGAGCCATCTTACCTCTGACTATACCACCCTGATTCCTCTTGTATCTAATACCCCACTCTGACAGGTGGCACTTCCCAGGCCTGAAGCAGTTTCCCCGTGGGAATGGGGTGGGGGTGGGGTCCTGTCTACTTCAATCCTTCTAGCCTAACCTCCTGCAAACCAGTTGGGGAGGGAGGCAAACAGTACCTTCCTAAGCCTCTATCCAGAAGTCCTCAACCTTCACTGAGCCCCCCTGACACTTTTCCCAAGGAGGAAATGAAGGCAGTCTTAGTAACCACAGATATCACTGGCAGGGGTATTTGCACTGTACTAGGAATTTCTGTGCTCTTGCTAAGTAGAAACTCACAGCAACTTCCATAGAAGGGCTTCAGCATTGCCTTGCATTTATGGATGAGGCTGAAGCACTTGCCCAGACGTCCCCAGAGCAAGAGCTGAACCCAGTGTGACTTCTGGGTGGGGGCCATTCAGTGAGCCTGCCTGTGCTGTACAGGCACTTAGATGTTAAATGCTGGTTCTTCTTGGGTTTGGGTCCATGCTCTAGGCTTCTAACTACAGAAGATGTTCGTTAATGAAGGCATTGAGACCTCCCCAGGATCTCAAAGACCGAAATGAAACTAACCCAGGCTCTTGGAAGTAATCCCTTACCATCTGTGCATCAACTGTCTTTCCAAAGCAAGCTCGCCCTGGTTCCCTCACCGAGTCCTCGCTGCAATCCCGAGGCAATTCTCGCCAGCTAGTTCAATTGCAGGAAAACGGAGGCTGAGCTAGGTCACTGGCAGCCAGCTAGTGAGAGTGCTAACATCGGTGGCAGCACTCGCAAAAGCTGGGCGACCTGCCTTGCCTCCCAAGCTCTGAATTCAAATTCAGCTTTAAGGGGTCTTGGGGTACAGCAGGAGACTAGGGAGGATATGTAACCTGCTGTAGTCACAAAGGTGTTGGCTTTCTTCACAAGTCCAGGGGAACCCTACTGGTATGCAAATGATATGCTAGGACCTCAGATAAACCTAAGAATGCATAATGTATCTGCTCATACATGGACACTACATAGTCAAATTATGTTGAGAAAATATATTTTCTTCATAATTCTACTATTTTGCTTCTCTCTTGGACCAATAGCTTTATCATATGACTTCCCTTGAATTATGTTCTCAAAACAGTGTCATGTGAAGACAGCAACAGAGAGCATTGAGTAGATTATAGACAAGCACCCAAGGAAAGTAAGAGAAAGTCATGTTTTTAATTGTTAATTTCAATAACTTTCATGCCCTATAGTGAAAACACAAGCATTCAGATAAAGGGTTAACCCCTCTTTTTTTTTTTTTTTTTTTTTTTTTTTTTTTTCCTTGAATAGAAGATAAACTCTGAATGTCAGGGAAACAAAGAATCAGCCTGAAGGAGAAAAAGCCAACACTGTAATTGTGAGGTCTCTCTTGGTGCCAGGTATGGGGGGGGGGAGCCTGTATATGTACATCCCTACATATAAGGAACATCTTTGTATATCTTTAGTTAGGGTCCTTGGGAGGGGAAGGCTTTAGGGACAGGGTGATGCTGCTTTAGAACAGGTTCTAGAGGCAAGCAAGGAATACACTCTAGCAGCAGACACAATACATCTGACATAAGAGAAACAAAACTCAGAGGGGAAGAGAAGATGGAGGATATGATCATATCTTGTGGTGAATTTTGCCTCTAGTTGAAGATTTCTCTATATGTATTCCTTAATATTTCAGTTTCACTCTAAAAATGGTACCATCATCCAGAGATAAAGAGAGAGAGTGAGTCATGAATGAAGTGCACGGATGAATTTGAGGCCTAGGAAATCACAATATTACAATCACTACAGTCAATCATGTTTACTCAGGAATATTTCAAAAGATTCATTTGGCAATTTTAAATAAAGTTCTTTAAAAAAAAAACACATGAGTTCTTGTTAAAATTGTATAGAGACTCATTGATGTGTTGCTTATCCTGTTACTGTTAACTACTGTACCAATTTGAGAGGTGACTTTTCATCTAATACATTCAAAAGAACAACCATACATGTCAACCCTTACTGGCTGGTGTTCCCTCCAACTCATAATCTATATTCACTGTATCTGTAACTCTTATGATTTTACTATTGCTTCTGATAAACTTTTCATCTTTGAGTTTTTAAGGAGACTACTTCTCCAAGTATTCTCATTGAAAACCATGTTTGTTTGCTGGTGGCTTTAAGTACTTTTAAAAACTTGTTGAAAGTTATAGGCTTTCCACATAACAGTTGAGAAAACATCTTCTACTGATGTTAGATTAATGTGTCTATCACCTGTTGTCCATTGGCACTGAAATAAGGGAAGATAGTTTGTGCTCCAACAGTTCTAAGCAGGAAAGTACTTTAAGTTTCAGGGGGACTTCTAAGACTCTTAGAAAGAATGTGAATCTCACTATTGTTACTATTGTTATCATTCCCTATGCTTAAAGGTCTCAGAAAGTACATCACCAGCAGCAAATTCCAAGCTAGAAAGGCCTGAGCATCTGTGCACTTTGGCTCTACTCCTTCCTAAAGAGAAGGAATGCTTTTCTTGCTTCTCACTCCCAGTAACATAATCCCTTGCAGGGTAAGTACTTATCTGCTCAGAAGGCCAGCTGGAAGTAGGCACAAGGGAATGAGTCTGCCTGGGAAGTGCACACAGTGTGCCAATGGATGCCTCCCCCATTAGTAGTTTTGGTGTCTAACAGGTGTTTCTCTCAAACCAGCAGCTCATTATTTCTGCTTCTAAGGGCAAAGAATCAGTCATATTTTTCCCCTTAGAAAACTACTTATTCTGAGTGATGAGATTAGATAACACCATGTTGTTCCTCCAAGTTACCTCTCTCTCTCTCTCTCTCTCTCTCTCTCTCTCTCTCTCTCTCTCTCTCTCTCTCCAACTGTGACATCCTCTTCTGCAGACATCCCTTTGGGAACTTAATCAGCTTGTGAAGAGCTGCCACCTTCTGCTTCATGGATAACCTCTCATGTCTGAGAACAATGTATCCTTCATCTCTAAGAATGATTTTCTGCTCACTATGAATTGCCATGTGATCAACAAGACTGTGCTGGTAGGTTGCTTTGGCAATAGAATTAGACTTAGAAACCAAGACCTAGACAGACATAGAAAAAATTATATGTTCTTGTTATCAGTAGCCAACCTTTAAGTGACTTCTTCTTAGAGAGATGCCATTCCCCTCCCCCCCCCCATGGCAGAGCTTTACAAATGTGAGGCCTGGCTTCTTAAGCCTGTGGGAGAAATTCACTGAGAACAAAATTTCACTTCCTGTCTTTTTGTCACTCTTTCATTTAGATCATAAAAGGAACCACATCAACTTCTCTCATCTTCTCTTCCAAAACAACACTGAAATTGTCTACATGTGTGTTTTTTGTCAAACCTGCAAGGCACCTTGTCAGAGTAGAGTGAGTGCTCTTATTCATTATGGTAGCTCTTCTGGTTATTTAGTTGGAAATAAACCCCAAAGAAAGAGCTCCAAGTACATTCATAAAGTCACTGTTCTATGTCATTGCATAAAACTACTGAATGCAGTGTATTTTTATAGTACTGTCTGAGGCTGAATAAATGTCTCAACTCTTCATTAGCATTGCTGAAATACCCTAAGTGATTTCAAAGTAGTCTGTGCACTATCTTAGCCCATACATTGCTAGAAAAATAAAAATAATTTGTGGAGTTTATTGATGTTCTATTAATGACTGCCATCTTGACCATTTATATTACCAAATAAAATGCATACCACTTAAAATACTTGAAACCTCTGAAGCAGGAATTTCAGCCTAGCTGTTTGTTTGAAGAATATCAGTCATTTATTTTGTCTTCAAACAAAAGACCAAATCAGATCCATAAAATGTGAGGGAATTTTAAAAATCAGATGCTTTAACCTAAAACCAGGAAGGGAAGTTCACTTAAAGGATGTAAAAAAAGAGATGAAACATCTGTTAATAAGATTCTTTAAAAAGAAAGGAAGGAAGGAAGAAAAAAAGGAAAAACTCTGCTTTGGGCTAGAGGGTAGCTAAGTGATAGAGATCTTGAGGAAGATTGACCTCCCTTCTTCCTGATATACTGAATTCTAGGTTCCTCTAGTTTCCGATTTGAAAACCAAGCTCATCGACTCCCACCTTAAATGTCTCACCATGTAGAAGCAAGAAATATATATATATATATATATATATATATAGAGAGAGAGAGAGAGAGAGAGAGACAGAGAGAGAGAGACAGAGAGAGAGAGAGAGAGAGGAGACATAATACTGGAGGAGAAGAAAGTCTGACACAAGAAAACCTCCCTCCATTTAGAGTTAGTTTTCTAGAAACCTACCTTCTGGAGTGTAAATGAGTATTTGGGTATTTACAGGATATGCAAAGATTGTTAAAATGCATGGGCAGATGAAGTTGTCTGGGAGAAAGAAAACAAACTTTGTGTTTTCTAAACGATAACCAAGGCAGACACAAAGCACTGCTCTATTCATCTCATTAATGGAACTGAGTCCCCCTGAGCAGTTAGAGTCTGTGTTACCTGAATCAGGCCTTGGTTCCTACACCAACACAGCTCTCTTGAGAATGGATTGTCCTAGCCTCATCTCTCCAGCCCTAGAACTGACTTTCCATCATGCCTTTCTACTGCTGACCTCTGGGCCTTCATGGTCTTCCA
Source organism: Phodopus roborovskii (assembly GCF_943737965.1). NCBI lineage: Eukaryota > Metazoa > Chordata > Mammalia > Rodentia > Cricetidae > Phodopus > Phodopus roborovskii. Next base: position 8,246,898 of record NW_026126525.1, on the reverse strand, counting down.
TGTCTTTCCTTCTTTTAACTCACTTGAATATCTTGCCTATATTCTTTTTATCTAGGAGCTTAATTTCCAAATTTGAGACAACTCTCTCAACATTTCTAATGCTCCCATCCTTTCTCTAAAATATCACTATGGGGATGGTGTGTATGTGTGTGTGTGTGTGTGTGTGTGTGTGTGTGTGTGTGTGTGTGTGTAAGGGAGAATGCAGGGGATTCAGAATGAAGAGAAATCAGTGGAGTCATAGGAAAATTGGGGGATAAATACAGCTGCAGACACTTACATGGAGATACTCGGAGACTATCATTTAACTGAACTCCTTCACCAAGCTAGTTTAACCTGAACAAACTTGCAGAGGAGAAAGGACACTTCAGATTGAAGAAGAACTTCCTTTGAAATGTCAGTAGTGAACCTGGAAGTCAAGTGAGAATTTTGATCTTTCTCCCAATCTATGATGGTGGTGACCCTTTCCTTCCTCCAGCCCCAGCTTAATTCTAGGCAGGGATTATGTCTCTTTTCGAATGACAACTTTCTGGGCCTGGTGAAAGATAAGAGTCCAGAGAAGTGAACTTCCAGGAAATTCTCTACATTCCTACAATGCCTGCCCGTTCTTCCCTGGGAGCAGCTGCTGGCTGGTGTCCCGCTGGCCCTCTAGGTTTGCAGAGAGAGGTCTCAGGTCTCCAGAGTTCCAGAGAGAGGTCTCAGAAATGCATGAAGACCATACTGTCAGCTGCTCTTTGCCAACCCTTCATATGCTCGCCCTGAGAGGCAGGCACGGAGATTGTCTCCTTAAATCCTGGTTCTGCCTCTTGCCCTTTAGTGAGTAAACTCTGCAACTGAATTTATCCTACCCTGACCTATTGCCCAACTGAATGCAGTGAGAGTCGGGGTCGGAATTGAGGGATAGGCTGTGCCACTCAAAGGCCTTTCTTCCCTTAGGAATAGAAGGCCTACCAGAGAAATACAGCCCTAGAGCTCCCAGAGCCATTGTGTTTTGGCCCCAGCAGGATGAGTAAACTCTCTGGCTGTCAAAGACCTCAAGTCATTAGCATCAGCTGCAGTTCTAAAGAAAAAGCCAGCGCCTCAAAGTGGCTTAGTGCACAAACGAGGCTCCCGAGACAGCCTCACTCAAGCGACTCCATCACTTCTCCATCAGCGGCTGGATGTGAAAAGCTCTTGAGAGCCTGTCTCAGTAATAATTTTTATTTTACTTTGAGCCACCCTCCCTTTACCCTGAGGTCTTAGAATCCGGGCCACAGTTCCCATTATGAGACCCCTTGGGAATCACACAGTACTCCACACAGAGGGTGAGAAAGCTTTAACACCTGAGTCCAGCAACACAGGCTCTTTCCAGCAATGTTCTTGCAGCCCATACACATTCGTGAGCCCTTGTCCTGGGACCTGAAGACAACTCAAGTTCCTTTAGGAGGTCTGACAGCATTCCAGATTTATCTTCTTTAACTCTTCGGGCGGGAAGGGACACAGCCCAGTTTCCACCCCGTTATCCCCCAAATCTACACGGGACTCCCTGTTAGGAAGGGAGAATGCTTTAGAAGAGAGCCTGGCTGTCACCTCCTAGGCCACTAACCTCAAAGACTGGCTGCAGCTCAATAGCCAGAGAATCCCTCGGGAAAATCCTCACTCTTTCTTTTGGGCCACAGCACCCAAACCCAGGGGAAATGTGCGAGTAGTCAATGGGCTGGCAACCCCTTGTCCTAGGTCCTCCTAGCAAAATGGAAAAGAACCGCTCGGCTTCTTCTGGTAATTTCCTTTCGGAGCCTGAAACTAATTTTGCCATCCCAGGGGTCCCAAAGGGCCCCAGCCACAGGAGGAGAGCCTGGCTACTCTTGCGGAGGCTTTGCCACTTGGGGAAGGAGCTCAGGATCTGCCTGGTGCTGGCAGGCAGGAGAAGCCAGGCTTGCGCCGGAGGGAGCTCCCAGACCAGCAAGAGTTAAAGGGAGGGGACGTGGGCTGTCACGCGTCATTGGGCAGATTATGTGCAGCAAACAAAAAGTGTGTGTCTGCGTGCCAGTCAGTCAGTGCATCGGGTCCATCTGTACAACTCGTCTCTCTCTCTCTCTCTCTCTCTCTCTCTCTCTCTCTCTCTCTCTCTCTCTCTCATCTTTCTATCTGCAGCATCTCTCTTCACTTCTCTCTCTTTGGACAGAACCTACTAGACTGACACCGACACCTCTTGACATGGAGATATACTAATGTAATAGGCAGAAAGGAACACTGGGTTTCACACATTCGGTTCCAGGTGGCCTTATTTGGGCGACTCGGTCCTGACCTTATTTCTGGTAAGTCTATTTGTATTGAAATGGGAGGGGGATGGGGAAAAGGCAGGTTGAGTGGAAAGAGTGGGGGAAAAAATCGCCTCCTTTCTCCTCGTTTTCTACAAGATAGGCGAGAAACGATTGCTGAATGTTATTTCCACTGCCAATAAGATTATACAAAGGGAGGAGCGGGCGGGAGCACTTCGCTGGAGAGGCTAGGGACTAGGGAGCTCACGGCAGCCAGACAATGCCAACACGGAGTAGAGGGAGAGCATCCGCCAGCAGCCTCGGCAGCTACCGGCTTTCAGGGAGCACACCCGGCTCAAGGTTTCCTAGGAGGATCTGCGGAGGAAGAGACCCCGAGGCCTAGTGATGGGCGTTGGGCTGTGAAAGGCTAGTTGGGTTCTGCCTATCGCTTAATGTGGCTGGTTTGTGTCGTGGCGGCCACCGTGGCAACACCGAACCCAGGCATGGGACCTTTTCGCTGTATTGTTAGACAGAACTGCATTTTAATGACTGCGTCCCTGCTGTTGCTGAAGTGGTGGGCGATCTCCTGACACAATGAAAGATACTTTCCAAAGGGAGGCAGAAATCAAGGTTCAAAATGTTGAAAAGCAGGCAACTGGCGAGAGAGAGAGAGAGAGAGAGAGAGAGAGAGAGAGAGAGAGAGAGAGAGAGAGAGAGAGAGAGAGAGAGAGAGAGTGGGATTCTGCTGACAGAGAGCCAAGAGAACCTGTATTCTGCAGTGTATTTGATCTGCAATTGGAAACCAGAAAGGGACCAGATGCATCCAAGACAGTGTAGCATCCTAAACTTTCTATTTTGTGGCTATTTCCCTTATTCCTGCTGTTTGGAAAGTATACTTGCCATTTGGGGCATGTTGGAGAATGAATAGAAAAGAAACTGAAGTTTCAGGCATTACCTTTTAATCACATTTGTAAGACTAATTGGTTAGTAGATGTTGATAAAAAAATACACATCGCCAATAAATATTGTTCTGTAATTAGCTGCAAGCGGCACAAGGAAAAAATAAAATGATGTCCCCCACCCCAACCCACCCCCGGCCACTTAAATTATATAAATACAGAGAAATCAATGGTGAAATTACTAGAGAAAAATTGTCGTAGAGGATTCATTAGATCACTTGGAAAAATGACATGGCCAGCTAAAAGCTAGTTTAATTATTTTATAGCACTGCTTTCTGTAAGTGCTAAGTTTTGTAGGGGTGTCCAGTGGCTGAGGAAGGAAATGTCCCTGTATGACAGCTTAATAGGGAGCCCTCCACTGGGGCATTACTTCCTAAATTGCTGAGGATTAAACAGCTGGAGGGCCCAATGAGGACTATTCAAGCAGTGCTTCCCTCTCTAGCCCAAACTGGGTGGTATGGGGATGTGAGAATTCACCAATCATTACACACGGTATCTCAGGCCGGGGACACTTCAGGCTGCCCTGTACCTGCTCGCTTCATGGGCCACAAGTGACTCAATCCACCCCCTTGTATAACAAGGTAACTGGGATTCAACCTCATCCATAAATAAGCATGTCGAGAAAAAAATAATTACCTCTGCTTGCTGCTTTTAATTAAAGCCTCAGAGGGACGGTGTTGGATTATGGTAATGAGCAGACATGCGCCCCTTCTTGTAGGCTGCAGAGAAAGGTTAGCTGACACAGAATTAGTAGCCCTGACACTCCACTTGAAATCCATTCGCCATGCTCTGCTGTCCCCGCCTGCTAGCTAAGGCTGCTTTCCTTGTTAGAAGAAAAGAAGAAATTAGATCAAGGCACCAGGTCCAGTATGTAGGAAGACAGGACTTTCCCCCAAGGATTAGAAGTTTTGGGGGTTTTGTATTCAGTAAGAAAAAAATATCTATATATGCCATTTAAAATCTATATACCCTACCTTCACCACCAAAACCCACTCTAGGCATCCCAAAGTAATGTAGCCATGATCTAGTGTTTACACTCTCTTTATTTTCTGTTTCTCGAGCAGGAAGCGTGCTCTCGCACTTACCATTCTAGATATTTAAAAGGAGAGAATAATATTTCGAAGTTGGCATCTTTAAAACCTACCAGATTGGTCTGCTTTATTTTTAAAATAGGAGCTATGTTTAAAAAAAAAAAAAGCCGGCAAGTGCAAAGAAATTATGTCTAGTAGCAGAGGAAATGCTCTGCCGAGGTTCACAGAAGAAAAGGCAATGACAACTTGCTTGTCCTGTGTATCTGCCTCTAGTGATGGAGGAGTCGGGCATCCAGAGAGGCATCTGGGATGGAGACGCCAAGGCTGTCCAGCAATGCCTGACAGATATTTTTACCAGTGTATATACAACCTGCGACATCCCAGAGAATGCCATATTCGGCCCCTGTGTTTTGAGCCATACTTCCCTGTATGACAGCATAGCCTTCATAGCCCTCAAGTCCACGGACAAGAGAACTGTACCTTATATCTTCCGGGTAAGTCTCAGCTGGTATGGTGGAAGTGTCTGAGGATAAGCATTCTTGTTGGGAATGAGCAAGGTGCCATCCTAAGGACAATGTGATAATTTGAACAGTCAGTGAACACAGACATATATATATATATCATATATTTTTCATATACATATATATTTCATATATATATATATATATATATATATATATATGAAAAGAAGAACTAGACTGAGTTGTCAACCAGTTTTTCTGAGAAAATTAAACACCAAGGATGTGTAAATCGGTGCCCAGGTTCTTTCTGTGTTCTTAGTAGATTAGGACTTCCTAAATTGTTAGGGAGGCTTCTCTAGGGCTGGGACTATTTACAGGTTAAGTACTTCCTGGCACTTATTTTTACAAGTACTGAGTATGCTTGTTTACTAACCTGGGAAGTCTCATCTCCTCAAGTTTTGTTTTGTCAGCCAAGCATCATTAAATTCACATTCGTGTTTGAAAAAGACTTCGCATTTCCTAGGCTTTCTTTTTGAGGAAAACCTGTTAGTCCTTCAAGCCATGGTTAGGAAGATGGGCTTGAGTGCCATAGAACAATTTCCAAGATCCAAAACTTGCCTCTTTTCACTTCTGAAACACGCGGAATTCCTTCTTTTACTTCTGCGATAACAGGAAAGGAAATTCTGAATAGGCTAATCTATAAAACTGACTTAGTGTCGCAAAGGATGGTTATCTTGCCCGTTGACTACAAATATAGGGATGTGGTCCAACTCTGGTCACATTTTGCAAACTTAGTTTAGGATGTTTGGGGTGGGGCAAAACAGAAGAAAAAGCCCTGGTTTTTCTGGTTTCTGTTTTTCACGTGGATGCCCGTTCTTCAACAACACTCTAGGTAGATACTTCAGCGGCAAACGGTTCCTCAGAAGGTCTCATGTGGCTGCGGCTGGTCCAATCAGCCAGAGATAAAGAAGAACAGAATCTCGAAGCTTATATAAAAAACGGACAGCTCTTCTACCGCTCCCTCCGCAGGATTGCCAAAGACGAGGAGTTACTCGTTTGGTACGGGAAAGAACTGACTGAGCTACTCTTGCTGTACCCCTCTAGATCCCACAAAATGAATGGTAGGTTGGTTTACCACCCGACCCGCGCGTATAGGTTGGTCGGTAGCTGGGGAGAAGCACAGGGAGCAGCAGGGACTAACCCAGGAGCCTGGGTGAACCTTGCTTTCATTGGGTATTTCACAGCATAAAGGGAGGTGTTTGTCCAGAACGGGGCTGGGACAGAAAGGGAAGGAAAAGTTGGGCGCATCTGGCTTGATAAATGTACTTCAGCAAGTCAAGAAGGAAAATTGTACCAAGTACGACAGGGTAGTAGTGAATTCTTTTCTCGGGCACTCAGCCCAGAGAGATAAACTGGATTTGTTATGGGGATGATGGCTAAGTGGCTGTGGGGCAATGCTGACTAACCATGTGGTGTGTGTGTGTGTGTGTGTGTGTGTGTGTGTGTGTGTGTGTGTGTGTGTGTGTGTTTGCTCACTAAGCAGGGTCGTCCCCTTACACATGCCTGGAATGCAGCCAACGTTTCCAGTTTGAATTCCCCTATGTGGCGCATCTGCGATTCCGCTGTCCCAAGAGACTTCACAGCGCGGAAGCGAATCCCCAGGACCAACAAGGCGGCGGCGTGGGCACCAAGGACCAAGGCTGCGGAGGTGACAAAGAACAGCAGCAGCAGCAGCAACAACAACAACAGCAGCAGCAGCAGCAACAGCAGCAGCAACAGGAGGTACCCTTGGTCCCAGGCCCCAAGTTCTGCAAAGCCGGCCCCATACACCACTACCCGGCGCCATCCCCGGAGGCTAGCAACCCACCGGCCGGCGCAGGTGCTGGCAGCGCCAAGCCATCCACGGACTTCCACAACCTGGCTCGCGAACTGGAGAACTCCAGGGGAGGTAGCAGCTGTTCGGCCGCCCCGAGCGTCGGCGGTAGCCGCAGCGGCCACCAGGAGGCGGAGCTGAGTCCCGACGGCGTGGCCGCGGGCGGCTGCAAAGGGAAGAGGAGGTTCCCGGAGGAGGCAGCAGCAGAGGGCGGTGGCGCAGGGCTGGCGGGTGGCCGCGCGCGCTTCTCCGAACGGCCGCTGGCGGCCTCCAAGGAGGAGCTGGTGTGCACGCCACAGCAGTACCGCGTCGCGGGCAGCTACTTCGGGCTGGAAGACAACGGCCGGCTCTTTGCGCCGCCCAGTCCCGAGACCGGAGAGGCGAAGCGCAGCGCCTTCGTGGAGGTGAAGAAGGCGGGCCGCGCGGCGGGCTTGCAGGAGGAGGCGGCCGCGGACGGCGCGGGAGGCACGACCGAGGACCCCGACGCGGGCGGCGGCGGTGGCTCGTCCACGCCCGCGGCCGCGTCGCCCGGGGGTGCGGAAAAGCTGCTGGCCCCGCGGCCCGGAGGCGCGCTGCCGGGGCGGCTAGAGGGAGGGAGCCCCGCGCGCGGGAGCGCCTTCACCTCGGTGTCGCAGCTGGGCGGCGGCGGCAGCGCAGGGGGCGCGGGGACGGCCGCGGGAGCCGGGGGCGCTCAGGCGGCTACGTCGGACGAGCGCAAGAGCGCCTTCTCACAGCCCGCGCGCTCCTTCTCGCAGCTGTCCCCGCTGGTCCTGGGCCAGAAGCTGAGTGCACTCGAGCCGTGTCACCCGGGCGACGGCGTGGGGCCCACCAGACTCTACCCGGCAGCCGCCGATCCGCTGGCCGTGAAGCTGCAGGGGGCCGCGGACCTGAACGGAGCCTGCGGGCCCCTGGCGAGCGGCGGCGGCGGCGGTCTGCCCAAGCAGAACCCTTTCCTCTACGCCACCGCCTTCTGGCCCAAGAGCTCGGCCGCGGCGGCGGCGGCGGCGGCGGCGGCCGCGGGGCCCCTGCAGCTGCAGCTGCCCTCCGCGCTCACGCTGCTGCCGCCCTCCTTCACCTCGCTGTGTCTGCCGGCGCAGAACTGGTGCGCCAAGTGCAATGCCTCCTTCCGCATGACCTCCGACCTAGTGTACCACATGCGGTCTCATCACAAGAAGGAGTATGCCATGGAGCCCCTGGTGAAACGGCGGCGGGAAGAGAAACTCAAGTGCCCCATTTGCAACGAGTCCTTCAGGGAGCGCCACCACCTTTCCAGGCACATGACCTCGCATAACTGATGCGGAAAGGAGCCCGGCTTTCCACGCGTATGCACGCATAGTCAAGCCACCTGCAGGAGCAGACGCGTGAGGACATCACCGCTTCCTTACGACCCCCAAACCGCAACCAAACACACACACACACACACACACACACACACACACACACACACAGAGGTCCCTCCCCTGGCCAGGAGCCTCATCATTCAAATCCTTGACATGGGACACAGACACACGCGCGAGCGACAGGATGGTGGATTTTGGATTGGGTGGGTTGTTTGCGGGGGTTTTTCTTTTGATTGCACGGATTTTCACTTTCCCAAAAACAAACAAACAAAGATACATTTTAAAAAATGTCATATATTGCAACATATTGATGCATTTGTCATACGTTTCTACTTAAATTATTAAGCACTTATGGTTTAGATGTAATAATTATATGTAAGGACAAAATTTATTTTAGATATAAAGTAACAGAAGAAGGTGAGATGCGCTGTGCATTTCCTGATGACAGCTATGTTCTTACAAAAATAAACAAAATGAATAACAAGGGGCTCACCATTCAGTTTACGTTTCCAGGGGGAAGTGCATGTATGAAGAAATGATTATGGACTTCAGTGAAGAATGTCATCAATTATGTAAATATGTATTTCCTTTTAATACAAAGTGTAATTTTGTGCCAGTGAAACAAAGTCTCAATAGTTATGTGTTTCTTTTATCCCTGAGAGATTTATTAAACTTTATAGTTTATCCAGGTATGTCGGATGCTTTGACAATAAATAACTATTTTCTTCAAAGCAAATATTTGGAAAGTTTTTAATCTTTTTTTGTAGGTCAATATGCTCTGGGGTAGTTAATGTATCTTCATTGCTTCCTTGAAAAGAAGGGAAGAGATAGTATTGGTGAGGGGCACAAGCCTGTGTCACCTCATTTATTTATTACAAGCCAGTTTTGAACCTAATACAAGAGTGTTGATTGTCACTTGAAAATTCTTTAGTGGAAAAGTGTTAAGATGAGTGATCAAGAAGAAATTACTTAGACAGTACTTGCTATACAGCTAACCTATCATGATATTGTCAGTATCTCTTCCAGAAGGAAGATAATTAATTTCCACACATGTGACCAATTTTTGGACAGCATCTGGAAGAACAGTTTTTGTTTTTAATCCACTTTAGTATCTAGTAGTGATGCTTCTTCTGCCTATGGGATGTTTTACATTCTAAAAGTTTCAGCTTTCTGTCATCCATTAGGGGCTTCATAGAGAATTTGTCTAGTTATCAGGTTTTAAAGATCAGGGTTTGATTATAGTCAGTGTATTAAAGGGCCCAATTTCAACACCCATTCTACTGGGAGTGATCTTAAGGTTAAAATATTGAAGAACCAACTGGTTCTTTATGAAAATCCTCTCTGTCATCTTCAGGTACCATCAACAATTCTTGAAGAACATCTGTGTCTGTGGTAGATACTATAGCTTCTAGACTAAACACTAAATGTCCAGTGAGCCTTCTTGGACAGCATGCTCACACTCCAGGGTCCCAGTGACCGATTTGTTTCTCCAAAGGTTAAGCATCACTGCCCCCCAACACACACACACACACACACACACACACACACTTTTACATTCTGTTGATTTTCCCCTTATGTCTGAAGGATGTGTGGATAGACTTCTAATGTGAACTTCATACAAGGCCTCTCTTGAAAAGCTTTCCAATAACTTTCCCTAGAGTGTTCCCCTTCAGTGTTTTAAGACCACCAGGCAACAAGTTGCATTAGAGTAGGGAACCTGTAAAGAGTAGGTGTAGCAGGGCTAGTAAATTTATTCGGGGAGTTTGACCAAGTTTGATAAAAAAAGCTGATTGGCTTCCCTGGATTCATTCAAATCCTATTTTGCTAAGATATTTCTTTGAGGCCTGCTTTCAATTTTCCCGCACAGCAGTTTGTTGTTATAGTCAACCTACTCAAGAAGTTGGGAAAAAGAATGGTCCAAAACTTACCAATTCTACCTCTGCTAACTTTGGCTGCTGTTACCCTATATCATTATTCACATTATTTGGTGTACCTGATGTGAGCTTATTTGTGTCTTCTGAAAACCAGTAAGTAACACATGTTCTGGTGTCTTTATATTACTTGTAGCATTCAAGAGGGGTTGTTTGTGTTTTGTTTCCCAGGGAACCAAACAACTGAACCTAAAGAGAGATTCCTAGAAAAAGACCAAGATCAGTCATGCAGAAAATGGAATGGCAAGGACAGAGGATGCTATTTAGGTGTGAATAGAACATGGTCCTTGGAAGACGTTTACTTGACGCGTCCGACAGATTAAACTACAATCTGTGCTTGGGAAATGACTGTGTCACTGGAACAAAACATCCACTGAAAACCAGTGAGCCCAGGACATCTTGTCAACCAACTTGAAGAGAAAAAAAAAGTATTTGAATTATTTATTTTTCCTATTCTATCAGATCCTTCTGGAACACCCTGCATCTTCTCCCCCCCACCTCACCCCCCCCCACACACACACACAAAACACTTTAACCTAAAAAGCTTTGTTATGGGTAGAGATTCAGAATGAGTTGTCTGGAAAAGTTGAGCACACACTGCTGCTGGAAACAGGCTCTGAAGGACATAGGCAGACAAGCCAGTCCCTTCCTTACTCTCTTTGATTTGGTCATTGTCTTACACATACTATCAAGCTGAGAGCTGCCCAATGAGAGAAATTGCCCTAGGCGATCCAGGTAGGTAGACGTGTGTGCTTGTTGACTGCACTGTGTACAGGTCGTTTTGGCAGGAGGTAGTAAAGGAAGGATCCCCAAAGCTAGTTTTACATTCAGCCAAGGCAAACTCAGTAATATTTTCTTTTAATGCTGCAATGCCAGATGCACCGCAATCCTTTCCTGCATTCAGACTCTGGAAGAGAGTTTCTAGAATTCAGTGTCTCCTAGCTGAGACTATTGGGTTAATGCCTCCACACAGCTGCGGAGGAAATAAGGTCACAGTGCCCCAAGACAAGCTGGTTCCACAAATTCCACACCAGGTGTCCCAAGCTTCCAGGCTTCCCAGGTGGCCTGATCTCTGAGTGTCTGGCAGGTAGGGGTGGGGGTGGGGGCAGGTCACAAAGCTAACCGGTTACTTACAAGTATTTGTTGTGTCCCAGTCACTGGAATAATGCCTAGAAATGATCCGACATCTGGGGTCTGAGAGTCCTTCACTCATCTCTTTCTCCAGGCATTTGCACGTGGAGGGGGCCGTATGTTACAGGGCATCTTTACCAGGTGCAGCGGGCACCCACAGGCCTGCACAGCGGGGGAGGGAGACAGGAAGAGATGCTTGTATATCTTTTTAAATGTACAGCACGGGAGAGTTAATTCCGAATCTCCTCTGGGAAAGTTCCCAACTCCGAGCAGCCTTGACTTTGCAGCCCTCAAACCCCTGGAGCCTAGAGTACGTGACAGCCTCTGTAGGACCCGAAGAAACTAGTTGCAAATACACATGAGTGGTTGTGGTCTGGTATGGAGTCCAAATTGCGTGGTGGATCCTATGCATGACCTGTGAACTATGGCTTACTTACCCCAGTAGGCGTTTTTGCCCATGAATATGACCTCTAATGGGGAAATTGTTGAACAAGCAAAGACTAGAAGCGTACAGAAAAAAAGACAGGGAAGTGTCCTGTGTCATCCTGCCCCTTCCAGTCCTGCGGGTCATCTCATGTGTCTCGTGTCCTGCCCAACTGTTCCACCCCCCCCCCCCATCTTCTCTGTTCCGAGGAAGGAGGGCACTGAGCAACCTACCTCACCTGGGGGCGGGGGTTTAGCTCTTCCAATAGTTTCTGTTTCTCAGTGTCTGTTCACTCCCCTGCCCCACATGTGCTATAGGCTTCATAGCTGGGGCCCTGCCTCAGATCTGGCATAGTCCTCTTGCCATGCCCAGCGCCCGCATGGAAGGCTGGCATCTGCCGATGAGGGGGCGGTTACTTTCCCTTCTTTCTTCCTAGGTGGCTCAAGCTCAGGTTCTGGAATTAATAGAGCTAGTTCTATGATGTCTCCTGTTTCCCATGCCCCCATCTCCTCCTCATTCCCATGGCCTGTCTCCCAAACTCTGTGGAGGTTTTCCTTCTCAGGTTCGTAAGAAAAGTCCCCTTGGAAGTTCTGCCATCCAGGTAACTGGTGCCTGTACTACACCTCAAGACTGCACTGCAAATTATTCAGCCTGGGACTGGAAGAAAGGGACTATCACACACACAGACACACACACACACACACTTACAGAGCACAGCTTCCCCCTCCTCCCCACTGTAGACAGAGAGTGAAGAACTTTACAGAATTATGTCTAATATATAGGATTTATGGATCATAAAACTGAAGACAACATTCTTAATAAAATGTTTCTCTATTTACTATTAGGTTGTCCAGCTTGAAGTACTGTACTTCCTGCTGACTACTTAGGTATCCTCTTCCAAGTTGTGTGTATATCAGAATATCCATGTAAGTTTGCACACACATCTGCCTATATACAAACGTGTGCATTTGGTATACACAGATAATCTATGTATAAATTTAATGCACACTTAAGCACATAACATGTAGGAACTACTTAAAATATTTTCCTTGTATTGACTTGATTTAATCCTCACAACCTACTGAAGAGGGTGACAACTAAGGAGCCCATTCCCTCCTGTCTCAGTGCGGTTAGCATAGCTGTCACTCTGAAAGAGAAAGGTAAGTATTTAATGGGGCATACTATGAAGAATAGTGGATTATAAATCAATAGACCTGCTCCAAAATTGTGGTTTAGTTGTTTATGCTTCCTGTCTAGAAGATGTGAGTAATACCACCCGTGGACTTATCCCATAATAATGTTCTGAAAATTAAATATAGCCCTATATATAGAAATCTGCCATCCTATTATATAATGGACATCGATGTTGGTGGATGGGATAGACTTTATTCTCTCCTTATTCATCTTCCTTAGCTGGTTAAGATGCTCTTGTACTGATATGAGGAGTCTTTTGTGGCCTTAATGTTTTTAATGGTCTTTGCTCATTTTGAATCATAGTGAAAGTGATCACTGGCTGATTCTGGATATGTACATGCACCACTTTTGTACTAACAAGAGGGCTTCTGGGGTGGAGGAACCTGAGACATAAAATCAAGCCAAGTCCTGGACCATTCACTTGTGGTTTTAGTTGGCTTAGTGGCAATAGTACTAAATTGTAAGTAAGGTGAATTTCCAGTGCTTATAAATGATAAGCCACCATGGTCATTAGGATAAAAAGGGCCATAAGAAGAATCTGAGCTACAGGACTCTGCATTTATTATAAGTTACTCTACTACTAAAAAAGTTGTGACTTTGAAAGCACATATCATATCTTCTCTTTCCCCTATTCTTTAGGGCACAGATGATTGGTTGGGATAGTAAGATCTGTTGTAAACTGAGACAGTAGGCATTCAAAATTAGTCAGGAAAAAAATCATGAAATTAAAGTAGCCGACCCTGTCAGTTCTTTGTTTCTTCACTTATCCCCAGAATGCTCAGTCACCAACTCCATCAGCCTCCCTATCCCCATCTCCTGGATTGCAGAAGCGCAATGCAGGAACCACTTCTGTCTTTGTGGAGGGCTAGGTGTGTGGATTGTTTTCAGGGTTGAGATCTGGGCCAGTGCCCTAGAACTAACTACACCTTCTCTCTGAGGTCATCTCTGGGCCCCTGTTGTCAGTGTTACAAAAATGCAAATTGCTTGTGCAACTCAAGTAGCCTTTTCTGTTTTGTTTTGCCTTGTCCATTTTCTAGTGAAGCTTTGAATTATTTTTGCAAAAGTAGTTGATGACTTCTTTTCTTTCAAGTAAAGCAAATTAAGAACTGTTTTCCCCTCTGGCAAGATTTTTCGCTGGATCTTCAAGAAAGGCAAATGTAGTCAAACAGCGACACCCAGCACAGAAATCCATGGAAACCACAGAACTGGAAATATCTTAGTTTGCTTCTTGTCTATCCTCAAAAGAGGGTAGGAGGGAAAAAAATAATATAAAGGAATCTGACTCCAGAGTCAGCCCTAGAAAGACTGAAGGTAGCATTCTGGGAGGGCAATTAATGTTTCCACTGAAATGCTTTCAAGGAGAGTGCAAGCTAACTACTGGCTTTGGACAGGAGACTAGGCAGGGATAAATAATGAGTGTGTGCAAGCTTATCTCCAGGGAGGTTTAATCTGCTGGTGAAATTTCATCTCCAAAACCCCCATGTTTCATTGCTCATACCTTTAGGCTTTTAAAAATCTCCCTTTGTCCTTTTCTTTCCTCAAGCAAAAAAGGTAGCATCCGAAATCCCCACCAGTGTGAATAATAGCCAAGATAAAACTTTCAATCTCTACTTGACTTTGAAAAATGTTGCCTCCCCCCCCCCCAGACTCATTTTCTAATTCTGGAACATCTAAATAAAGAGGAAGTGTTGTCATGTGGAGGTACCTCTTCACCTAGGATGATAATGCTTCGAAATCACAGGCATTTGGTTTCAAGTCTCCAGCTTATTAAGCCTCCAAACATGCCTAAACCTAAAACCAGGAAAGACATTTAGAAAACATAGCTTTCAAAACTCAAATTCCACACCTAGCATGGTAAAGCAAGTCTCATCAGGTTGTATGATTGTCTGCAGCTCACATCTGAATTTCTTAAATCCTTTGAATATTCAATGTTCATTCACTTTTGACAACTCAAGCACAGAGGTTTCATGCATCTGTATGAATTGACACGGCATACGTATCTTGGCAACTTTCTTCTTCAGGAGATCGTGGGGTTCTCTTTGCATACATTTCAGAAGGAGCTGTTTGTTTGGTTACCATTATTATGGCTGGTGTTTTGATACAGAGTCTTCATACATAAGCCAGGCTGGCCTGGAACTTAGACTCATCCTCGAAAGTGCTAAGGTGGCAGGCATGAACCAGGTGAGAGGAGAAACCTGAATTTCAATAGTGTATAGTTTCAGGGTGCCTGCCATCTTAGCTTCCCATAGAAGCCCCTCAAAAAGGCAGATGCTGCCAAGTAGAAAATAGAATAAAGGTGCAGATAGAGAGAACCTTTGATAAGATATCACAGTCTCCCTGACTCCATAGGGAGGAGACCAAAAATAAAGGTAATTTCCAAAAGATTCTCATTCTTAAGATTCTGCTCATCATTGTTATTATTTACATGCATTTATAGTGGGAGAGCCCATGTGTATGCTGTGGATATGTGTGGAAGTCAGGAGTCAGAGCCCTCTTTTCACCATGTGGGCACTGAGGATCAAACTCGGGTCAGCAGGCTTGCCTGCAGGCACCTTTACTCCCTGAACCATCTTACCAGCCCAAATAATTTCCATTTTGAAAAATAAACATTAGCAGCTACCCAAAGAAAGGAGAAAGAACAGAATCTAAAGGACTTTACAGATATCTTATAGGAAGAGATTACTCCTAAATCATTGTTAACTTGAAAGTACAGAGCCCACAGGTGAGATCAGAGACCAGATGTAACTCTCAGAGGAGCACGAACCAGCAGTTGACCACAGACTTTACAGCATCACTGGATCTGCACTGAGCTAAAATTAGTGAAGAGGTTAGAAGCAGCCCTACGAATACTGGAGATGTCAGGGTTGCCGCCTCAGAAAATGGCTGTCTGTGAAATAGCGAATGCACACTGCACTGTATTGTTACAATCTTCTAAATCTTCAACACGGTTCCATTTGCATTTCAGATGATCACACTTTGCTCTTTCTTTGCCGATAAAGCTTGTGTTAATTGTGTGAATAAAACTTGTGAGAATGGGGCTGAAGAGATAGCTCAGTGGTTAAGAGCACTGGCTTTTCTCCAGAGGACCTGGATTCAATTCCTAGCACCAGCATAGCTACTTACAACCTTCTGTAATTCTAATTCCAGGATCTGACTCTGCCTTCTAGATGTCCTTTGCCAGCCTATATGGGCACCAAGCATGCACAAAAACATCTATACAAATAAAATAATTTAAAAATATTTTTAAAGTGTGAAGATGTGAGGAAGTCTCTATTTAAGAATCCTTTTTAAATTTTGTACTTTAGTTTTCAAGATGGGGTTTCTCTCTCTAGCCTTGACTGTCCTGGAACTCATTCTGTAGACCAGGCTGGCTTTGAACTCAGAGGTCCACCTGCCTCTGCCTCCTGAGTGCTGAGATTAAAGAGCACTTTTAAATAAAACAGGAGAAACTGTTTAAATGTTCATGGATTAGTACCCTTTCCAAGATTTCCATTTTACTCTAGACCTCAGAGCATGGTGTTTTCTGAAATCGTTTCGCAACTTATTTGTATGTATGCCCTTTTCAGGATCAGACACAAAGCTCCCAGGAACCCTCCTACGCCCAGGTTTTTGAAAAGCTGATAGTGGCAGTATTAAAATTCCCTTGAGCTACCAGTTTGTTCTTAGTTCCAGGCCAGCAGCTAATCACAACAATGTCTCTGCCAGTGATTGCCTTTATAGGAGCAGCCACATTCTGATAGGGGAGTGGTTCTAATCCTTTTTGTGCTTCAGCAGCTGGTACCAAGGCAGCCAGTTTCCACCTCCTTCCTGCCACTGCACTAAAGATTGCTGAACCCTCCTAACATATAGGGTGGTGTCTCAGGAGCCCTGGTAGAAGATCTTAGTAGTACCAAGTAGAGCACAGTGCAAAATGTACAATCACCCATCGGATCTGATGCTGCCCATGGGTTCCAGGCACTCTTCCTTTGTATAAACATGGCTGTGCCAATCCTGCCTTTCTAGGTCTCTAGATGTGTCAGAACATACTTACGAAAAGGAAAAGGTACAGTCTAACAGTGAGCCATAAATATAAGATCATTGCTAAAGAAACCATCTCATGTGTCAGAAGATCAAACATCTAATCCTGTACCAGGCTTTCTTGTACTGTCAGCCCCAAATCATGACATGGAGACTTATTAATTATGAATGCTTAGGTTTTTTTCCCAGCTATAAAAAAACAAAAACAAAACAAAACTTAAATTAACCTATTAATCTATGTGCTTCTCCCAAGATTGTTTATACCTCATCTATGTACTGTCCATCTTGCTCCTCCATTTCCTCCATGTCTGTCTGTCTGGCTCCTGGATGTCTGTCTGGCCCCTGGCTATCTGGCTTGCTCCCCTTTTCTCTCTGCCTATCAGCCCCGCCTATCCCTTCTCTGTCTAGCTATTAGCCATTCAGCTTTCTTTCTTCCTTTCTTTTTTTTTAAGATTTAGTTGTTATACACAATGTTCTGGCTGAATGTATACCTATAGGCCAGAAGATGGTACCAAATCTCATTATAGATGGTTGTGAGCCAACATGTGGTTTCTGGGAATTGAAAGAGCAGCCAGTGCTCTTAACCTCTGAGCCATCTCTCCAGCCTTTGTCATTCAGCTTTTTATAAGCTCAGTCAGGTGCCTTAAGCAGGCAAGGTAAAGCAACAACATATTTGTACATAGTTACACAAATACAGCATAAACAAAAGCAACACATCTTTATATAGTTAAACAGTTATTCTACAACTCACAAATGCAACACATCTTTACATAATTAAAGAAATGTACTATTCCACAGCATTTCCTGCTTTTGTCTAAATAAAAAGGAAAATTTTTAGCTTTAATGTAGTAAAATTATATACAATAAGAACAATTGTCAAGTAAGAATTACAATTACAATATCCAGTCCATTTGTATTTGGCAAATTCACAGAAAATACTCCATTATTTATCCTATCTTGGTGAGTCCAAAATTTTGTACCTCACTTACCATGTATCATAACTAAGGAAAACTATAACTACAACTATCTAGTGCATAGTCTATAGCCAAGATAGATATTACCTAAGTAAATAGGAAGTGCAGGGCAAGTCACTTCTAAAATTATAGAAGCAACAGAGATTTCTGGCTGCCTGGACAGTCACCCAAGTTTCCATTGCAATGTTGAGACTTCTATCTTCAGGCTACAGGTCTAGAGTAGTTGACAGACTTTTCTGTGAAGCAATAATTTTGAAGGACTGTCTAGCTTGTCTTGGCAAAGTTCAGTCGTCTCTTTCCTTTGTGTCCTGCATGTTCAGTCTGTACACTGTACTATCAGCAGTTCAGACAAGGAGAGCTTCTTGTCCAAATAGCTAGCTTTTCCATAGTGAAAGGAAAATCCATATGGAAGTTCTTTGATACCCATGATCCTTTTATAAAGTAAATTGGTGCTGCCAGGAGCAGACATATGTTACTGTTATGAAAAGACATCCTAAAAACCATATTCTGTAGGTCTGTGAAACATTTGAAGATCATTTATCTATCTAAGACATATCTGTTTAACCTTGAAAATATACCTAATATGACTACAAGTTTAATTATTATAGAAGATTAACTACTAACCTGTATTTCTTAATTATACATTACATTTTAAAATAAGTTGTATGGGTACAATACCCCAAACAAGAGTAGAAATAGGCATACAGTATAACAAAGATAACTTTAAATTTGCATCACTATACCCAAATACATACCATTGTAAAATATTTGAGGTTAATAGTTGTCTTTTTATCCTGTTTTCCTATATCTCCCCTAAATGATGACAAACATCCATAATCCACCAAAGGACAAAAACACCCACCCCACCTCTTGGGAATGTGTGTGCTGTGTTCTCTAGACTACTTCCTGTTGTCTGAGAATTACAGAATATTTAAGGGATCCTTGGGAAGTTGAGATAATGGTAAAGTTCTGGGAAAACTAGTTGTAACATTTGTTGTCCAATCTCAGAATTGTTCCCATGTGGGAGGATCAGTACATACATCTCCTGTCTTATAGTTTTTTCTTAGTTTATTTCCTTATGTCTATAGCCAAGATTTTCATGGCAATCAAACCTGATCTCTACTAACTTTGAAGGAATCCACAGCCTTTTGTTTCCTGTAAAAACAAAAGCATAACCTATCCTTCAACTCAATACATTTTCTGACTTCCATTTTAAACTTAAGACATTCTAGGCTAGAAAGATGGCTCATAGGTGAAGAGCACTGGCTGCTCTTCCAGAGGTCCTGAGTTCAATCCCCAGCAACCATATGGCCCTCTTCTGGTGTGCAGGAATACATGTAGGCAGAACATTATATACATAATAAATAAAATAAATACATCTTTTAAAAAAAGAAAGAAAAGACAGCCCTAAAGTATCTAGGATGGATTGATTTAGCCGTCCCTTTTACAATCCAGTGTTTCTCAACAGCTGTCATTTGTTCATCAGCATTCAAAAAAATGTAATGTCTACACAACACTAGGCTCCCTGTGTATTTCCCATCTTTATGTGGCTTTTCCCCTGATATTTAGTCTCTCTTAAAAGATTTTATTTTTAAACAATTAAGTTTTTGCTATGACTGTCTATGCCCATTTTCTTTTCTTTCTTAAGCACCTACACACATTTTTAAACACACTGTAATCTGTTTCGTGTTTTTGTTGTTGTTATTGTTTTGTCTGGACCTGCTTTACTGTGTATCTGTAGCATTCTCTAACCATGTGAACCAAACCTTAAACTCTCCCTGTGGCTTTGTGCTGGCAGTTGGCTCTGTGAGAGCTGAGGTTTATGCCCTGGCTGAGAGCTGTGTTTAACTAGCAGCTGTATTTAACTGCCCCAGCTCTATGATATTGGTACCTACACTGTGGAAGGAATTTTGAGTTAGTTTGTTGTTTCTACTTAAATGTGCCATCTGCTCAAGCGCTCACTGTTGTACGGCAGAGCCATGCTTCTGTATGCTATGAGCACTGAGCTACTAGGAAGCTATACTTTTTTTCCCTGTGTAGAAATACATGCCCTATGTTGGGCACCAAATGTAGCAGACTTGCTTGATCACCAGCCCCAAATCATGACATGAAGATATTATTATTTATGAATGTGGGCCTTAGCTTAGGCTTGTTTCCAGCAGGCAAAATGAAACAGCAGCATATCTTTACATAGTTAAACAAAAGCAACACATCTTTACATAGTTAAATAAATGTTCTGTTCCACAACATAATCCCATTTTGGCAATGCCATTTCTTAGCTGTATGACCGTGAATGAACTAAAGTCACTAAGCTCGCTCCTGGATTCTCACCTATGAAGGATGAGATCAGAGCTTCCCAGACTTTAGGGAACATCTGCAAGTTTTAATAACTGGACTTTTCTATATCTCTGGAGATTCAGAATGAGGATGGGGGTGGCTAGGGATTGCTGAGATTTATATTTTAGTTAAACTTCAGATTATTTTCTCAGCACCTTTGGGGAATCTCTCTAGACTCTCTATTGTGATCTACTATTAGAAGCTTTTTGGAAATTAAAAAAAATTACTTATGACTAATCCCATTTCAAGTTAATTTCTGAGACTATCTTGTGTCTGAAGTTGAGGCCTGTGCTCTAGTGTGCAGAAAAGTCTGTTCTGCTGCCAGCCATCAAAGGGTTAGATCATTTTTTAAGAGATTCTTTTAATTTTTTTAAAAAGATTGTCATTTAATTACACTTCCCCTTTCTCTTCCTATGGATGCGCAGATCAAGATTCACTGGACTAGGCTCAATATAAGTTAATATAATTTTATTTGGGGAGAAGGCTCTTACACAAGAAACAGATGACTGCCACAAATTCCCCCTCCAAACATTCACACAGGCTACTCTTTGCAACAGAACTGGAAGCAAGAACATGAGCTGGGGTTCTATCCCCAGACCTAATCCTACCCTCGGTCATATCCACACCTGTGACCATGCCCAAATGGGCATGGTCATCGATACAGGTGTGTGTGTGTGTGTGTGTGTGTGTGTGTGAGAATATCTCACTACATCTTCCTCCCTGCAAATCCTCTCATATACTCTCCTCATTCCCCTTCAAAATCATGGCCTCTTTTTTGATAATTGTTAATTGTATGCATATATGTATATGATATATATATGTATATATATACACACACAAACATATATATTCCTAAATATAACCTGTTAAGTTCACATCATATTATTTACACAGTGCTGAGCATTTGACACTGAATAACCAATTGGTGTGCTCTCCCTAGAAAGAACCACCTGTCTTTCTACTAGCTTTGAGGTTGGAGGCTTGTGGACTTCATGAGTACCACACAATTTGGTATGTCACTAGTGTTCTCATTCAGCTCATGTTTGGGTGGTCATGCTGATGAGACTTTGTGGGTGTAGTTTCTGCTGTTACTAGGAGGCAGTCTCACATGAAACTCTCTGATCCTCAGCCTCTGATAGTCTTTCTGCTCCTTTTTCTGCAAGGTTCCCCTAGCCTTAAGTGAGAGTGTTTGGTAGATGTTTTGGAACTGGGCTCCACAACTCGGTATATTGACTTCTTGTGGGTTTCTGCAGTGATCTCTGTTCCAGAAAGACACTTCCTTGATGAGAGTTGAAGACTATGCTTATTTGTGGGTATTAGGACAAATGATTGTAGATTATTGTTAGGGAATGTGTTGGTTTAGTAAGTTAGCGGTTTTAGATTCTCTTCCAGTAACCATGACTTCATTAGCACTGAGTAGTTAGCTATGCTTCCAGCATTTGAACTCCAGTTTCTTCTATAGATTTCTGGTTCTGTTCTCTAACACTTCAGCTGTGCAGTATGAACTGATTTGTATGTTCAGGTATACTATTATTATAGGCAGAATTGTTTTTCTACCAACATACACACTGGAGGCCTAACACCCAAAACTTTGGCTATGATTATATTTGGAGAGGGCTATTACTGGGGTCACTAAGGTTAAATGAGGTTCCTGGAACAGTTCCTGCTTCACATGACCAATGTCCTTATTAGAAAGAGGGACAAGGATATGGAGAACACTGACAGGGAACTCGCACACGAAGAGACAGTGAGAAGGGGACCATGAACAGGTCAAGGAGAGAGGTCACAGAGAAAGCAGACCTGACAGTACTTTGTCCTTGAGCTCACGAATCTGTCAGTCTGTGAAACAGTGAGTTGCTTCAGTCACATCTTGGAGTTTGTTTTAAGGTGGTCATTGCAAGCCCACCATGAAGACCCTTAACAAAAGGCCCTGACTTTAGAGAACACAGTGTTTCTCTTATTTGTTCAGAAACAACATACTACTAAATAAGCACAAATGGACTAAAACAAACCTAACTGTTCACATGAATGAGTTTAATGGGATTTTACCCCACAGTGGTTATTAAAATGAAAATAAAAATGTATTTAATAAACTATAACCTGTTTCCAAGGCTAATGCATTAAGTTATTGGACTAAGAAAAAACTGAATGAAGAAAATATCCAGTGCTTTTTGGTAAAAATAATAACCGTCCTAGTTTCATTTAAGAAATTACTACCAAATATTTAATGTGATCACTAAAGAGTTAATATGAATCCTAATTATGAGCATATGTGGAACACACTTTATTAATTTAGTTCTTATGTTGGATATATATGTTCTTATATATTCACAGGTTCCTGCATCTCTGTGTGAATATTTCTTTAATAATACTTTTTAGTCTTAATTTTTCACTTGGTTTCGCTAAAGGGGAAAAAACAAAATAGATAATTTCATTTCACAAGAACTGTAAAGAAAAAGATATATTGCCACCTAGTGGAAAATAGGCTGAATCTCTGTGTAATTCAGGTTTAACTACAAAACAGGTAGTGAGGAAATGTTTCTGAATGACTTTTTTTATTATCATGGATATGTATGCATTGTAAATAAAAGTACAAGCCTATCTGCCATGTTATTTTGTCTTTTGTACTGTGTATCATTGCTATTTTCCTCTGGCACTCCATGCATCTCAACATAATTTTTCTTAAAGGCATTTAGCTGAAATAATAAGACATTTTATAGGAAAATATAAAACAATTGTCAGTACCAGAAAGCCAGTAAGTAGTATGGTAACCAGATAGGGTAAATGTGATTGACTTAGCTTGGAAAATTCACATCTCTAGATGCATTTCTTCATCCAAAATATAAGGAGTGGACTTCATGATTATAAAAGTTTTCAATTTTAGGATTTTACTACACACTTACATGGCACAAAGTTCTCTTCGACTTAGTGACAAGTTTTTGTTTGGTTTGTTTTGTTTTAGTACTTAAGCAACTGCCCAAGTTGTTTTCAGAAGTAGTGTTCATGAACTAATAGGTGTCTGTCTTGGAACAACATTTCTGAACAGAACTGAAGGAGCTTATTAACAGGAAGGAACTTCCTATCTATTTACTTGGTTGCCAGGTTCCCAGAGTAAGGTGACCTGGCTAATTTTATCTTCAGCAATTACATTCCACCAAGCTGAGACATTTTCACAGCTTCTATCTGGATATAGCATCCTTTATTGTTTCCTGTCCCCAACTTTAAGGAAGTTGTTCTTAGCTGATTTACTATTGCTAACTGTTAGGGAGTGTGGAGGAGGATGGTACTTATTTGGTAACTCTGTTAGAGCCTTTTCTACCATAGACCAGGGAAAGGAAGGGAGTTTAAAAATGCTTCCTTTTCTGTAGCTTGTGGTATGGCCCGAGAATGTTGCGATCCTTAGGTAATCATAGAAGGTGGATGGCTTCCTACAGGCTCTATTTAGGGTGAATGTAAGTAAGGCAGGGGACTCAAGTTATCAAATACTTGGATGGATTTTCTTCTGCACTAAGATAGAAGAGTCACTAATGAGGACCTTTCAAATAGTATGGGCCTCACATGAAAATGTCAAGTCTAGGAAATAAGGAAATTGTAAAATACCCTAGTTAGGTAGGTGGTACAATTATTTAGCTTTAAAATAATTGTTATGAGGAACTGCCCATGAATCATGCCCACAGGGGCATGAACATAAAAAATAAACAACATGGGAAATATTAATATCATAATATTTCTGGTAACTTCCTTTGCTTTTTCCCTTCTATCCCATGTCTATTACTATAAAAAATAGTATGAAAAAAAGGTGAGAAAAATGGTTGATTTTTCTGGCTATATTTACAGATCTCACAAATCAACTACAAAAAACAACAACAAAAAACAGGATCTCATTTTTTCCTATAAAATTTAAAAATGTTTCCCCATTCAGTAATAGTTGATTTGTAAATGTATTTTTGTAGCATTTTATTGCTTGTTTTATCCAATCAACAAACAGCAGCAGAAGATACATCCTTAATGAGGAAACACAACCTCTTGCCTTCTTTTACACCATTGTCTTTTCTTTTCATATAAAACTTTTTAGATTGACTTATTTTATTTTATTATTTTATGTGTATGAGTGTTTTGCCTGCATATATGTATGTGCAGCATGTGTGTGCCTGGCCTGAGAAAGGCAGAAGAGGGTTTTTGATCCCCTGGTACTGGAGTTAAAGATGGTTTTGATCCACCATGTGGGTGCTGGGAATCAAACCCGGATCCTTCACAAAAACAACAGGTGCTCTTAACTTTGAATCCAACTTTCCCACTCCTGTTGAATTTTTACTTTAAGCAATTCAATAAACAGGTTCATCTCATTTCAGAGGAAAAACTTTCAGTTTAAAATGTAAAGTGCTTTTTTTTCTATTAGCTTTAAAGCAGCCTCACGTCACCTCATCACCTTCATTACCAGTGTTAATACGTGTGTGTGTGTGTGTGTGTGTGTGTGTGTGTGTGTGTGTGTATGCCTATATCTCCAGTTTCTTAATCAGGTTGGTAGCTTCAGCAACAAAACATGGAAAAGAAATACTGCAGGCCTGAAGCAACAGTTGAATGTGACAAAGACAAATTAAAAGGTCATGATACCTGTCATTAAGGACACTTCACATAGGTTTTTTTAAACAACTTTTAGATTGATATATGACTCAAATTCCAACATAATTTAATATGTCTGTTCCTAGTACAGAAACATCTGCCAACTCATTACCTTTATTCTCTGTAAGATAGCACTTCCCCTTTCCTGAAACAAAGCCATATCAGATAACAACAAAACCTCATTTTGAGAGGATATCTCAAGTATAGGCCCCTAGAACGAATCCTTTAAAAGGTAACCTGTTTTGACTCTACTATTTACTGCTAGTATTAGCTGATAATAAAATATTATTTGATAATAAAGTTTTATTATTGGAATGCATGTTGTTTTAATACACATTCCAGGAAAGCTGAGGTTAGAAAGTTAACGTTCTTATCATAATAAATGAGAAGAGATTTCTAAAGTCATACGTGTTAAATTCCAGGCATTTTCTGTGGCTCTTAACAGAAAAAAAAGTCATAGTAAAATGAAAGACTTTTGCAGTGCTGCTATTCCCAGAATTCAGAGAGTATGAAGATAAGAAAATGTCTGGAAAACATATGCAAACTGACAATGACTCTATCTGCTAAAATATTGTTCTGCTTAGGTATAAAGTGTTTTATTAGCCTTCAGTTCTACTGAATGCAATTATACATATGCATGATAATAGGCTTATTTATATTCAACAAAACATTGATTTGGCAAACAGCCAGAATATCCCAGTTACTTTAAGAGTCAAGCAAATGCCTCAGAGACTCAAAGTCTTTGTTGCCTTTTCAATATTGCAAACCATAACAATTCTTTATCCTCTTGTTGCTACATTCTAAAAAAGTATATTAATTGACAAGTGACATAAGTTGCCCAGATTCATTTTATGCCTACTAACAGTAGAGCATGCATTTGAGAATTACACCTGGTAACTTTAGTGTGTGTGTGTGTGTATATATATATATATATATATATATATATATATATATATATATATTTAAATGGACATATTTGGCTTCAGGACAGTAAAAGAAAAGCCACTAGTTAAAGTGCGTTTTTTATTTCATCTTGGTTTTCCTGTTCTTTTCTTCTCGGGTACTGATAGCATAAGCTTAGGATAGGATTCAGAAGCAGCAGATAGGCAACTAATGACACTGACCAGTAAGATAGCAGATCTCTGGTGAGTAAAGGAATGACCACTGGACCCTCCTTACACTTTTGGTCTGTATTGGGAGGTGGAATAGGAGAAGGTATTGGAGTCAGAAAGGCCTTGGCACCTCTACTCTGGTTGTGTTCTATGACTGTCTGAACTGTTGGCAAGTTTCCTTCTGAATCTGTTTACACCTCTGTTACCTGGAATAGCTGAAAACTCCTCAGAGTTATAGTAGAGAGTGAAAATAAATCATTAAAATCCAAGTCACATTATACATAAATATTATTGTTTCTGTAATTCTTCCTTATAGGTTTTTTGTGAACTTTCTATTACCTATGGCTTCTCAACTTTAATGGCATAAATATTTTTTTTCTCACTTATGAATAAAGAAGGCATTTCCTGTCTTCTTTCTGTTACTGGGAAACCTTGAGAGGATCTGTCTAAGGAAGGATATACCGCTCATTTTCTTTGAGATGGTAACTGGGAAACTAAACAAGACCAAGTCCAGTTTGAAAATGCATCAGCTCCTGCACTCCTCAGAGTAGATTTCTTATCTTCCCTAAACATCTTGGGTAAAAAATTCATCCCCCATCTCCCTTCCCTGGTGGTCCAGTGAAGCCCAGGAATGCTGGCCTTTAGGGCACATGGCCAGACCTGTTTGCTCACTCCTGCTGGAGTGAGCAGCGTGGGAGGTCCTGATAAGCCTACTACTTACTGTGCAAGATGCTTTCTGAAGGTTTGCACACAATGGTGAGAGGAGCTGTCAAATGGTCACCAGGAAGTTTCTAGTCTAAAAGACACAAGTGTGCATTGTATTGGCATATCATCCCAGAGTCATTACAAAGATTCTCTGCAAAGACTTTCTAGTGTTTATGCAACTTTGGAAAATAACCAGCCAATTCTTTTAAAATAGCCCTTTAGCCTCTTCTGAGTTGCCTGGGTGTTAGAAGACTCTAAATCCAATCTTGGTATGAAATGAGTCCATTTTTTAAAATGGAAGAGAGGGTTGACTTCTGCCTTTGTCTAATTCATTTAATGTTTGAATAGCTCTCATGTGCACAAGAAAAGTGAACATCAGTAATACCAAGCTTCCATGCCTGTTGTTCCCACTCTCTGGAGTACACTGAAGCTGGACTGGAGGAGATTTCAAGTTGTGGTTTTGTAAGATGAACTTGTTTGAGTTCAGTTTCTAAAGTACTCGTGATATTCTCTGCTATGAAGGATCAAAGTGTCAGTGGGTAGCACGATTTAACACCTGGGAGGCTGGTTTGAGGGATGATGGGAGATTTGAGGCCAGAGTGGCTTCATAGAGGCACCTCTGTTTTAACTGAAAGCAAACAAGCAAGGAAGGAAGGGAAGGGAAGTGAGAGAGGGAGGGAAGGGGGAAGTGAGAAGGAGGGACTATTTAGGGCATTCCTAGATGTGCTCTTTAGATCTTGTGTGTTTTTGGAGGAACAGAAAACCCCATTCTGCATATATTTTCTCTTTCCTCTTTCAGTTTCTCTTTTCTTCCTTTCCTTTCCTTTCTTTTCCTTCCCTTCCCTTCCCTTTCCTTTTATTTTCTGTCTTTTCTTCATTGATGCAAGGCAAGTGCTCTGTCATTGAGAAATATCCTCAGCATAGAAATTTCCCTTTATTGGCTTAGGCACAGTGGTACACACCTTCAATTTCAGGCAGGCAGATCTGTGAGTTTATGGTCTACTTAGTGAGCTCCTATGTGCACAGTGAGATCCTCTCAAGACCCCAAGCAACCAACCACACAAAGCCAAATAAGCAAAGTTCTCCCTTTATAGCTTTTTCCCTTTCTTTGAAAAGAATGTGTTAAAATAAAACACATTTAGTGGCATATCCTGAGATATGAATCTTTAATTTGGTGAGGGTATCTCCTATCATTGTTTTATCACACAAACATAATCGTTAAGTCATCTTTTCAACAAGCACTTTTTAAATGAATTTAACTCAGGATCCTGAACCAGGAAGCAAGTGATATTGATTTATGGCCCTTGTTCAAGTTGCTCAGCAGAGGATCCAGGGCATGGCAGAGGGTTAACTTTATTTTAGAGTTCAAGGGACCAGCATAAGCTGTCTGGTCAGTTGTGCAGAAGCATGCTATAGGTCAGTTCCATATGTGGAAGGCAAAGACAAATAACTGCAGACCCAGAAATTTATGTACTGATGAACCATCCTGGTTTGTTTCTCGTGCTTCTGAGCTGTATCTGTCAATGGCTGACAAGACCGAGACAGGCACTTTCCTCTGATAAACACTATGCTTTGCAAGCAAAGCAAAACAAACAAGCAAATATCCACCCCCATCCTGCAAAAGCAACAACAACAACAACAAAACCATCTTTTAAAGTTTACCTTATTTTAAACATATCAGACCAAAGCAGGAGAATCCATCAACTTTCTTTGATATATTAATTTTTTAATTTAAATGCAACTGAAATAAACTAAGATTCTAAGTTTATTTTTAATATTATCCTGAGTGACTTGCATCTACAGAGAAAAAAAGGGGATGGGGTGAAGGCAAGAAAAGCTTGCTTTTTCAAAATAAAGAGCCTACTTTACCAATGAAGGAAAAGCCCACTAGAGGTCACTTTTCAACTCGTTTCTCTGAATAAGTGAAAAATTGAACCTTGAATTTTGCTGCTCCAGCTGCCTTCATGTCCTGGCACAACTGTTTAGAAGCTATTACTTAAGAAGTCATGATGGTTCCCTGGGGTTGCATATTGTTCCAGAATAACTTCTGTTGTGACATTCCTGATGATTGTTTTGGGTATCTCATCAATTCCGTATTATTTCTGGTTGTTGGGATGTCACTATTTGAAACAAGGTACAATTATTTCCTGAAGTTTTTAGGCACTTTTCAATGTTGTGTTGGTGTGAGCGAGGCATAACAGTTCAGCCTTCAAGACTGTGAAGCATTTAGTCAGTCATTGCCTCTTACTATAGACACCACACTTCCACAAAGACACTTAGGTAGCACCATCGATTGGCTTGACTATCTGACAGGAACCCCATTCATCAGTCTTAAACTAGACTGATTATTTCAGCTCAGTGGTAGACAGCTTGCCTAAATGCAGGCCCAGGGAATAATTCATGGTAGCCACCTCCCCCCACACACAAAAAGGCATAGTTCCTAACATATTTTATTTTACAAAAAGACATTTTAAGACTATTTTTCCTTAAACTTGAGCATCAGAATGTTCAGAAGTTGCTATTATGTTAATTTCACTATCTGTGCATGAAGGGTATCATTAGAACAGTCTTACAAATTTACTAAAGGCCTCTGGCAGAGTTAACAATATCTTGACTTCTCAAATGCCCAGTATACCCTCCCACCATTCATATATTTACTGATCTTCAAACATGTCTCAGTTATGTGGAAATTCAGTCAATTCTAAGCTTGGCATTTTACTATGACAGGGAAGCATTAACTCTAAAAAGAAATCACATGCAGAAAATTATTTTTGGCTTCTGAAACCACATCTGTCTCCTTGTTATTGTCACTCACCTTCGTGAGTGCCATGGGACACGCAGGTACATGGTCCTCGATTCCTGACTGCTTCCTAGGCTTGCTCTACTGTTACTGAGTTCCATCATAGCAACTCCATGCCAATTCTAATCTTGAAACTTCTTGTTCCCAAACAATCTCAGAGTTACCTGCATTCTTTTTTTTTTTTAACAACTTCATTTTTTTTTATTTAAATTTTTTGCTCCTATTCCAGTTCTCTCTTCCTCTCTCTCTCCCTCCCTCCCATGCCCCACCACCACCCTCCCACCCACCTCCCCACTCCACAGGGAGGGCGATGCCTTCCAGGAGGGGTCAATTAAATCTGTCAAGTCATTTGGAGTAGGAATTAGGCCCTCCCTTCTGCCTCTAGGTTAAGGGAGTATCCCTCCATGGGGAACGTGCTCCCAAAGTCCTTTTGTGCCCCAGGAATACATCCTGGTTCCACTGTCAGAGGTCCCTTAGACTGCCCAGGCCTTCTAACTGAGACCCATGTTCAGGGGGTCTGAGTCAGTCCAATGCTGGTTTCCCAGCTATCAGTCTGGGGTCCATGAGCTCCCCCTTGTTCAGGTCAGCTGTCTCTATGTGTTTCTGCAGCCTGGTCTTGACCCCTTTGCTCATCACTTCTCTCTCTCTCTCTCTGCATCTGGATTCCAGTTCAGCTCAGGGTTTAGCTGTGGGCATTTGCTTCTGTTTCCATCAGCTACTAGATGAGGGCTCTATGATGGCGGATAAGTTAGTCATCAATCTCATTGTCAGGGAAGGGCATTTATGGTAGCCTTTCCACTGTTGCTTGGGGTCAGTCTTGTAGGTCTCCGGACATTTCTCTACGGTCAGTTTTCTCTTCAAACCTATAATGGCTCTCTCTTTTATGGTAGCTCTCTTTCTTTTTCTCTCATTTATTCCTCCCCTGACTTAATCCTTCTAGTCCCACTTGCTTTCCTCTCCTCCCCTTCTATTTCTCCTAATCTCCTGAGCATGGGGAGGGGGGGCAGTGAGTGGAGAGGAAGCCAGGAGTAGGAGTTACCTGCATTCTTGTATTTTTCTTCAGTTCCACAGGCGATTCACTAATGTTTTTCTGTGCAATCTATCAGGAAATATGGTTCACACCTCATTCTCTCTGTCCTTCCCAGGCAGGGTAAAACTTCTCAGGCTTCTCTCCTTCTTCAATCACCCTTTTCTTCCTCTTTCCCCTAGTCCCCCTCTCCCTCTTCCAGTTTCAGTGATGATTAGCTGGTGCCCAATTCTTTTTCAGGTGGAGTATGAGATCTCAGCTTAACATTCAATCAGAGAGAACAAACATCAGAGCCATAAAGGCTGTTTGATGATCACAAGAAAACAGAACAAGAGGATGTTTATTCAAATTAATTAATTTCAAAGTCACAGTCTCATGGAGCTCAGGCTAGCTTCAAACTTGCTTTGTAGCCGAGGTTGACCTTGAATTCCCAGTCTTCATGCCTCTATCTCCTGAGTTCCAGGGTTACAAGTGTAGTTATTTTATTCAAATTTACTTTTTTCTGAAAACAGTTAAGAAAACACATGATTTAATTCCTGTCAACAGAACACAGAAACTTTATAGAAGCCACATACTTTCAAGTATGGCTGTTAGCTTTGAAATTCTGCTGATTTGCCATGATTGACTTGCAGTAAAACCATTCTTATGTAATTGATAAAGTTGTTTTTCTCACACAGCATCTCATTTAAGTTCAAGAGCAGCACAATGAACTAATCTGTCTGAGTAGGACTCATCTATATTACAAGTGAAGAAGCAAACATATTTTTCTTGAGTACTTTGCAAACATCACCTGATACAAAGTAGCACTGAACTAAGGCTGTTTGATTTCCTCATAAATAACTCTTATGTAGTTAGTGTTCACAGTTAGTTGCTAGGAACACAAGGAATTGATGAGTCAAAGGAGATGCATGTACAGAATTCCTTAATTATCACTAATTTTGAAGGTCAAGTTGTCAGGACTGGGTCACAGGATATATAGCTGGGCTTGGAATGAGCAAGCAAAAATAACTATCAGAGTGTGTAATACAAGAAGTATGACACTTAGAAATCTGTTCTTGATTTTAGGAGAGAATTTAGGCAAGCACTTATCTCTGCCTGAGTTTTTCTGCTACAAAGAAAATATGGTTGTTTATAAAACAAAAGCTTAATTTTTTATTTTAAATAATTTGCTTACCTGTATTTTGTGTGCATTGGTGTTTTGCACAAAAGTATGTCTGTGTGAAGGTGCCAGATCCCCTGGAACAGGAGTAACAAGCAATTGTGAGCTTCCCTGTGGGTGCTAAGAATTGAACCCAGGTCCTTTAGGAAGAGTAGCCAGTGTGCTCTTAACTGCTGAGCCATCTGTCCAGCCCAAGTTGAACTTGTTTTAAATTATACTTTCAGTTGATTATAAATTTATTAAGCTGGAAGGAGACTTGATTGCTGGTGTTCAAAGGAAATTAGGCTGGGAAATTACCATAATAAATTAGCATTGCTCAGGAAGGTCAGGCTGAGAAATATAAAGGGAAGACCTGGGGGATTAGAGATAAGAACAGGGAATGGTGGTGTAGGTTTGCGTCATAGCACTCTGAAGGCTGAGGCAGGAAGATCTTGAGTTTGAAGCCAGGGTGAGATATCCAGAAAGTTTAAAGTAGTTAGTTGAAGCTACATAGTTGAGACCCTGTCCATCAGTCAATCAGAGAGACAGACAAGCAGCTAGGAACACAGCTCAGGGGTTAAATGCTTACCTGGAATGAGCAAAGTCCTGAATTTGATTCTCAAGCATAACAAAATAATGTTTAAGGAAAGATAGATCCATGCTATTTTAATTTTGTAGAGGGTTTTGTTGTGGAATATTATTTTAACTAAGCAAAGATGTAGTATATTTGCTTATGCTGCAGAATATTACTTTAACAATGTAAAGGTGTGATACTCTTGTTCCGGCTGCATTTGTTAAATTATGTAAAGATGTGTTACATTTGTTTCACCTTGTCTGCCTAAGGCACCTGATTTGGTCTAATAATGAGCTGAATGGCCAAAATAGCTAGGCAAAAGAGGGATAGACTTGGCTGGCAGGCAGAGAGAATAAATAGGAGGAGAAAACCAGGAGGAAAAAAGCAGAGAAGAACAAGAGGAGGAGTAGGAGGAAGAGAGAATGATGGAGATGCTAGGGGCCAGAAGCCAGGCAGCCACCAGCCAGCAGACGAGGTGAAAGTAAAATATACAGAAGCAAGAAAAAGTAAAAAGTTCTGAGGCAAAAGGAAGATAAAGAAAAACAAGGTAATTTAAGTTAAAACAGCTAGCCAGAAATGAGCCTAAGCCAGGCCTAGCATTCAAGACTGATAATAAGTCTTCGTGTCATGATTTGGGAGCTGGGTGGTGGTCCAAGAGAAAAAGCCTGGTACAGTTTCATTTTTCATGTCACTTGTACACAGATAATTTTTCTGGCTTAGTAGTCTCCATAGTACATCTTCTCTGCTATAATTAGAAAGGCTTGCATCTTTGTTGGTGCCAATGCCTACCTAGGCTTAAGGAATTATACTTTACTGGTAGTATAGCTTCAAGGGCATTGGTGGCACACACCTTTAATCTCAGCACTCGGGAGGCAGAGGCAGGCAGGTCTCTGTGAGTTTGAGGCCAGCCTGGTCTACAGATCTAGTTCTAGGACAGGCTCTAAAGCTACACAGAGAAACCCTGTCTCGAAAAACAGAAGAAAGAAAGAAAAGGGAAAGAAAGAAAAAGTTTCCTTCACCTCTAGCCTCATTTTCTTCATTTTAAAAATGACTATTTTTTAAGATGTACCTCATGCGCTGGCTGTGACAGAGTAGGAGAACAAGGGCAGAGGCACTCAGCAGGTATCTCTCACATGGCAGGCGCTGGCACTTAGCTTCCATTTACTCCATTTATTTCTTCCACAGAGTTCTATTTGATGGTCCATTCACTGTAGAAAATGAAGCAATTCATCTTTGGAAGCTTATGTTCTTTCCTGTGTCCATCATATAAGAAGGCTGCACACAGTTCTACACTGAGACGTTTACACATACTTAATATGGATTTAATTTGATTCCCTTGAGCCTGAAAGTTACAGATAGATAACTTCGTCATTTGCAGTTGAAAAATGTAAATAGTTTTGCCCCAAGGTATATGATAACAAAGACTAACCCCCCGTCTTGAAACTCAAGTCCATGAGTACACCACTTGTACCACTGCAAGCTTCTTGTGATTGGTGAGTGACAGGCTTTTGCCACATTGACAAACCCTGAGGCTCCAGCAAACAGACAGACTTTAGGTTTATAGTACAGAGGTAGTATAGACACCCCAGACCCCAGACGTGATGTGGAGGAGGGCTTGTGAAAATCAAAACAATAATATGAAAGGCACTTAAATATATAGGCATGTGTTTCTCAGAATTCATGATTTTAAGTCACTTAACATCGCACTACAAGAAACTAAAAATTTCCATTTCAATTTTTTTTCTCTTTTACAATTTGTCTTCATTCAAACAATGAGAATTTTAACTGTAAAATTTTAACTGAACCACTCTTTTATTTTGTTTGTTTACCTTGCATGAGTTTTGTCCTTACCAGGGCGGTGAAAATATGCACAAGACTTAATCATAATTATAGAGAGACATTTTTTTGAATATTACTTTCAGGTTCCTAACCAAAAAGGAGTGGCCTTCAGCAAAAGTGATTGTCTAACATGGAAAAGTAGCTCAACCCCTTCCCCTCCCTTCTGCATTCAAAATAAGTTTTGAGAACATGGTCTCTGGGACTTCTCATCCTCGCTCACTCTTAAGTGAAGCCAAATGTTGTTCTGCAACTGTTCCTCTTCACTAATTGCGCATGTACTGTGAACCTGTAGGAGATCTGTTTCACAGATGGGGCAGTAAGGCACTTATACTGTACCTAGCCCTCTGCTCACTCACATCAGCCATTGTGCTGTTAGATTTCATTTCCAAAGCAAACTCCATGCCAAGTTAATAAGAACTCGAAGATGGCACTAACAAAGCATGAGAGCAAATGAGTCTGCACAGGTGCAAGGTCCTGAAGCTGACTCTGCTTCAAGTGTTACTCCATCCATCAGGCAGGTACCCAGCCTCCTTTGCAGCAGGACGCATCTGATTTGCTGCGCCCCCCCTCCTCTCACTTTTCCAGTCCTTTCAAGCAACTTCTGTGCAAAGTCTTTCCCTCCATGCCCAGCAGTTGACTCCTAGTCCACAGAGTTTACTAATCTGGATTGTGTTGATTTTCTTTACCTTTGACATCATTATTCACCAGCAAAGTAACTGGCCCCCCAAACGGTCATTTTTAAAATCAATCTCCTCATCTTTTCAAAGTCATTTATCATTCAAATTGTTAACAATCAACTATTACTCAAAAATAAACCAACACTACTGTTTTCCTATTAAGATGTTTTTCCCGAATGTGTCTCAGAAATTACAATTGCTATATAAAATTTTCCTTATAACTAAATTTATTTGTTAATTGATAACCAAGCCCTTTTGCTTTTAAGAAAATTGAGCATATGAACAATTTCCCCATTTGTACATGTAAGCAAGGACCAATTCTGGTCTTAATCCATGGCTGTCCCTATTAAACCTTTTTTAATATATTACATTTATTTTTTGAGATTGGGTCTCTTACATCCATCCCAGTGAAGCACTTGGCTTCAATGGTGGGAAGGCAATTCCAGGAAATACTTGCCTTTTAACAGTTGGTCAGTTTTCCTTGGCTTCTATCAATCTACCTACCTACCTCTCTATCTCTCATCTGTCATCTATCTTTTTGTTTGTGTATGTGTGTGAACACATGGTCAAGGACAGTTTGTGGGAAGTTGGTTCTCTTGTTTATTTAATTTTCTCTCTGATAATTTTAGGTATTATAAAGTACATTCTGATTATTGTAACCTCCACTCTGTATCACCCCATTTCCTTCTCTACAGTTCTCTTTAAAACTCTTTCTCCATTCCCCCACCACCCACCACCACCACCACTTCTTTCCTTCCTCTCTTTGGTGTTGGGTCCCACTCTGTAGCCCAGACTAGCCTGGATTTGAGGCAACAGTCCTGTCTTTACCTCCCGGGTACTGAAATTGTAGGCATGGACCACAATGCCCAGTTTTCCTCCTCCTTCTTCTTCCTTATTATTATTTATTATTTTCTCATTTAGCCATTGCTGGCGCCAAACTTGTTTATATAATTAAGAGTAGCTTGAACTCCTGATCCTCCACTTCTCAAAACATTGGGTTGACAATCATGCCCACTATGCTTAGCAAATTTTCATGAAAATGTTTCATGTATTACTTTTCTCCAAAAATTTGAATTATTCATAGTTTTCTTAAAATTAGAATTGCTGCAAAATATTCTTGCTATTGCAATATCCCCAAAGAGTTTGAGAACCGTCCAGTTTTAATGAATCAACATTTCCAACATGAGTAATCAGAGTTATTGAATGCTGTATCTGTGGCTTATATTGCTATTGAATTATCTTTATGTAACACAATATTTATGCCCGTAAGTTTATCAAAGTTCTCACTGCTTGCTGCTTCCTTCTAACTGCATTCTGATGACTAACTTCTATTTTAAATTCAGACTCCTTTTCCTGCTAACTCTCCTTGACTCTAGCTGGACACACCAATGCTTGGAAATACCTCTTCACACCCATGCTTCCTGTCCCTGTGGCTTCACTTTCCACCCTTTCCCCTTTGCAGGCATTTAGTTTCTCTGCTCTCTGGCCCTTTCATTCCTTCCCCTTCCTGTCCTCAAGCTGGTATGTCTGCCTGAGAGTCTTCAGGTCCCCAATGGGGGGAAGAAACCATATTTCTATCCCATACAGCATTCTCTTGCTGTTACTCACTTCTGTTTGAACTGCCCAGCACCCACATTCCCCTCTGTGGATCACTGACGAGAGATGTCCTTCTGTATATATGGTTCTCTTATTGGTTGATGAATGAAACACTGATTGGCCAGTAGCCAGGCTGGAAGCATAGGTGGGGGCTACCAGACCAGGAGAAGGCTGGAGAGAGGGAGGAGAGGGAGGCCGGAAAGAGACACCATGCTGCCCAAGGAGTAACATACCAGATTATGGGTAAGCCACAGCCTCGTGGCAATATATAGATTAATAGAAATGAGTTAATAATTAAGACAGAGCTAGCCAATAAGAAGACTGAGCCATTGGTCAACAGTTTATAGATTAATACAAGTGTGTGTTTATTTGGGGCAGAGCAGGTGGGACAGAAACCTCCATCTTCAGCTGAAAATGTTTTTTTTTTTTTTTTCAGTGAATCTGTTCTTTCATTCTTCCTACAATAATTCCTTGTACTTGATATGGGAATTCTTGCCACTAGTATTCTAAATCAAAAACCTCCATTCCCCACACAAGCATTTCCAGGATTCACTTCTTCAAGCCACACACTATTACAGACTGACCTGGCTCACCCCTGCCCAAGTCTGCACTAGAAGAGTGTTCCCTGCTTTTCTGAAAAGCAAATACTTTTTATGTATGATGCTTATGAATTTGCAAATGAAATAAATTATTTCATTCCCCTCCTCTAATTTATATTTGAAGGTACTGACAATGCCTTGAAAAGAATGTCTTGTGAAAATTATTCACAAGGAAAACACACAAACATGGACTAGAGCAAAAACTAGGAGACCATAACCCTTGTCTGCAAATAGCCAGCAGACTATTAAATGAAATAGCAATTAAATAATTAAATTTGTTGCCAGAGGATGGTAATTGGACAAAAGCACTTTTCCTGCTAATGATGTAATACATATGACATACTGACTAACTGTATACTTTTTCTTCTGTTTAGACTATAAGCTCTACCTGTGGCTTTAATACATCGAGTGACAGGAGTATTTTGTCTCCCCAGGAGATTCTATAATGTATGTTCTTCAGACATACATGATACCCTGATAGACATAGGCTGTGTCTACCTCACTGTTCTCAGTTAGGGTGATTTTGTTCCCTAGAAGACATTTGGCAAAATCTGGAGACAATTTTAGTCATCACAACGTGAATTGGCAAGCTATTTGGCCAGGAGCCACAGAGGCTGCTGGTTGTCCCACAATGCACAGCACAGGCCCCTACAACAAAACATCCCTCCTTTCACAAGCCCACCATGCTGCTGAGGGTGAAGAACCTGAGTCTACCAAGACAACAGTCTGGTTTACAAAGCTAATCCCAATTAGTCCTGCTGCCTAATCCTATTTTGCATATAAGAAGTCTAACATTACTTTATTCTTTCTTATCATATCTCCTGTCAAATCTTTAACACTCTTCCCCTTTCAGGTTGTTGGACATTTCATGTCAGCTTGATAAAGGTCATTTATGATTTAAAAAACATGATTCATATCAGAAGCATGCCACAAATAACTTCAAATGTGACTTAATTATTGTTTGAGCTTTTATCCCTGTGAGGTCTTGTCCCCTGATTTCTGTCCAAGCAGGTGGCTGGTTCTCTATAGAGTGACTGTATAGTGGGTAGAAATAGTACGCAGTACTTTGTAAGGTTCAGGCAGAGGGTTTGTGGGTGCGTGCCAGAGGACAGAGAGAATTCTCAGTAATCAACAAGGTATTTTACAGACTTAAAGGCAGAAATACTTTTCTTCTATCTACAGACCAAAGGGACAACTAGCAGTTATGTGGGAAAGATCAAGCGAGGTGCAGGTATATGCTGGGGAAGGTGTCTAGAGGTCGTCAGGCTCCAGTAGTGTTATGGGGGTGGGGGGGGGGGAGGTTTAGAGAAGAATGACTGGTACTCTGTGTAGACACAGAGTACCAGAAGCAGAGGCTGCCTTCATGGGGAATGCTGTGGGAACACGTGGTTAAGAACCCAGTCCTCCCAAGGTACTCCACCCTTGATCTACATACAGATAGAGAGATGGGAAGCCCAGAATGACTTTATAAATACTTTGTGAATCTGGCATAATGAGGACCATTCAGAGACTCAGTCATTAATTTTATATATTAATAAATATGTGTTCATAGCTCTCTCTATATATTTTATAAACACACACACACACACACACACACACCTCACTGAGTTTCTTACCCATGTCAGTTATAATCTCTAACCCACCAGGAGAAGGTGTTCTTGCCCTTAAACACTGAATGGGGCTTTGAGAAAAGCTGCTCACACAAACCAGTTACAATCTCATTCTGTGCCATATGTGTGAGCCTTTTGAACCTACCAAGCATGGCCTGGTATGGGTTGTGAAGAGATATTAGTAGTATTTAAAATAAGAGTTCAGAAGAGAAAAAGAAAACAGGAATGCCACACATGCTTAGCTTAAAGTATTACTTGGTGAAAGCACATATGCAAGCCACAAAAAATGTACTTAAGTTGAAGATTTTTTAAACATATATGTTCAAGAGTCCTTTGGACCTAACTGTTTCACCCACACACAGCTCTGTAGTGAGATAGTCCTTCTGTGGCACTGACCAAGCCCATTGGGGGTGGAGCCATGGGCGGAGTGACCTGGGGAAGGAGGTCGGAGGGAGAGCGAAGAAAGGCCCTCTTGCTGGTGTGACTGGGACAGGAGAGGATCGGGTTGAATTTCCCGGTGTTCATCTGTCTAGGTTGTAAGTTGTTTTTCCCTGAATAAACATCTATTTGGCCTATTTGTTTATCCTGATCCTTATTTAACCGCATTACAGCTCATCTCATGCTCCTCATGGGAAGGGCTTACTCCATTCCATCACTTCACCCTCTTCCCTTCTCTTTGTTAAACATTGTCCATGGTGCTACGTGAAACTCATATTGTCCCACAGGAGACTGCATTCTATTTTTCAGTCGTATTTGAAAATGCTTCTTTCTTCTGTTGTTAGCTTAATTTTCGCTCTCCCTAGTGCCCACTCCTCGTGGCAGCTCAACTTAGTCATGTTACCTTCTTTTGTGTTTTTTAAGTCCTTTGGGTCAGGTAAGTCAGACTACATCACTTGCTACCAGTTGATAACATCTAAAGATGTTCACATCACCTGCTTGCTTATAGATTCTCTGTCCTGCATCACTGCCTCTAATGCTATTTCTCCTTTTATTGATTTTTTTGAAGTTCCTTGATCATTTCTCTGATGATCTCTTCTTCTACCCACAGTCACAGTACTGACGTTTTAGCCACATTAACTGGTATTAAACAGACTCCTAATAACTTACTACCATATGCATAGATTAATACAGCTCTCAAACCTCACCAGAGGAAGTTCTTGTAGTAAATAGTGTTTGACACTGAGACCCACAGCTGACTGTTGTTGGGTAAATAAAAGATTGCAGAGTGCTTGTGTTTAAACTAAACATTTATATCCTAACCTGAAGGCTCAGGTATCAATCCAAAAGAGGGGCAGACAGATTGTAAGACAGAGGACATGGAAGTCTAGGTGAAACGTATTTTCCAGACAAAACAGGACAGTTGCACATATAAACTCACAGTGATTGTGACAGGGATAGCCCTGTAGCCAAGAACATTTGGACAGTATAAGTTGGACTGGGTGAGTTATTAAGAAACGAGAACATAGGTGGGGTAGAGATGTGGGTGTAGATTTGGGAAGAGTTGAGGAAAATGGGTGGATATCATCAAAATATATGAAGTTCTCAAAGAACTAATAAAACAAAAATATTTTAGAAGTCTCTCTTCTTAAGCACTCCATGTAAACCAGCAACATCCCTTCTTATCATAGCCTGATACCTCTGCCCTGCTATGCATGATTTTATTTTACTTAGTTAAAAAAATAATCATTTTTATGTGTATGTATGTGTATGCATGCATGCATGCCTACATGGGCTTATGTCCAGATGCTCACAGAAGCCAGAAGGTGTTGGGTCCTCCAAAGGTGGAGGTGCAGGTGGTTGAAAAACATCTGCTGTGGCTGCCGGGAACCAAACCTGGATCCTCTGCTAGGGCAGTAAGCACCACTAACCATTGAGCCATCTCTTCAGCCCAAATTTTAGTTTTTAATGAGTCATTTATATCTTCTTCCCTTCATTGGAAGAAAGTTTCACAAATATAATTTTATTGTCAATGCTGCTGTTTATTACCTTATCGGTAAAACCCAGAATGGTACCTGGTACAAGGTAAAAAACTAAAACAAAATTAATGAATATGATAATTTCATCAATGCTGCAAATTTATGTTTTAAAAACTATCTGAATGGGTGCTTTATCTGAGAGTGTGTATGTGCATTACTTGTGTGCATGGAGTTGGAAGAACCAGAAGAGGGTGTTGGGTCCTGGAGTTAGGGGCAGAACCTTGTGAAGGCTCCAGAAGAGCAGTCGGTACCCTTAACTGCTGAGCCATCTTTCCCACACCCACAAATTCACAATTCTAAACTATCACAATGAACACTCACTGAGCACCAGAGACTGTAAACACATTAGAATAGGTTCCAATTAACTGTGCCTGCACCATAATTCTCCCCTGAGCAGGAATAACTACCACCCTCCTAGAGGATTACCGTCTCAAGAAAATATGTCAAGGCAAACAGGCTAAACTCTTGATGGGATTCTACCGTGATGAATTAGAGGATCTTTACATGGAGTTGTCAAGGCCCTATTGAAAGCTCACACAACAGCTGTCCTCAGTGACTCGCTGTTGTTCAGGACTTTGACATAGCAATCTGGCATCAGTAAATATTTACTCCGTTGAGTCAGATGAAAGAGAAATTCTACAATCACTTTTAATTACCGTCTTGATATTGGTGTTTACTATGGCTACAGAGTTGCTAAAATTAAGTTCACATAAGACATGAAATCCTGATTCCCAGTCTGAGACCTCTGAGTCCTTGTAGAAGAACACTTTCAGTTGTTTCCTCTTAGACTGTTGTTCCTTGCATTAAAAAGTAGCAAAACATAAATGATAAATGAAAACCACGTGCTGCCAAGGCCCATTTCCTTTGTTGTCTTCTCTATGGTGTCTGCAGTGTACCAGCTGCCTCTGGCATTCATGCTCTGGGCAACTCTCAGGTCTGCTGGAGTTCCACAAGCTTCCCTGTCATTGCGGCGTGATCCTCACAAGCCACTCGGGGTTGTGGACCACCATTTCCACTCTCATCACGGTCCCTGCTTGTGTGTTCGGAGGGTACCTGTCATCCTGCTATGGCAGTCTGTTCTGCCCTCCGTGTGTCATCATCTCTGTAATTTCTCCTCTATCAGTAGTTCCTGAACTCTAGCTTCCCACAGCTTGCCAACGGCACACTCTGTGCCCTTGTCATCGCTAGCCTATCACACCTGCTGGTGCCACCTGTTCTAGTACCTTGCCAATACCTCCCCTACTGCCTTCAATGTTGGCCACGATCCGTCAGGAGGAGGAAGGACTTTTGATAATCAGTGGCTACTTCTCAACAGCGACACAACTACATAGTGACATCTGAGAAATATCAAGTCCCCTGTCCTTGAGACTGGGAGCAACTCACATTGCAGCCTAGACATCTAACCACTCAGTTTGGTGGGTCTGCAATGTACTCTGTCCTCGGAATACTTTCTCCTCTGGCTTTCTCGGAATTGCATCTGTTATCAAAATAAATTCTAACCCTCATTTAAAATGACTCCAGTAAGTCTTGTTTTTGTAGTTTATCCTGTGACTTCTATATTGAACTTTGTGGGGAGTAAGAACAAACTATGTCTTTGATAAAGGCTTGTCCCAGTGTCACTCACATTAGCTACAATCTT
Organism: Phodopus roborovskii; assembly: GCF_943737965.1. Classification (NCBI taxonomy): domain Eukaryota; kingdom Metazoa; phylum Chordata; class Mammalia; order Rodentia; family Cricetidae; genus Phodopus; species Phodopus roborovskii. Next base: position 8,205,074 of record NW_026126525.1, on the reverse strand, counting down.
AGAAGTCTAAAGCAAAGAGCTTCATTATGTTGATAAGAAAGTCTTGAAACTTCAATTTTAAAGTAAACATTGGTACGTGATGTGTACATATAATTAATTAGGAGATTTGTGAGTAAATCACACATTTCTGAATGACTGACCTATACCAAAGCTTTTTTAAAAAGCCAAAGGGAAGATAGGTGCAAGGGAGGAAAGAAAGGAAGAGGAGGAGCAGGGGCATTATATCTGTGTTAAAGGTAAAGAGGGAGACACAGAATAGATGTCAGGAGGGCAGATTCAGTCAATACTGAATGCCCTGAGTTTTTCACCACTCTTATATACCTTAACCAAAACAGGCAACATGGTATCATGTATAAGGAACAGAGTTTTCTTCCTAATTTTTCCAAGGATTCAGTAACCACGCCTTAGATTCAACTTCTTGTTACCTGGCTTTGAGAGTCAGGAGTAACCACACTTCAGACCAGGTCTGTTGTTATTTAGATAAGACACCCAAGGCCAAGATAGAACATCCTACTGTAGCCATGCCTTTGACCTTTAGGTCTTATGACTTACTAAGGACAGTTTTTGAACTGTCTGCCTTTGAGCCAAGATGGAGTAGAGCCATCTTTATGGGCACCAACAGGATACTCACCACTGTCTTTACGAGCACGTACAGGATACTCATCACTATGCCCAGGTTTTTACTAGGGTGTGAAGAATTCAAGCTCAGGTCTCCATGCTCATGTGTAGGCACTTTACCAAGGAATCCACCTGTATCTCGAATATAAACGGTGTGTCATCTTTCTCACCTATCAATTTCTAGAAAACGTATTTCATCTTAAAAGCAGTGCTTTCCCTGCATCCACTGTCAATTTGGTTATGTTCACCGAGTTGATAGTAAGATGGTAAGGCTACATTGTACATTTGTTATGGTTACAATTATGCAAACAATATACCCATCTTATTAAAATAAATAAAAAGGAAATCAGAGTAAAAGTATTGACTTCTATTAGGGTTAGGTATTAGAATGTGGGAGTTTCAACCCTCCCTCATTTTAACAGTTTTCTAATTTTCCTTAATAACACTTAAATGAAAAGTCATATTATTTGAATGAAACTTTAACCCTTCTCTCATTTGAACAAATTGTTTTCAGCATACTGCTTCTTCAGTCTCAATGAGTAAGCTTCAGGGGCTAAGCTGTCTCTTCAAGATTTGATCAGGAAAAAATGTGATAAATACAGCACTATAGGTTAACAAAGCAATGGCTGAACTCAAGTGACAAGTGGTGTAAAACCAAATGTGGAGACATATTTTCATGTTGTGAATCTAAATGTATCAAAAGTGCTTTAATAAATACTCATGCTAATCCCTATAAGCTTTATTCAAGAGTCCCTGGAAATGCCATCCCAGAATCACCTGCATTAGGATTTCTGCACTTCTCTGAATCACTTCTCAAGGAGTATATTAGCTCAAGGGAAGCACATACAATAGGCACACAGTTACAGATAATGTGACACCTGTGACAGATGGTGAAGTGACATGAACTCAATGGGGAAGAAGGACTAGACTGTGCTTCTGGGAGAACACAATTGGGGGAAATCCTGAAAGGTGAAAACAAATAATGGGGAGATCGAGAAAAGCATTATAGACAAAAAGACAGTCAGTGTGACATCAAGAAGATGAGAAAGACTGTGACCTGAGGTTCATGAATCCATGTTTGCTTCATTATAAGTGAACAGTGAATTAAAGGGAGAGGCAAAGGCTGGCTCATGAAAAGTTTTCAGCCTGTGTTGCTGTGGAATAATTCTTTTGGTCATTTGAATTGGTTTAGTAAAATGCTGATTGGCCAGGAGCCAGGCAGGAAGTACAGGCAGGATGACCAAACTAAGGATGCTGGGATGAAGAAAGACAGAGTCAGGAGAGATTGCCAGGAGACACACAGAAAGCAGGATGTGCAGAAAATGAGGTAACACGCCAAGAGTCACATGGTAGAACTTAGATAAGAAATATGAGTTAATTTAAGTGGTTAGAGTTAGCTAGTAACAATCCTGGGTTTTATATGGGCCAAGCATTTAATTAATATTAAAGCCTCTGCGTGGTTTTCTGGGCACAATTGCCAGGGCAGGAAAACTCTGTATCCCTGATAAGAAATTGTCTATTATGTGCTGAACATTACAGGAAATCACTGAAGGATCTCAAGTAGGAAATGTTATCAGTTTGATAGCCCTGGTATCATTAAGATGAATTTACTGAGGAGGAGAAAAGCAAAAGGGTGAGAACAGTGAGCACCAGTCAGGCCAAATGGAGAAACCATGCCTATGATGGGAAAGGGCGGGGCCGTGGAGATGTGAAGAGTGGGAAGATTTAAGGGGTAGTTTTAAGCTGTTGGGGACTCTTCCTTCTTTTGTCCATGATTATTGTACCATTTTATAACCCAGCGATTGCAACTCTATAGTCAAAATCATCGAGGGTGGGGCCTTAAAAATGTACCGCATCCAAGCTCATTGTGGTACTATTGACAACAGCCAAGCAATGAAAGCAATCAGAGGGTCATCAGTAGCTCACTGGGTAAGCATAATGTGCTAAGGAAGAGGAGGTAGCAGGCAGGGGTTCCACACCACATACTAAAATTCAGGGGAACTTCGAGGACATGGGCCAAGTGCAAACCAGTGACAAAACATGTGACTATCCTACAGTTGTATTGGTAGACATCTCCAACTGTACAGATGCTGAGCACAGACTGTTTACCGATGGGGGTGAAAGTTGTTTAGTGGGCACAAAGCTTCGATTTTTGTAACATTCTAGAGAAATATTTCAAAACAATATACATATGCTCATCACAACTGAAGTCGACACACAAAAGCAAGGTAGGTGGTGTTGTGGTTTGTTGTTTGTTTATCAGCTTGTCACAGCTGGAGTCATCTGGGAAGAGGGAACCTCAACTGAAAAACTAACTGCACCAGACTGGCCTGTAGGTAAGTCTGTGTGGCATCTTCTTGATCATTGACTGATGTAGGAGAGCCCAGTGCTACCCCTAGCAGGTGGTCATGGGGGATGGAGGGAAGGGAGCTAAAGATGAATCACAGGAGCAGGGCATCCATGGTCTCTGCTTCAGTTCCTGCCTCCAGGCTCCTAGCTTGCTTAAGTTCCTGCCTTGACTTCCCTTAGTAAAGGACTATGATTGGGATGCATAAACAAACAAACAAACAAACAAACAACAACAACAACAACAAAACCCTTTCCTTCTCCAAGCTGCTTTTTGTCATGGTCTTTGTCACAGCAATACAAAGCAAAGTAAGACAAATGACACATTTGGTGTTCACTGGAATAAATTTCCCCATAATAATAAAAAAGGTGTACAAAAAGCAAAAAATTGTTCGTATTAGAAATGGAAGATAGAAAGTTGGGGAAACATATATTAATTCTGAGCACCCTGGCTTGGGCAGCCTGACTGGTGGTTACTGCACTAAGGGGAATATGATTGGGTATAAGTGAATTTGACAAGGAGCCTGTTGTAGATATCATGGTATCTCTCTCCCCCCCCCCAACTGTGTATGACATTGCAGGGGTATACAGCCTCCATGCAGCTGGCAAGGGCCCTCACTCAAAGTGTGTAGCTGTATGGCCACTTTTCTATATCAAGTCTTTCTCACCAGTGACCTCATCCAGCACATGGATTGGTCCTGCCTAGAGGAGAATGAGGAGCAGGAAGGTCATTGTTCTGGCCTCCTCCTCTGAATCAGTTCTGAGGTAGTGGGTCTGAGTGCTGGTTCTATAGTATTCCCCTCCCTCCTGAGAGCTGGGTTTGTAGTATCTGTAGTATACTCCTGCCCCTTGAGATCTGGGTCTGTAATATGCCCCACCTCCAACTTGTTCTGTAGTTTCTCCCTCACACACACACACACACACACGCACGCACGCACGCACGCACGCACGCACGCACGCACACACACACACACACACACACACACACACACACACACACGCACCTCATCCTTTTCTTCTTCCAATGGATTAGTTTGACCAAACCCAGCTATGAATTCTTTCTGACTCTTTCTGGAGACTCTTTTGTCCTCTCAAGGTTTTCAGCTGATGTGACCTACGGACTCTTCTCTGCCTTCTGGTACTTTTATTCCATTAAAATGAAGAGAAGTGGCTTTCGATAGAAACATAATAAAAGTATGTTTCTGGTCCCACTTATTTTCGTCTTTCTAAGAGTTTGCACCTGAAACAAAACAAGTAGGTTGGTTCTCTGTACTGTTTAACAGCTGCAGGACCCCATCCTGTCCATGTGTCATATCTCATTTGATGCATGACATAAGAAATGGGGCTGAAATCTGGAAAAATCCAGGATCTTTGGCACTTGTCCAAAGGCTGAAAGAAATGAAAGATGTTTGTGACATGGGAGAAATATCTTTTAAAAATTACTAAGTCAAACCTCCATTCTCCACGAAGACAAAAAGAAGATGACAAATTTGCAAAACAAAGTGATGACTACTCCAGCCTTGAGTTGCCGTGTTCTTCCCCTTCACATGCCAAAGTCTGTCATCACATTTTCTGGTACTTATCTTCCTGTAAGCACAAGATTCCCCCCCCCCCCCAACCTGGGCATCCTCTCTCCATTTGCTTTGTGCTTGCCTCTCTCAGAAACAGAACTTCCCCCCTTTATCAAATTCAGAGGACTTACTACTTGGACTTCAGTCTAAAGAGGACTGCTGGACATTGACCATCATTTACAGGGCATTAATTCAAAGATTTTCCCCCAAACAGTGATATTTTCAAGCATGAAAGAAACTAGAATCTCTTGGTGTTGTCGCTGAAAAAGACTGAGAAAATCCTGACTACTTTGACATTAATGTGGAATGGAAGCATATAAGGTTCTAGTGGTATCTAGAGTGCTGCATACCCATAGCCATCCTCATGGAGAACTTTATGCATGCATATATTTTGATCAAATCCATCACTCCCACCCACTCCCCTCAACTTTCTCTCCTATTCCCCCTCACAACTTCATATACTCCCTTCTCAAACCTAGGGTTGCCCATACGTGCTTGGGTACTAGAGCATGAGTAGTCTCTGAAAGGAAACATCCCAGACTCTTCCTCCCCCAGAACCAAAAGGGGTGTGACTTCATGATCCCTCCTCAGTCCATACTAAGATTTTGGTGGACTTGGTTTAGTGTGGGTGTTGAACATGCAGTCACAGCTACTGAGTTCAGCGTGCATTAGCCCTATCATGTCCCACAAGGACTGTTGCCCGCAGATGTCCAATGTCTCTGGCAACCCTCCTTTAACAGAGCAGCTGAACCTAGAGTTTAATATCCAATATGAACTATTAAAAGTCATCTGATTCTAGGAGAAATGTCACTTATTGGTTAAGCAGTAATCACATACAAAAAAATTAAAGTATTTCACATTGACTTCATCTACTCATGATTGTGGGTTATGCTATTGGATTTCTGCCTCCCACATAGACTTTCAATTCACAAATATCTTGTCCAGTCACTGGATAAAATGTAGCTAAGAGTTTGATTTACTTTGAAAATGTCTTTATTTAATCTAGTGCTTAAAAAAACATGTTAAAGAAAAAAAAAACAAATATTGGTTTTGGGAGAAAACAGCGGTGTCTATCACGTACTCAGCCTGTTTCTTCATTTAGGTGCGTGGGGAGACCGGCGTTAGGCAATTTGCCTATGCAGAAAATCTTCTCTCTGGACACAAAGAAGGGGAAAAGGTTGAGAAGCTTTGGAAACACAGTAGGGGAGGACCTAATCTAGATATGGGGTTATGGCAAGTTTGCAAACCCTTCTGTGAAAGCAGATTTTAAACCGAAGTAGTGGACTTAGGAGGAAAAAGGAAGGTGTGTGGTTTGTGGAGGGTCCATTTTAACAAAGACCCAAATGCCTTTCTTTCCTCTAATCGTTCTTCACAGTTTCCATATTTCCTGATTTCCATGAAGGATCAAGTCTCATGTGGCTTCTCTTTAAACTGTACTGCACATCTGTCATTTTTATTTATGATCAGTATGTGTGAATGAATAACGGGGTTTAGGGGAAGGTGCCATTGCCATGGCGCATGAGTAGAGACCACAGGTGTGTCATGGCGCACACATGGAGGTGGGGATACCGTTGTTTTCCCTCCTCTTACCCTTCCGTGGATCCTGATGATTAAACTCAAGTTGCCAGGTTTGCCTGACAAGTGCCATTACCCACTGAAGTGCCTCATTAGACCTACATGTCGATGGATATTGGAGTAAAACCAAGTGAAAGTCTTGGTTTGTGGTGATTGTGTCATGACCATGCATTAATCAAACTCAGGCGAGTGCACTCCAGAAGACGAGTTTACAATATAGAAGTTAGAAATCAAATCAAAATGCAATCGACTGTGCTGTTGGCTGCTACCATGCAGCACCTCGCTCAGCTTCACACTGAAAAGGGACAAGTAGCAGGGAGGTGTGGGCAGAACTGTGCTTCTTGGAGACCCTAAATTTCCCCCCATGTGGATGGAGTTTTGTTCTTTACTTGTCAATCCTTTTATATTTCTAACCCAAGAAGGTTTTTTTTAAAATGCCCTCAGTATTTAGGCAGGCCAGGGAAATTCCCAAAAGAAAAGTATGTTTTGTAACATACCGATTTGACAAGTGGAGTGTCATTTTAAGGTTTTATTCTGGCATCACAGCACAGGTGCCTTTATTATCTGCAAGAGATATAGCTTAGCTCATGGGGAACACGTAATGCAGGCGCCTGAATGTCATCACTCCAGGAACAGGAAGGCTCAGGGGACCATCATTTCAGAGCCTGTAAGATTCTGGTATGATTGTTGTTAAATTGGAAAGCTATCATTTCTCTACATGTCATCTGATGCTATTATCTCTGATATTTATGTCAAAGGAAATTCCTTGTGATTTTACAACTCAAGTTGAATTGCATTTTCTTTACAGAATTGAAGCGCCCTAACTTAGAAGAGGAAAAGTCTCTTCAAAATGTGATCTGCCACTCCCCTGAAATTATTTCCTGTCAGTTCTTCTGAAGAGATGGGCAGTACTGATTCACCCTTGTGCACAAGACACGTCATTTTTGCAAGGGAAACAGTACTTTGAGATTAACCTGGTTTTTGTTCCCAAGGCTCAGAGACCTTAGAAAGGTTGCTCCTCAGCAGAAAGTCAGGGATTTAGGAGAGGGAAAGTATACTTCCTGCTCCTGGGCTGAGTGTGCTGTTGGAGGAGACAATACGTGGGCAACTCATCCAGCCAGTCATTTTTTTTTTATGTTTTATTATTTTTCTCAATCATTTTAAATCAATTTTTATTTACATTAAAAACAATCTTATTTTACATACCAATCCTAGTACTCTCCCTTCAATCCTCCCATTCTCCCCCAAACTCCCCCATTCCTCCCCCCCCATCTACTCCTTAGGGAGGGTGAGGCCTCCCATGGGGGATCCTCAAAGTCTGTCCCATCATTTGGGGAAGGACCTAGGTCCTCCCCCTGTATCTAGGCTGAGAGAGTATCCCTCCATAGAGAGTGGGCTCCAAAAGCCCATTTGTGCACTAGGAATAAATATTGGTTCCATTGCCATAGTCCCCATAGACTGCCCAAGGCCCCCACCCCCAGTGATACTCCCATTCAGGGGGCCTGGTTCCCCAGCTATCAGACTGGAGTCCATGTGCTCCCCCTTGTTCAGGTCAGCTGTTTCTCTGGGTTTCTCCAGCCTGGTCTTGACCCCTTCGCCCATCACTCCTCCCTCTCTACAGATGGATTCCAGGAGTTCTGCTCAGTGCTTAGCTTTGGATCTCTGCTTCTGCTTCCATTAGCTAGTGGATGAAGGCTCTATGATAGCATTTAAGATAGCCATCAACCTCATTATAGGGGAATGGCACTTAAGGTAGCCTCTCCATTATTGCTTAGATTCTTACTTGGGGTCATCCTTGTGGACTCCTGGAGATTTCCCTAGTGCCAGGATTCTCGTTATGACCATAAGAGCATACACAAGTAGGCTTCATAGTCATCATCTTACTTTCCTTTGGTGTCACCCTTCAGAAAGGTAACTACAACCCTCCTGTATCCACCAGAGATGTCTTTAGCTGATCAACTGCCCAGAAGGGTACATACTCTAACCTTGTAAAAAGATGCTTGAGCACCCCAGTGTACCACAAATCATGACATTCAAGATCTTTAATTTTGTTTTATTGTTTGCACTTTTCCAGTCAAATGAATTAAGACTTTTTTTTTACAATAACACTTTTTTTTGTATATGAGGAAATATGCTACTTAGCTATATGTAAGATTAAAAATATATTTGTGCAATGATTTTACATTCACAGTAATATTAAGGCTCTCATTTTCCCTCTAAAAACAAAAGAAAGAAAAATCAAAATTCTCCATTTTAACAAAGAATGAACATAAAGTTAAGCAGTTTGATAGAGGCTATGCAGCTACTATGTGTTTATGTTGGGGTGGGCTGTAGGATTCATTTATAGTATCAAGTCTGTCCATCGCTGGGCCCTGCTGTGCTTACAAAATTAGTTTTGCAGCACTGTGGGCTTCCATTCTTCTCTGCTCATATTTCTTTGCTTTGCTTTTATGTAGGTATCACAAAGAGCTAGCCGCATCTGTCACACTGTCCCTGTCTTCTAGTACCAAACCCATGTGTGATGTGTCAGAGAAATTCCCATAGGAGGTGAGGTTTCATAGGTTAAGTGGTGCTAAGTATGTGTGCAAAAGAGCAAAGGGGAATGAATCCTCAAGGTGTTTCCCTTTTGTGCGTTCCTGTCACAAGTCCCTACTCTGTTTATCCAGTGGGGGAATTGTAGAGAACTTCACAAAAGAAGCAACTTTGAGGCAGTTTGACACATTCAGAAACAGGGAAACAGGATGACTTTGTTCCACTCTTCTTCAGCTGTCCTGGAATATAAGTTGAGGCACCTGGGAAGTGGATGTTCGGGGATGACCCAATAAAATTCATTTCCCCACTCAACATAATATTGGATACCCACAGTGTGTCAGGTGTCATTCTGTGCGTCTTGTAACTTTGAATAGAGAAAAGACTTTGATTTCCATTGAGCTTACACAATAAGCAACAGACTGAAACAGATAGCATGCGGCTCTCGGGATACTGAAATTCGGGATACTGAAATTCTTTGATAGAAGGTTTGAAAGTGATAAATTGCCACAAAGATACAAGGACATTGGTTTTGGAACAGACTCCCGAAGTTGGACATAAGCTCCACCCTTCCAAACTACATGAAATAAGTTTCTTAACTTCTTTGTGTATTGTTTTGTTTGGTTTTCATGACTTAAAAAAAGCAAGATGATGGTGGCTATTTCTGAAAGATTGTTTTGAGCATTTGATGAATTCATACCTGACAAGAATGCTTGCTTTGTAACTTATAAACATTGTAACTGTTTGTGCAAAACAAACAAATAACATTAACAACAAAAAGTTGCTTTGAGGAAAAGAACCAATAAGTAGCACAGATAGTACAGAGTGTTTTTGTACAGACTGCTCAGATTTGAGAAGAAAACATCTGAGCAAAGCCTTAAAGAGGTAAAGGAGTTGACCAGACACATGTATTTTGAAAGCTCAGCCTCAGCAAAGGAATTTATTTGCCTTGGTGGGTGGCTGTGTGGAGACAAGGAGGTGGCAGCTAAGTTAGAACTGAGCAGAAGCCAATGTGGCCTTAGTCAAGAGAGCATGGTCAGGTGGGGACCTGAAGGTCACTGAGAGCATTTGAGCTTTTATTTTGAGTGAAATGAGAAATGATGGGGGGAGGGATGTAAGAAGGGGGTAGCTGTTGTAAACTGATGCTAAGCTTTTAAAAAGATCACTTGGCTATGATGAGAACAAATTGCAACTGTCCAAGGCCCAAAGCAAGGAGCCTTGAGGTCACAATCATTCACATAAGATGTAATGGCTGTTTTATTCTGCATGACTGCAATGGGGAGGGCAAGGTAGATTTGGACTCAAGTTATATTTTGGAGATAAAAGGATTCCTGATGAATTGCCTATGGAACATGCAACAAAAGAAAACCCAGCAGTGAGACACAGAGTAAAATCCTCTAAATGATTCTCCTGTCTCCCTTCCTGCTTGCAATATCTTTTAATCTACCTAAAATTGCCATTTGGAGTTAGGTGCAAAGAGTAACGGAAGGAATGTGGTGGGAGAGAAGGGTCATGGTGTTAGAAACAATGGGGTAGAAGCAGGAAGCACCATCCATCTGGAGGAAGACAGGAAGGGCAGCCCCTCCCAGAGAGTATTTCCAACTAGAAATAGATGCAAAGGGACCCTTAGGAGACCCAACTCTGTGGGCAGTCTTTCACAGCCTGACACAGGCTCCAGAAGTTTCCCCAGGCCAGGATGAATATCTATACATATTGAGCCTGGGGAAGAAGAGGTTAGGGCATATGAAAAGGATCAGTAGTGTTGAAATCTCTTTGGAAAAGAAAAAAGAGGGTGAGGGAGCTTTTTATTTTTGCTCCTTCTCATTCCTTAACCTCTGTTTCATTTTGTTCCCTTGCTTCTCTGTGTGAGGGTATAAGATATAGCAGATACCTAAGCTGCCAAGGAAAACCTGATTACTTAAAGAATTGATTTTAATCTATCTAGTAGAGAGTATTTAACCATGCCTATTAGCTCCAGCTTAGTGGCACCAACTCCCTCAAAAAGATGTTTCCGAAATGATATAGAGAACAAGTTGGCCTTGGCTTTCTAGTTCATGTCTTTGCTTCCTTTCCTTTTCTCACACCTGTGAAATTATTCCTACCTGTTAAACTGTGGTCTCGCTAGAAAAGGAATTCTCTTGCAATCTGACCATGTTCATTTGCTCATTAACAGATGTTGCAGCCTCAGGCTGCATTTCTCTGGGGTAGACTGAGGAAGGCCAGCAAACTCATGGACATCTTCTGTTAGAAATCAATAAGCCGTTCTTTGTTCTTTTCAGGCCCTGGGGCCATTGCTCATCTTTTCCTCTGACAATTGCAAAGGTTTCCAAGACCTTGTGACAGGGCTCAGTAGCTCTATTAGCAGGTGTTTCTCTATGTAACTAGACAACAGGTGTTTGCCCGGCAGAGCCTGCCAAAAGGCACTGTGTCTGGAATAGGAAACGAAGTCCATTTTTGAAAATGATCATTATAACTAAGATCTACAATAATGCAAATGATGACCACACGCATGCACACACACACACACACACACACACACACACACACACAATCCTCTGGCTGGCCTCAAACTCACAAAGATCTACCAGCCTCTGCCTCCTGAATGCTAGGACTAAAGGCGTGTGCCACCATCACCGGGCTAAAACTGTTTCTTATAAAGACCCGACCCAGGATTTACATTTTTGAGTATGTGCCAGTGCATGCCTAAAGGTTACTGCTTTTAAGGAAGCCAATTTACTTTTGACCCCATATGCCAATGAAAAAAGTGAGACAATGAGACAATAACAATACTGCAACAGTACTCCCAGTAGTGGCTGTATTACCACAGCAAGTTTTATTGTGTGTCCTTCTGGTCTCCAGCGGGAACTGCTTCCTTTAAAAGCAATGAAAAACCTGGTGATTGAAGAACCTTGTGTGCATCTCAGTCCCTTCCTAAGAATCATGCAGGAACTTCGAAAACAGCAGACAAAATGACTTGCAAAGGTAATTTCCCCATTCCCCTCCCTCCTTCCTTCTTCCCTCCTTCCTGAGACGGGATTTTGCTGTGTTGCCCAGGCTAGTCTCCAGCTCCTGGGTTTCACGTGATCCGCCTCCTCATGGAACAGGAACTGCAGGCATGTCTTACTGCCTACTGTGCCCAGAATTCCTTCCCTTTCTCTGCCCTCTCATCCAGAAGCTAGGGTAGAGAGAGGCCGGAACATTTTCACTGCTCTTGTCCAGTCAGCTACAGGAATAAAAGCAATTGTATCAAACCCAGTTATGAGTTACACTAACATGATTTTCTAATTGTGCCTCTATGATTATAATAATCAAAATGATTCACAATAGGTTAGGTCTATGTTCTACTCTAGATTTCTTGTTTATTTTGCAAGTGGGAGGAATGGGGGTACTGTGGAGGGTGGATCTCCTCCTGGTATATACTAGGGATTATCAATAATTTCTATACTGCTATGAATGAATGAACTGGCTAGGTTTTTAAATTATCTATTTCCTAATTAGGAAAGACTTGCCAGAAGAAACAGAAGGACTTTTCAAGTAATCTTCCTCCTAGAGGCCACAGCAGTAGAATTCTCTTCTTAATTTTCTTCTCTCTCTTTCTCTCTCTTTTTTGTTTTGTTTTGTCTTGGTTTTTGAGACAGGGTTTCTCTGTGTATCCCTGGCTGTCCTGGAACTCACTCTATAGACCAGGCTGGCCTTGAACTCAGAAATCCACCTGCCTCTGCCTCCCAAGTGCTGAGACTAAAGGGTGTAAAGAGTACGTTTTTTCCGCCTGCCGCCTGGTCTGGTCCCACCGCCGCGCCAGCCCCAAATAACACACAGAGACTCTGTATTTGCTATAATGCTGTTAGCCAGTTACTAGTTTCTTATCAGCTAGCTCTATCTTAATTATTAGCCCATTTCTGTTGATCTATGTATTTCCATGTGGTCTTCTCTTACTGGGGAAAGGGGTAGGCGTCTGGTCTCCCCGGTCTCTCCATCTTCTCTCCTCCTTACTACTTCCTCTTTCCTCCTTGTCTCCTAGTCCCTCCTATCTTGCTTTCCTATTGGCCAACAGTGCTTTATTCATTAACCAGTATGAGAAACATATACATAATGGCATCTCCCATCAAAAGGGTTTTGTTTTTTCTTTTCCTTTCATTCACTTTTTTTCTAGCATCTTTTGGCTCAGTTAAAATCACTTTATCAACTTTTGAGTGAAAGGATGCAATAACTATTTCTCTAGAATGTTTTGCATAAGCCAGGTGTGGGGTACACACTTTAAACCCCAGCACTTGAGAGACAGTGTCAGGTAGATTTCTGTGAGTTCAAGGTCAACCTGACCTACATAGACAGTTCTGGGTCAGCTAGTATACACATTGAGATCCTGTTTCAATAAATAAATGAATAAAAAAATAAATACATGCTTTTCTTGGAAGAACAAAACTACCATCAAATGGAACCCAGGCAAAATATCCACATGATATTGTTGACAGCATCCTTAAAATTTTGTATACATTGATTGTTGCTTGACTATGTCTTCCTTCTCCCTGATCAACATGGAAGAACACTTATTATCTGATTAATGGGGGAAGAAATACACTCTGAATGTATAGACTTAGTCTGAGAAGTCATCTTCAGGGAGACTTTCCAAAAGAAGCCTTCTTGTGGGTATTGTCAGCTCTGTAGTTTGGCCTCTTGTAGATTCATTGCCTGCAGCAGGCTAGCTATCACCCCTGCTCACTTCCCATGTTTTTCTTTTGACACAAGAAGAATTTCCCAGGTGGCAGGCAGCCCTCCTCTTCTTCTGACTGCCTTCCCCCATTTTTCTTGAGTACATGCCCATTTGCTTAAGGCCTGCCTCTCTAGAGATAAAATCATTCACTGTGCTCAATAGACCTAGCTAAAGAGCAGTCCTTGTTTTCTTTCTCCTCCTTCATCAAAGGTGAGAAATGCCCATGATTTCCCACCCAATATCCTGTTGAGACTAGGGACCCTGCATTCTCCCCATGTGCTCACAATGTACTCTTTGGGATTATTGAAGTAGATAGTGCCTAATAAAATCTATCACACATTGCTGTTGTCTGTGGACCTTGCATGGGGTTGCATACAGCCCTGTTTTCCAGAGGGCTTGAGGTAAACCAGAAGCCGTGACTTTTTACCCATGTGTATTAGACATCAGACCTCTCTTCTACTGCTAACCATTACTGTTTCTAGCTTGGTTATTTCCCCACTGTCAAAGACTGTACACAGAGACAGCTGGCATCCTGTAGTGCTTTAGGAACTTGGTGCAAGAATCTGTACAGAAGCTGTAACATGAACAGTCACTAGGTTAGTTCAGAAGCCTAGGAACTGGGCTACACTGAGAAAGCCATAGCTGATTTCACTGTGTTCATTCTGAGTGCAGAACGTCTTTTTACATCTGATGCCACAAATGTGGGGGAGGGCTGTGATCACTTCCGACCATCATTCTTTCTCAGAGGAAACCAATGGGCTATGAAGACAAGCGAAGAGATCTGATCCTGTTATGCTCCTCTTGGTTTTCTTCTCACACAGAAGGCCCTTCCCACCCTTCTCAACCTGTTCGGCCTGCTCCTATAGCCATAGGCAATTTTGCTGCTGAAATAGCTGCCAACTTGGCTGGTGGGAAGCCAGGCCTGGAGGCAGTAGAGGGTCCTGGCAACCTCATGGACTGAGGGCCCCACGGGTCAACTCCTAACTCCTTCCACAAGGCAACCTTGTTGCATTCTGTCTTCAGCTGTTTTAACAAGAACGTGGGAGACTGGATAACTTGGAAAACCAGGAAGTATGACCACAGTTTCAGAGTCTGGGAAGGTTGAGATCAAGGTACCTTATGGCTAAGCTCTGATGAGGGTTCTCTGATTTCCTCATATGGTGGCAGGGGTGGGGATGGAGCCTGGTCTTTCTTGTCCCTTCTTATAAGGGCACTAATTCATGAGGAATTCATCTCCAGGGCTCAGTTAATACCCAAAGCTCAATCTCCAAATACCATTACACTGGAACTTAGGATTTCAGTGGCATACACATTCAGCCTATAGCAGCCTTCTTGAAAATATCTATGGCATCCCTGAGAAACTGTTTGGCAAAATACGATGTGTATTGTTATGTAGACATAACTTCTCTGGCTGTAAAAGGGGGGCAGGAATGGCAGGAGCCACAGAGCCATTTATAACCAGGGTTAATGAAGCTGGTTTTTTTTTTTTTTTTTTTCCAGGAAAAAAATTCTGATTGTTTGCTCATATCAAAGAAAGGCCTTGTCTTTCAGCTTTATGAGTAACAGACCCTCAAACAGATGAACTCCTCTAAGCACTTGCATCTCCAGGAGCAGAGATTTGGCTCAAGGGCAGCTTTGGGGCAGAGGGCTATGCAGGGTCCTGGCACAGGAGTCTTCTTCCAGGTGGGAGGGCCTCTAGGATGGCTTGCACTGCCTGGGTGGTGCATCCTAAGACAGTGTCTATGTCTTTGCCCTTCCTGGTCCCAGAATGATGCACTGTAGGAAGGATGCCCTTTAAGCTCTGCCTCAGCGAGGCCTTGGCTTACAGCCAGGGGCAGGTCATAGACAGTGAACCTGTTCCTTGGGTAAAAGGAAGCATTCATCCTTACCTCTGTCTTCTTAGGCTTCTGAGGTCTAAGCTGAGGGTAGGATATTGCATCTTCCTCCCAGATGATGAGATATAGAAATGTATGTAGCTGATATTCTCCTCAAAGAAATAGAAGAGGCCTGGAAGGGTACAGATACTGTGGTCAAGGAAAAGGGAGCCTGGGGTGGTGGGGAGGTTCAATAAAGTGACAGAAGATGAGCCTGAAGAAATATGACTGCAGAAATGGGATGGGGCCAAACTGACTGCACACCCCAAGCCTGGAGCCTAGATAATTGGTGTGGTCAATCACTTTGGCAAGCTAGAAGTAGGACATGCCTTGTCTCCAGGTTCTGCTTCTGGGCACAGAGAAAGTGGGAATAACACTATGGTGCCCTTGATGGACACAGGCTTTCAGGGAACTGTGACCAGGTCTCAGTGGCTCATGAGCAGCAGCAACTGTGGGACTATACCCAGCAGGGAATGTAGGGTGATCACCTTTTAGAAAGCCACCTGAGTGCACTCATTTTGGGGTAGGATTCACTGGAACAAATCCAGAGCAGCCAAGACAACGAAATGAGAGCTTTTGCCCCAACTGTGACTTTGGCTGAGGAAGGACATAAACACTGCAGGCATGCACAGCACTGATGTGTGCAGCATCAGAGGAGCTGCAGAGGAAGGGCGGGTGGTGGTTTGGTCACTCAGCTCACTGACAGGTGACAGGCACACTGTTATTATCTCAGTTCCCCTGGCTCATTTTTGCAGCTCCTTACCCCATTTTAAATAACTTAATACTAGTTTAGCAGTCCTTGATAAATATTAAATTAGTGGCAATCACTCTATTTGCTTACATACACCAATGGGACATGGTTTTAAACACACATGTACACATGTCTTATCCTTCTGAGATGAGAGTTAAGTTGCTTTGCCAGATTTCATCACTTCTCCCAGCATCAGGGCCTTATTTCCTTTTAGTGAGCCCCACCCAAACCCTTGGACACCAGAAGTTCATCTTGCCATTCCTCAAACTGAGGCAGGCTAAAGCCTGTGCAGGTGTCTTAGACTTTCTCGGGATTTGATCTTCATCTTTCCAGGAACACGGAAATACAGAGATTGCTGCCTTGGACAGACAGAGCCCAAGTACAAAGAGGCCAGACTTCAGTTCTACAAAACTCCTTTCCTTTCACCTGTAGCAAAAGGGGTGATCAGACATCTGAGGGCTATGCCACTCAGCTGTTCTTTCATAGACTCCTCAGGATAGGGGAGGGCAGGTAACCATCAATCTAATCTGCTTTGAAAAATAAAATGTGAGTTTAGTCACAGGCAGTGGATTGTGTGACACACGAGGAGCTTTACTGATGCCATCCAGAGACACCAAAAGCAGCTCAAACCATATAGATCAAGGTTTTCCTGTTCAGAAGGCACAGCACAATATCTCAGCATGCTAAATTCATTCACTCTGGAAGAGGTGACTTTTCAAGTGGACCTTTTGGAAGGCACTGAGATTGTCCTCAGTGTCCACATTTGGGGGTGGGGATCTGGATGAGCTCTTCTGTGATGGCCTCTCTTCCCAACTCAATTAAACCAGAGGAATGAAGCATGGAACTAGAACAAGAGAATTCAGCACAGAGAGTGTGCTGTGGAGCATAGGGGTTGGGGGGCACTGTGCCTCCTGCCACAACACTTTGTGTTGGATGTTTCCTTCTTCCCTGTGTTGTTCAGGTGACCTAAAGAGCATTGTAAAGCTGCCTTGCTATTCAGAACTGTATCCAGGAAAGATGTGCGATTCTGAAAACAAATCTACATCTGTCAAGAGTTTTTCACCACTAAGACAGGGAATTTCAAGCAGATACTTAGGAATGAATAAAGTCATAACTTGACATCAAGCGTGACTGGTGTGAATTGAACTTATTGGTTGGTATCATTGACTTTTCATTTAAATGACCAACAAGTAATATATCACAGTGTAGTTTAAGGTTTCAGATATGTTTCCAGACAGAAATATTTCAGGAATGCAAGTCAGGTATATTTCTCAGATAAATAACAGTCCTGCTATTACATACAGGGAAAGTCTCCCTTCTCGGGTTTCCCGGGGTTGGGATTCAGAGTCCTGTCATTAATCATTCATTGGGGTCGGTCCTGCAGTCAATGGAAGATGAAGAAAGCCCTGTCGGCTAATTCTTTTGGGCAAGGGGATCATGGGGCCAAAGAAGACAACTGGGCAGTCAGTCACAAGTCCTGGTGTTCAGACCCACTTCCCTAGCCTTGAGTTCGAACGTGTGTGTGTGTGTGTGTGTGTGTGTGTGTGTGTGTGTCCTCAAGAGTGTTCTACCTGTTCCAGCACAGACACAGAGCTTTCTAGATCGAAAAAACTGGGCACATTGTCCATCTACAGAGTTTATTACAGGGCAGCAACCGCTGAGCACCAGCATAAAGATTCGGGGTGGTTTTCGAAAGGAGAAATAAGCGCACTTCTTAGCTCTTTAAACCGTCATTAACAAGAGGAAGCCAGCCTTCTCTCCCACCTGGGCCACCACCCAAAAACCTTCACGAGTCGAGCTACAATCAGTCCTTGGTCCTTTTTCGAAAGTGTTCTCGGGCTCCAGGTGGTAGGGGCCACCAACTTGGACGTCGTCGGGTGCTGGGTAAAGAGTGAGTTGCCTGGGACACATGGCCACTGAGGACGAGAACCCATGCCCATGTACCTCCGTGCCCCTTGCACTCTGAGTGGCGCGCTCCGAGCAGAATCCCGCGCGGCTGGCTCTGGCAGGGGGTGGGGTGACCCTGTGACTCCTGAGACCGGCTGGGTGCATGGCCGGTGCCTGGGCTCAGCCAGCGTCCTGGGGGCAGCTTCTGAGGACAAGGTACCTCCTCCCACTCCCGGGATCGCTTCTCCCTCCTCCTTCACACCCCCGCCCCCAGGACCGCGGCGCTCCCTCCCCGCACCGGCCAGTGAGTACACAAAGCCGCGGGTGAGGGGAAGCTCCGCAGGCGTGCACGGAGCAGTGAGATCACTGGCGTTATAAATATCCCGGTGCCAGCGCCGAGATCCGCTCGGGTGGCCTCTCTCACTCTCTCTTTCTCTCTCTCTCCCCCTCTCCCTCTCCCTTCCCGGAGGCTATGTCCACCCAGTGCAGAGAGGGAGGCAGCGCCAGAGGCTCGCAGCAGCGCGGGGGCTACGGAGCCCGGAGCCAGCCCTGCAAGATGCACTTAGGACCCCCGCGGCCGGAAGAATGAGCTTGTCCTTGATCTTCCTCCTCTTCTGCAGCCACCTGATCCTCAGCTCTTGGGCTCACGGCGAGAAGCGTCTCACTCCCGGAGGGCAACCCGCAGCTCCGAGTAACCCGGGAGACTCCAGCAGCAGCCAGGGCAGAAGTATCACGACGTCTTCTTCGTCTTCTGCCTCCTCCCCAGTCGCTGCTTCCCCGGGCAGCCAAGGAAGCAGCTCGGAGCACAGCAGTTTCCAGTGGAGCCCTTCGGGGCGCCGGACCGGCAGCCTGTACTGCAGAGTGGGCATCGGTTTCCATCTGCAGATCTACCCGGATGGCAAAGTCAATGGCTCCCACGAAGCCAGTATGTTAAGTAAGTTGCTCACTCTCCAACAAAACCTGTTCTGGGAGGGACAGCCAGTATTGCTTTGGGCCACAGGGGCACCTCCAGGAAGGAGCCCCAGCTTCTGGGACTCGGCTGGTTTTGGAAATAGTTCAGCAGGTTTCCTGAAGATGTGTCTACAGGGTCCGTGCGCAGGCACCCCTCTCTTGGGCAGAGGGCATGGCGCTTCCCCAGGTGGAGGTTACCCTGATGAGGCAGGCAGCTCTTTTCGAGAATGACCTGGCCGAAAAGACCAGCCCCCCCAACCACAGCTGAAGGAAAAACAAGGCAAGAAGTACAAATCTTCCTCCTGATACAATTTCTTTCTATTTATGAACTACAGTCGCATTTTCCTTTAAATGTCAAAGTACATCTCTTTTCCTCTGTACACAATTCATGTTAGTTTCGAAAATATGAGATATGAGTACTTCTAGTCTCCAACCACACATATCGTATGCAAACACATATTATAGATTCACATTAATATGTGTATGTAACTTTACACGCATAGGAATATTTCACATACGTATATATACATACATGCACACACAACTAACTACACATGTCTACGTAGAATGTGTATGTACATACGGAGAGCAGAGTCCTGTTTGCAAGAAGGCAACACGATCTGGAAAACTGCGCAGATAGTATGATGACTGAGTCGGGGGCTGGGTTTATCAATGTTTTAGTAAGTCGAGACCCTGACAATACCGTCTTAGCCCTTGATTCCCAGGGACAGTTAGAGGAAAGTTCTTAATTGTAAAAGAATTACAGAAGAGGTTGGAAATGGTTGAAAATTGAGCATAACTTAAAAACAAAGCAAACAAACAAACAAAAACCGAAGTTGAAAATTTACTTTCTGAGTTCTCTTTCTCCTTTCCTCTTTGCTTTCATTCCACCCGCGTCCTTCCATTTCATTTGCCTTCCTGGACCATTTCTCACTCGCCTTGCTGCTCTTAGGCGGCTGAGGCGAGAGGTGATTTGGGGCTGTGTGCACGGTAACTGGGGTTGTCTCTGGCCCAGCTAGGTATTTTGGCTAGATTCAGATCGCTTTTCCAGCAGGGCTTAGTCCTCCAGATAAAAGCCACAGCAGGGACCTCTCAGACTCCCAGGGAGAACGGGAATGGGGCCAGGAGATAGTGCTGTGCCCTCTAGTCTTCCTGGTAGCTCCCAGGTGAACCACAGCCGACCAGAGTCCCCCAGAGACTGGAACGCTTATGTTTATTTAGCTCCAAGAACCATTGGCTTTATTTGTTGGGCTGACTGTCGGCTGGGGCCTGTGGAGAGAGTTTGGGGGATTGAAGCACACACAGGAAGGCTGGCCGGTTGGCCAGCCTCTTTCAATGGGTTAAGAGGATCAGAAGCGTGAGATCTGGCAGGATGTCCCGACAGGTGCGGTTTCCAAAGCCAGCGGGCTGCTTGCTTTGTCTTTGGAGTGCACCTTTTCAGCCGGCTGAGGTGCAGGTGGAGAGCAGTGCAAAACAGAGAGGTCTCTAGGCTCCCATCACTTGAGTTCCAGAGCTCCAGTATGCTCCACCTTGGACCCCCACCCCTTTCACCTTTGAAAGAATTCTGGTCTTTGTTGATGAAGGGAACAGTCTGTTCTGGTAAGGGTGGATTTTCTGATGCTCCAGGGAGCTGGAGAGCTACTTTTGTTTCAGGATTTCTACTCACCCTCCTCATTTTTGCAGGATGCGGTTTTACCATGAGATATCAAAACTCAGTTTCCACTTCCAGCAACCCTCCTAGCTCTTAGGGAAAGCCATTCTCTAGTTTGTTGCTGTGAATTTACCAGGAAACTGGCACCAACTAAACATAACCCTTGCTTGCTCAGGAGAGACCCAAAATAGCTGGTAGCAAGTGATGGGTTGAAACCCCTGGTCCCAGAGGTAGAGTTGGAGACCCAGGAAGATCTGGAAGCAGGGTGGTCCCTTCTGCATTACAAAAGTACATGGAAGCTACATTAGGCCTGTCTAGAAGGAACTTTACAGAAACACACATGAAGGAAAGGGAAAACATAGCAATAGACTTAGTTTAGGCAAAAAACAAACAAACAAACAAAAAACAGAACTGGCTGGCTATCCATTATTGCCAAGGGCCAATTTAACATTTTCATTGATAGATGGCCAGGGACTAATGAAACTTTGCAAGTAGCTTTATCCTAACTCCCAGCCCTCCCTCCAATTCTAAACAGTCAGAGTTTAATTTGTATCTTTCAAGAGAGTGGCTTTCATTCATCCACCCATTCATTCATTCATGTACCCAATGTAGGTCACCTGCCTCAGAAAGCACTGTGTTTCCTTATCTTTGTGCCTCTTGTTCTTTTCCTGTTTATATTTTCTCTGGCCTTGACTTCCATGGGTTTTTCTTAAAGGAAAGCATAATTTAAATACCATGCCCCAGTGATTGCTTTTGATATTTGGAATTCCCAACAACGCCCTGTGAAATGTTTCTTTGTACAATGGAAAGGCATAGAATTTGGTAAGTTAACATGGCTCTTTACACTTACGTATAGCCATGGGAGAAAAGCAGCAACTACTTGCTGTTGATTATTTAGCATATTTTGAAGGCAATGCTGGATAGATTCCTGAAATTTATGTAAACTAAGGTATTGACCTTGGCCCATTACTCACATTATATGTGGAAACAATTTGTTTGTGTTTCACAAGAGAGGCTAGAACATTGCAATAAGACCTCTCAGAGTAAAAGGTTCTTTAAGATGCCACAATAAAACTTTATTTTAGTCAGATAAAATGTCAAATTTTTACTCAATAATGAATATATTTGTCAATTGTCAAGGTTTGCTTAGTTTTACTATTAAAATCATCTTTAGCCACAGGTATTGAAACATTCCTTGAAGTACATCAGTTAGTAAGTTAGTAAGGCCTGGTTTACCTCATTCAAGAGGGCATATACTAGAATGTGGTCTCTAGCTCATTGCATACAGGAAGGAAATACTGGGGAAAGATATAGAAGAATGAACAAGATGAGGCTATGAGCTCTATCCTTGAAGAGAAATAAGCAGCTGCTTTAACTTAGAAACTGTCAAATTTAGCTTTGATACAGCCCTATTGGTTGACTTACCTTGTTCCATTGAATTTAAGAAATTAGTATCAATTCAGAGGAGAAAACTTTAGCAAAGGCTACACAAAGCAATCACACAAAATGTGAAAATTTCATTTGCATTTTGGTTTAAGTGAGTCCTCACTTTTACATTTTGTTTTGAGGATCTGACTCAAGTATCCATTTTGATGTCACACAGTCATCAGACATTTCCTGGCGTTGGAGAAATCAGAAGTTACTGTGCAGGGAAATTCTGTTACTGATTTAATCAGCCAAGACTATGCTGAATTGGATCGTTCAAGACTAAGATTTGATAACTTGGCAGAGAAATCTGTTGCCATGGATGAAAGTAGAGAAGCTTCAATGTCGCCATATTTTTCTTTGGGAATTTTCAGATATGTTATTGAAAGCTTCTGAACACATTTGATATCTGTGTTGTTGTAGCTCTTATTTCTCCAAGTTCCCCACGTCAGCAGAGACTTCTGATAGTAAGAGATCTAAAGAAGAACAAGAAAGGAAGCTATGTATGTGTTTTCCTACTCAAGTAAACTTACTCATAAAGATGATTATCCTTTAAAGAAAGGAGAATAAAGACCAATGGTAGAGACACCAAAAATTTTTGTCTTCTTCAACCTTGATATCAATCCTGACATTTTTACTGAGAAAGGGTTCTTACTCTCTTAATCCTTTTAATTTAAACATCTTGGGAAAAATAGCACCCATCTTCAGTACCTGAGTATGAATTAATTGTTCCTGAGTTGTCTACACCCATCCCCAAACAGGAAGGACACACTAATAAGAGCAACTCAAAACAAATGTCCCTGCATGGGGTTGGGGAGTTTCTACAGCAGTGTAGCATTGCAGACAGTCACTAGCTGGTCTGTGAGACAACTTCCACAGTTTTGCTTAAGGAAACTATTCTGATATCCACAGGCTGAACAGGAAATTTCCTTCAAGTTTATTATTGCCAACTCCTAAAGATGAGGGTACAGATGATACTGATTTTGAAAAAGTCAGCTTTAGAGAAATGCTTCTTGGGATGCATTAGTTCATGATATAATATGCTTATGCTTAAAGTATTTCTTAGAATTCTCTAATGAGCTACTGAGATTTGCACTATACAGTAGATAACATAGATAGCCGGTGCTCTCTTGGAAAGGGGAACGGGAAACCCATTGTGAGTTGTGTAGAATTGTGCCAATATTCTAGAAAACAAGACAGAGTGAAATCATTGACATTAGTTTAGAAATTTTGATCTTAGCAATGATTTCAATATTAAATAAAAATTACATTCAGATTTAAAAGATCAATTCCAAAGTTGCCTGTATGAAAAACAGTTCTCACATACACATATACTCACACGCATGCATGTACACGTATATATATATATATATATATATACATATATATATATATGTACGCATGTATAAAGCTTAAAAGCTTTATACATGAAATCTTAAAATTACACAATCTTTGTATTGTCAGGCAACACATGATTTTTATAACAGAATTTATCAGACAAAGCATGCAATATATAAATAATAAAATAACAATTTTACAGGTATTATGTCATCATATCCCCATACTTAAAATTAATTGTAATGAAAACGTATGTAATAAGTACATATAGTGTGTTGAGACAAGCTAAATGAGACAAAAGAAGGATAAATGGTCAGAAAGCAGTAATTTAATTAAGCAAGTCATGGGTGCAGATTTTTTTTTGTTTGTTGTTTGCTTTTTAACCAAGTAAGTATCTATAGACTGAAAACATGAGAAGCTGATCTTTGATACTGCCATATATTTTTCATTAACATGTGACCAATTTACATTTATGAAGTTGAGCATGTCCATTAGGTGAATGGAAAGTTCTTTCCCGTTCATTGTCATGGATTCCTAATAATTAGGTTATAGAAAATATTGAACTTAAAAAAAAACATTAGAAAGCTGTTTCTTGGAGGTGTGCATAAACATGTGAGTTAAAGCCACTCATAGTAACAATGCAGAGCTATGAGAACACTGGAGAAGAACTATCAAGACTTCATCTTCCAGTCCCATTGTCACTGTTATGTCACTCATTGCACAAAGATGTCCTGTAATGGCCTTGTCGCGCATGCGTTCTTGTTTATATTTATGTTATGCAGTGTTTACAATTTCATCCGCAAGTAATGAAACATTTAAACTTGTTACTGATGCTTTCAGTATTACTTTTTAATTCTAATTCCAATAGTCATACTTGAATAATAATATTATTATACTACATCTTTATAATTTAGTTTTAAAAAGTTCAATGTTCTACATGTGAAGTGTATTGTAAGTTTTAAAAGTTAAATACACCATTTATGTACATATTATATTCCATATAAACTGATGTATGTTACTTCACAAAGCATTCCCTGGTGAAATGATGATGCTTCCAATTCTTTGGGTGTGTATCACAGTCAAACAGTGTTTATATATTAAATTCTACACGAATTACATTTTAGAAACATTTTAAAGGAAATGATATACAAGACACTAATGTCTAGTAACACCCTCTTACATAAGCAAAAATAAAATAAAATAAAATAGCTCCCGGTTGAGAGTATCTCATAAAAAGAAACACCACTAAGTTCGTGCCTGCAGTTTTTCTGAGATGCTTTCTTACTCTGGGCTGAAACTTCAAAACAATAGTAACAAAAATAGCCTCCCAGGTACTCCTTTTATTCTGTGGTATTTCTAAGTATTCTTTTTTTTTTTAAACTAAGCTGAGAAAGCAAGCAGCATGTTTATGACAATGGCAGATGCTCAGCTTGTGCAATGTTAAGTACTCAATAAACTGATTCATCTCCATGTACTTATGGCCTTGTTAGTAAGCTGGATAATTTTACACACACATCAAGCACTACAGGGGGAGATTGCTATTTCAAGGAAAAGTGAAAGGGGGTGTCACCTCATCAGAGTTCTACTGAGATGCCCTAGGTTACACTGTATGCTTGACACAGTTGTGACAAGTGCCGAGATGTGCTTTTCCCTCCTCCATTCTTCTTTGTGTTTTTCCTCAGCTCTAATGAACTATGTTACCTTGTTTATATGTGTGTGTGTATATATATATATATATATATATATATATATATGTATATATGTATGTATGTGTATATATACAATTTCATATGTATTACTAACAAGAATATTATCCTTACTCATACTTCTATTAAGTCTTTTGTGGATTTATTAGTACTAACAGGCAGGCTGTCTAACTATATGTAGAATACACGTTTAATTTTATACACTCCATGATTTACAGTAAATACTTTCTTGACTCAGCACACATGGTTCTTGAAATGACTGTAGGGATAAAGGGACATTGCATTGACATACAGACTACATTATACATTAATAATGTTATAGTGAACATTACATTTTTCTAGGAAATGACTTAAAATCTAGTATTTTTCAAAACATAATTCATTAAACAACTCATGGAAGTAATAATAATTTATAATGTCTTCAGTATCTGAAGTGTAGTTTTATTGGATTGAATATGGCTTATATGTAAGTTCTCAAATTGTGATGATCGGAAGAGAAGGATTTGTCTAATGTAAGAAAGTATAATTTTCCAGGCTTTTGAATTTTTTATACTAGCTTTGAGGTCATATTCATGATTTAATACTAAAAGTAGATCATATTTGGTGAATAATAACAAATTAGGATTAAATTTAAAACATATGTTAAAAGCATCTTTCAGTAGATTTGGGATTTGAAAAGATTCTAATGCCACCTACCATTTGCAAATAGAGAATTATTGAGGAAGCAGAATCAAATCTCTGAATCTTGAAATAAGTCATTCTGAGTGTCCACTCAGATGCTAGCACTCCTTAATATAGTGAATCACAAAAGTCATTGCGTGTTCTTCTCTTTAATCACCATAGTGAAGATTGAGAACAGTTGATGTAGATGTTGAATTCTTCACAGTTCTGTGCAGAAGAGTCTGTGTTTTATTTTGGGATTTTTGTCATCCTAGGTATTTTGGAAATATTTGCTGTGTCTCAGGGGATTGTAGGAATACGAGGAGTTTTCAGCAACAAATTTTTAGCGATGTCAAAAAAAGGAAAACTCCATGCAAGTGTAAGTAGAACCACTTTATATTTGTTAAAGGCGCTCTGAGATTTTATATTTGTAACAAAAGTGAAGTTTTTTTTTTTTTTTTCCTCAAAATCTTTTTCTCAAAAAAGATAGACAATTTGCTTAAGGAACTTAACTTTTTTGGGTAAACTTGTATGTATATATAACCAATTTTGTATGTCTACGAGTAATCATTTGAACTGACTTGAAAATACATAGAACCTTTAAAAGATAAATGTACTTGGAAGTAGCCTATGCATGCTGGCTGGCATTGTGAGTTTCCTAGAGAGGTCTGGGCGAGACTTGTCATGGCAGTGAACTATTCTGTTGCATTTTAACTTTACATGTTTATCTGGCGGTATGATTATTTAATAGAGCGTTCTTATGTTATTCATGATGTCAAATTTGATCTAAGTAACATATATTTCCATTTAAGTGAGTAAGACACAAAATGAAGACTCAAATCCCCTCACCTCCCAGAAAGAAATTGTGCTGGATGAAATCAGGGAATTTCTATTTGTGTTTTGTCGCATCAAATATAATTACTTAGTACTAATCTTGAACTCAAACTATTTCTTCAGACTACTTACACATTTTGCAATCAGTTTATAAATTGTTCCTTAGCTTTTAGTGTGTGCATATTCTGTTTATTTGTATTAGTGTATAGTCATCACACTTTAAACATAATTTAAGATTTTTTTATGATATCAGATTTCTTCACACTAAATAATTTTAAAAGGCAGTTATTCCTTAATTAATAGTAAATGAATAACTGACTATTTCTTTTGTAATTTTCAAAGTAAATAGAAAGTCTTAATTTAAGACTGATATCAAGTGATACTCTTTGGTCTTTTACTTTATATACCTTTAAGAATCCAAACAGAATTCCACTCATTTCTATATGCAAAACTCTTATAATTTCCTTTCCTTTGTATCTAAAGTAATTAATAACCCTTGAAGAGCACTATGACTATTTGGGGATTTAGTGAGATAGTACATTTAAGTACTCAGGGTAGCATTTGGTACCTTGCAACTACTCAATAAATAGAGTGTATTATTATATGCAATAAACTAAATGTAATGTAAATGTAGCAAACCACCACCTAAGATAAATGAAAAGCCTTTGTTAGATTCTATGGTCATTAATTTCAAGAATTATAAAAGCAATTTATTTTATTTCTGGGTTGTTTGTACTCTAGCAAGGACTAACACAGTTTGTAAAAATGATTACTATGCTTGAAGAACAAAAAGTGACATTTCACTTATTTAAGGGAAAAAATATTCTGTATCACTGTGGGAAAAAGTCAGACATATCATTTTGCTAAGAATAATATTGGATCACTAAAAATTAACATCCAGAATGAAAGCAATTAATTTTCCTTGTTCTACTTTAAGGTTGTAAAAGCCTTCAAAATCTCAGCGTTATAAGGTACAAAACAAGTTTTAAAAAACACCTCTTATGGGTTTGTCTCCTATGGGATGAAAAAATCTTAACACTGAAAATATTCTGGTGCACTGGTGCATATAGGAATAGATGAAACTTGGGCCAGTGTGAGGATAATTGCCACACAAAGCAAAGTATTATAAATGGATGCCAATTAGAAGGGTCAAACTGAGAGGTTAGGATACATGATTCCTCTGTCAAATGCAAGTAACTAATTTCTAGAAATTTGACCCAAATGTCTAAGGATGACTGGTGGAAATAATGCAGATAATGAAAAAAAAAAAAACCCTAGCATCTGTTATTCTTTCTCATCTTGGCAGGCTAAAGTTATTTCATGGAATAATGACTTTCAAACAGTACAAAGCAAGTCTTGCTCTTGTCACTCACTGCGGCTCTTTGATATAAAAGTCATTCTGCTGACTTTGAGCTGAACCATAGATAAAAAATTAAGTTCTACAATTATGTCTAAATGTACATTCTCTTATCTGAGCTTTTATTAGCACTTTTTCTCTAGATGGAAAGAAAGCTAATTAAATTATGAAGCGATTTATTTTTAAAGAAGTTGAGTTTAGAAATAGCATTAATCATAGCAATTATCGGCTTTATGCCCAGCTGGTTTCTTTCCTGTTCTCACTGTAGTGGAATACGTTAAAAACACTCGTATAACTTTCAGTGTGTTTACTTGACTTGGCTTTAATATTTACAAAATTACATTATCATCCAAAAACCTAACTCACACTTAGTAATGCTTAGTTTGTGAGTCACTTTGTATTAATGATCTTGCAAGGGCATTAAAGAGTTCATACCTTTCAGCTTCTTCTTTCAAAATAGAAGTCAACTATAAGTGTGAAGTACCCAGGTAGCTCTGGGGAAAGTAATCCCCCTACACTGAATTGTCCATTTCGATTAATTTCTTCCAGCAGAGATTAGTCACCAGGCAGGGGTGATGTACTTTCACAGTTCTGCAAGAAACCTTCCACTCATATTATCTCATCAGACACTGAGTCGAGGAAAAATGAGTTTGAGATGTTTAGTTATTTTCCTAAGGTTACATAGTTAAGTGAATGAAGAAAACTGTATCATTTTCAGACTCCTTCTTTAAATATCCAAATACTCTTAGGCTCAACTTAATTTAAAAGAAAGCATTGTGATTGTGAACAAATTATTGTTTTCATGAACATTGTGGATCATCATTAAGAGCAGTTGTAGTGTACCATTAACTGGCAAAGAGGGAAATTCTAGATTAGGTGTGGAAAACTGTATATGAATTTCCTCCTTCCATCCTTGCCTTGGATTCAAAACACAATTATTTTGTTCCTAGCCTTCCCCGCACACTCTCCAGTACTTGATTTTAGTCTACAGATGAGGGAGGGGATGTGTCTGCCACCAAACTTTACAGACATATATGTTGTTATACAGTGTGATGTTGTGTTGCTTAGAGAACCCCTCTCAAGATCCAACATGCAAACAAAAAAGTACCATCTGGTTCCTAAAATTCCTCATGCACTGAATGCTACCTCCTTGGTATACCCAAAGATGGCACACTAGAACAGCAGCGCCGGGCAGTACAAAGGAGGTAACCCTGGTACTGACCTATTGTCCTGATTGTTAATTTCACAGTAGACGTTTGACGTGAAACTCAAGCATATGGACGGGTGGTGTTTCAAGCTCTTACCCCATCCCTCATTTGCATGCACCTCTCTGTTCAAAACCATTCACAGATCCCAAATATACAAGATAGCCGAATTCATACTGTGTGAGAATCTCAGCTCTCTTCTCCTTTTTTATTGAAAATATTTTTTTCATACAAAATATTCTGATTATGGATTTTCTTCTCCCCATCTCTCCCAGATCCCCACCCCCATTTTCCCACTCGCCCAAATCCATACTCTTTGTAATAAGAGAGAGAAAGGGGGTTATGGGTGAACGTGTATGGTCTTCTCGTCAAAATGTGCCAGGAGTTATGGAGAATAGGAAACAATAATACTTCCCAGAGAGCCAACAGGATTAACCAGCCTCCACTGCGGCTCCTGTTCTATCTCAACATACTCCAGATGGAGGCACTTTCTGAGGACACGTGCCGGTCTTTTATTTGTTCGTGCTCTTTCTTCAGGTTTGGGGTCCTTGCAGAAAGCCCCACAGAGGACCTTTTTGGGTTTTCCTTACCAGGTTTGATTAGAGCATGAATTTCTCTGTGTGGTCAGCTAAGTGACTGGATCACTTGTTGCCAAATTGCACACCACACTTGTGTCATTTTATTTAATGTGTCTTTTTTTTTTCTTTTTTGCTTTTATGGGTGATGCAAATAGGAAAATTAATTTCCTGCAGTGAATGCCCAGTGATGGCTGTGTTTTACATGAGATAGTATGTTCAGAATACTTGGTGTAGTGCCTGGAAATTATTATTGCTCGGTAGCTATTTAAACAGATATCCCAGAATGTGTTCTCTGGCAGCTGATTGATGATCTTCCATCTTCTGATTTCAAGGTCAAGTAGCTGTAACTCCTCAGTTATTCAGATTAGCCCAAATCCTACTCGCCATTTGCCTTCACTCCTTGGGGCCACACTTTTCATGAACACCATAATCTCTTATCTGCTAGGTGTTCCTTTTTCCAAGGAATCAAATTTGAAGGCCTGATTCTGGAGCTCACATTGTCACAGTGGCAGGAATTTCTCTTGTCATAATCATGTAATTCTTTTGGAGACCTACAGTCCCTTTTAGTATTTTAAACCCTAAAAATTTTATTAACCTTGGAAAAGTTGGATATCACACATGCTTCAATCTCTTCGTGAAGCATGCGTGGTAGCTTGTTACATGTTGGGGGAACGTGTGTTGTTGGCTTAGCTATATAGAGAAAAGCATGTGGTCAAATGGTTATTTTCTTATGTCTCAGGGTTTTAGGGGATCATGTTTGGAAGGAAAGCTAATTGCAGAGTTGACGAAACAGGCTTGGAATGTGTGCTGATCAGCCCTGGGTGAGGCCGAGAACATTCTCCTTTCTGGGTTCAGAGGGTGCCAGCTGGCTGGTCTGGGAGGAGAGTCTGGACTGGACTTCAGGTGCTGGGGGCAGTGAGAGCAGCCAGCAGCCCCCATAGCTCAGCATGGTTACTAAAATGGAAAACAGAAAGACTTGAGCAATACTTACCATTATCACTTAGAAGAAAAAAGCCTAGTAAGATTCTTCCAGTCAAGACGATGGGTTACATCAAAGCTTTTGTATAGATGCATCCTTTGCACTGTAAGACCCTGTCCTTTACATGGAGTAATGTGAGGTCCAGTAATTTGGGATCCAAAATGAGTTTGGGGTTCTACTTTGCAATTAATTCCCTTATCTGACTTTCATATTGACTTCTGTAACATCAGCGAGAAGAACTTTTTTTTTTTTTTTTAAATTTAGGCTTGTTGCTCCCAAACCCACATTGCTTATGGTCTAGGGGAAGGAATTATCAGCAAGTGTGCTACTAAAGTGAGGAAAGCCTCAATTTTCAGTGTTATGGGAGAGACTGCAATCTCCGTCAGAAGAAGAGATGAGAGACACACACCTTACATGGGACTTCAGGTGGATCACATCTCTACCCTTCTGGTTTAAAACCAAATAATAGTATCTTAATTATTACACTCGGCAAATGATGTGTGTTAGTCACTGGATATGGAGTAGTGTACTTTTACAGGGCTATTAAAGACACCCAAAGTGGAACACCCTTTTTCTAATCCCATTCTCCATATATCTTTACCTCACCTCCATCACAACCATCTAGTAAGCCGTTGGTGAGTCAAGTCCAAGCCTTCATCTCACAACTACTAAAACAGAATCTTTAGGGACAGAGCAAGGAGAATACACATTTTAAATCTGCTTTCTGGTTGTTTTAAAGTTATATTGTTATCCTTTAAGTTGTTTGATTTTTGGCCATTTAAATATTTGTACAAAGTTTGTAAGCTCTCTTCAGTCATGTAGATCTAAAATGTAAATCTGCTATCTAGTTGACTTTTTTTTTTTAAACAGTTGCTGCAAGAGGAGAGATTTCATGGTTGGCATTGTCACTGTATTGCTAAGTTGGTTATTATTAAGCCCTATTTAGACATTTCCTTGGTTGCTCAATAGGAAGAAATGACATGTAGAATGGTAAGATAGTCAGTGTCAAGTAGGAACTATGACCCTGCAAGGATAGCATAGCAGGGGCAGAGATAGATATTGGAGTTCAAGCTTCAATCTGAAGATTACAAAAACAAAGCAGCAGACCACTACCTCTTATCTCTATCTCAGACTGAAAGAGCTGATCCACAACCTCTTCACCAAGCTTCAGACTGCTGCCTCTCCTCAACATGGCTGGAGAGAATCCAGAGACAATCTCAGAATGCTGCCCTATCCTCAATGTGGCTGGAGAATGAGTGCCAGCTCCGAGACCCTGTTCCTGTCCTCTCATGAGTCCTGGGATTAAAAGTGTGTGTTTGGCTTGTGGCTTGTGGCTGACTTTGCTTTTCTGAATCCTCGGGCAAGCTTAGATGAATCATACATAGTATTTCACCACATCTATGTGACTTATATGGTAAAGGGTAAAGATGTCTCCTTTGGGTGCGTGTTGCCCTACATCGGGGAACAGCTGTACACACAGCCTGAGCTTCTGGCACATTCTCCAGCAGCAACATTGATAGAAGTAGAGGTGGGAGCCAAGCAGTACTGAAAAGGGGGTGGAGGAATCCATGCTGGAATCCATGCTTCCAGAAAACTGCTTAAAGAGTGATTTGTCCAATAGGTGTTTTCATTGCAACATATTAATCTATTTACTTCTTAAATTTATAATTTTTAGTAGGAAGAAACCAACTGATGAAAAAATAGAGTAAAATAAATTAAATACCTTATAAAGTCCACGTATGAGGCACTGTCTTTCCAAATTCTTTCCAGTTTACATCTCTTTCATGCATGTATTTTCAACCGTAGTTGTATGTTTTGAGAACTGGTGTTTGCACAGCTCTGGTCTGGATCTACAGATCCTTGGCTTCTGTCTTCCCAGCTCGGGGATTACAGGTGTGTGGCATGGACCTCTAAAAAGCATCCATAGTTTAGAATAGATTCCACACTGTGAGAACAGACAGTAGAGTCAAAACACTACCATTTGTTTATTTTTGTTTTAAAATTAACATACAACATATTAGATTTCATTGTGTTTTCAAATAAAACTATTATTCATTTTCCTCCTTCCTTCTCTCAATCCTCCTGACCCACCCCTTCCTTGTAATCATCCCACTAACCCCCAAGCCACTTCTGTGTCACTTTTGCCTCTGCCTTCAAGTTCTTTAACACCTTCCTGTCTGCTGGCCCCCTTTCTAATTCTGTTGCCTGTACCCACTCTTACCCTTCACATGTGTTAGTAAAAACACCAAGAAACTCAAGAGAACATGTGAATTTAGTCTTTCTGTGAACTGGTTACCTCACTGGATATAATGTCTCCACAAAATTGTTGAACCTTCCATGATTTCATTATTCTGTACAGCAGAGTAGAATTCCACCCTGGATACATATGTATTACATTTCTGTTACCAGTTTGCCCATGAGTAGTCATCTAGGCTGGTTGCATTTTCTTGCCGTTGTGAATAACGGAGCAGTAAACATGAGTGTGCGGCTATCTCTGTGGTAGGGTGAAGGGTGGTGTGTCTTTATGCCCAGGGTGGTATAACTGGGTTCTGTAGTAGTTCCATACAGATTTCCATAGTGTCTGTACTAGTTTATTGCCCCATCAGTAGCGGCATAAAGGTTCCTCCTGCCTCCATCCCCATCATCGGCTACTGACATCTGATTTTTTTTTTCTTGTCATTCTTGGGATAAGATGAAACTCAAAGCAGTTTTATTTTGCAGTTCCCTGATGGCTGGTGATGTTGGATGCTTAAAAAAAAAATTACACATGGGCCATTTGTGTTTCTTTTTGGAGAATTGTCTGTTCATTTCAAGAGCTATTATCAGCTGGAAGTTTTGGTTCCTTGGTATTTAATTTTAGCGGTTCTTCATGTATTCTAGATACTACCTCCCCATCTGGAGCATAGCTGGCAAACACTTTCTTCCATTCTGTAGGCTTTCTGGTAGCTTCTTTTTGTGCAGAAACTTTCCAATTTCATAGGATTCTACCTGATGACTGTTGGGGCTATGTCCTGTGCTGGTGAAGCACTGTTCAGAAAATTCTTCCCAGGAGTTACAAATGGAAACACATTCCCTATCATTTTCCTCTGTCAGTTTCAGGACATTGGGTTTGCAGTTGAGATCTTTGATCCATTTCAAATGTATTTTTGTGCAGCATGAGAGATGTGCTTCCAATTTAATTGTTTTGCAGGTGGTTACCAGTTTTTCCAGTACTGTTGGTTGAATGGACTTTCCTGATCAAAACTTCGCTGAAAGCACAGTATTGCTAATAAAAAGTCCTTGCTTCTGTTAGCCATCTATCACCTCCCTCTATGCAACAATTTGCACATTCAAGCAAACATAATTTAATTTGTTTAAGTTTTACTTGTTTTGACAGTTAGAAACAGTAGACCATAATACAGTAAACCATAATACAGTAGTTGATTTAAATACTTTAATGTTCATTTTGGGCTCTGTTGATTGTAACTTGTTTTGACGCTTGTAAGAGGAGCAGACATTGAAGAGAAAAACACAGATAATCAAATAATCTAGTTCTTTAAGGAAGATTGGGAGGGATTATGTGTCTATATAGTTTTTCTTTGTAGACACTGCAAATTTCAAAACAGTTAGCTACACAGTCAGCAACCAGCTATTGAATCAATTAAAACATATATATTTGAAACAAAGATAGGGTTATTTTGTTTTGTTTTGTTTCGTTTTGTTTTGTGAGTGTCATTGGTTCCTGACCATTCTGTCATCCTGCCCAGCAAAGACAGACACCTGAGGCTTGGACATTGAAGTTTTGAGTCCTGATTGCAGTGGCTAATTTAGCATTTGATTTACCTGCCTTCATCATACCTTCCATAAATGAAAGTGTGTACGCCAACTTAACTGCCCCATCCCCCCCAGGGAGATAATGCAATTCTATCATTTTAAAAACAATATTCTTTATTAGATTAAAGGAGAATGTAACATGAAAATTAACCTAGAAACACTCAGTCCTAAATGGGATATTTTCACCAAACTTTTCTCCTCAATGCTCAGGGAGCTGTCTAGAAGAGGAGGCAGAAAGATTGTAATAGCCAAGGGGGATGGAGGACACCAAAGAAACACTGTCCCCCATGTACAACTGACTTGAGTGCATTTAAACTCACACAGATAGTGTGGCAACATACACAGGTCCAAACCGGACAGGGTCCCAGCACTGGCTGAGAGGGCACACACTCCTATCCCTAACCAAGAAGTTATCTCCATTTGACAGTTTGCTTGCAGAGTAGAGTTAGTTTTCTCCAGTGGGGTCTCCCTGAGTACACAAATCACACTTAAGGGCAGGGCACATGCCCAGGAGTAGATAACCATATAAAATGAACTCAAAGGTATTTTTATAGTTTTTGTTTGTTTGTCTCATATTGCTTTGTTTGGTCATCTAAAGAGATCTCACTGGTCTTTTGCTTATTTATTATGGTTTTTGATTTTCAGTTTTGTGGGTTTCCTTTGTATGTGTGTCTGTGTTTTTCCTGCTTTTGTTTTCTTCTTTTTTTTTTTTAAATTCTACTATGTTTGGTTTCTGTGTGTGTTTGTTTTCTAAAGAGAAAGAGAAAGAAGGCATGGCATTGAATGGGTGGAGAGATGGAAGGCATCTAGGAGGAGATGAGGGAAGGGAAACCGTGATCAAAATATATTGTTTGAAAAAAATTATTTTTACTGAAAAAAGTGAAAAACATTACTCTAGAAAGTTATTCTCCAAGGTTTAAAAAGAGTAATTGTATTTATTTTGGTAAATGGGTATGTATTTTGATAGGCCCGTGTTTCCCAGCCACTCTGTTTCTAAGATGTTCCGTGCTGACCATTGTATCAGAGACATTCTCCGTATCGCCATCTTCCCTGTGAGAAGGTGAGAATACTGACAGGAGCCTTCAAGATGAAACTAGATTTCCTAATGTTCAAACAATTCCGGGACATCATAGATGGGGTGATTTTTCAGGCAAAAAACAAATTAGAACTCAATTAAGAAAACCCAAACAGTTTGACTCGTTTTACTCTAGCCTTCAATGAGGGGGCATATACAGTGTACAGACATTATTAGCATGTTGCTGTCTCTACTCCGTATGACCTTTGAAAGATGGGCAGCCTCAAAAGCCATCACTTTTTCGATGAAACTTAGAGCATCACTCCTTCAGAAAGTGGAGAAAGTCCCTATGCTGAATAATTTTAGGAGTTGGATCAAGTGGGTTTTCACTCTAGGATGGAACTGATACATGTTTTTAAATATGTTGTGTGTGTACGCACATGAATGCAGGGTCATGCACACACACTCTTGTGAACATGCCTCAAACACATCCTTTTAAAGGTGACCTATCTTTACTTCCTTAGAAACCATAAGAGTAAACAAGAGTAAACAATACAGCCCACTTCAAAACCCAGACATGTCTGTGTGTGCCTGTGTTATTTGGCAATGTTGTAAAATAAAATGCGTTTTGTTGGTGTCTGAGATGGCAAGGGTTAAACTCAGAGTCTTGCACATGCTAAGCAGCCAAACCTGGATCCATCTACAACTCTGGTCTGTTATTCTTTTAATGAAATGCTTCATGTCTTTCTAAAATACTTGTCATTTTATGAAGCCACAAATAGCCGAGATGGTTTAAATTTTTATTTTAAAATGTAACTGGAAACCAGGTGGGTGTAGTGGTGCATGTCTTTTATCCCAGCATTTGGGAGGAAGAAGCAGGCAGATCTCTGTGACACTGAGGCTAGCTTTGTCAACAGAGTGAGTTCCACGACAGCTAGGGCCATGTAGGAAGACCTTGTCTCAAAAAGCCATAAAATGAAATAAAATAATCTGGGTTAGGAGTCAGAGGCTGTCTGATCTCTGTGAATTTTAGGGTGGCTAGCCTTGTGTGCCCAATAAGTTTCCAGGGTATGCTGGGATACATAGCAAGACTGTCTCACAAAAATATTAAAAGCACAGCTCCGTTTATTTACAAGGGAGGGAGAATCTTTTAAACAGCTAAATAGCTATATAAAAACAATTAGATTGAATTTGTAAAGAAAGTCTCTTAATGAAAACTGGAAACAAATGATGTGCTTTTCCTAAAGTCATGTCATCACTGTCCTTGGAGTAGACAGAGGCTGGTAGTTTGGGAGTTAAAGGGCAGGTGGAGATGATGTCACACATGGGGGGTTATTCTCTAACACACCTGCAGATCGTAGGTAGAATTCTACCAGTATTGTGGAATAGCCACTTCATAGCCACTGAAAAGGGACTTGCCTGGCCCCAGTGCAAATACTTTGTGAGTCTGTTGCACATAGGTAACTGTTGTTGGGAACACTCTGATGTTGGTTTTTCTCTGATAGTGCCTTCTAATTTGCAGAAGTTAAAAAAAAAAATGTTATGGGACTCATATATTCCCATATATTCCAGGCTTTCAGATTTCAGTGTGTAACGTGCATTGCAGAGAAAAGTGTGCATTATTAGAAAAAGCAAGGGACAGAACACTTTTCTATACACAAGGGGGGAAGTAATCAGTTATTCTCCAACCCAGGGAACCTGTGCACAAGGGACCCTGAAATTGTGAATTTAGGTAGTCTGGACTAGTACAGGAATTCCTAAACCATTCAAGGTTTTGGGCTCTTTTATGTTTGATGGGGATTATAAATCCTTACTCTAGAAAAATGTGTTATTATCACAGTAGCCATGTAGGCAGGGATTCTGCATAGGAACCAGACCTCAGTCAGCAGTACCAGGGCAAGGCAGGAAGACTGATGCATGCCTGTACTTTCCCTCCATCACATTCCGCCAGATTTCTCAGTTTGGCACACAAGTTCTTTGGGAGCTAGCTCTGGCTTACTTTATCGACCACATCTCTCATCCTTTCCACCATATATCCCAAATGGAAGTCACATAGAATTGCTTATAAATGCTCACAGTGTCTGAACACGCTCCTATTTTCTAGAGGCTCTCATGTGCTCCCTACTGCCTTGCTACACATAAAACACGTTTGCATCTTCCCTGTACTCTTGCCTACCTCCTCCACTGTCACGATGCTCCCTGAACACGGGGGTTGCATTTCCTTATCATAAGCTGCACCTTGATGGACGTCAGCTCCTCTACCTTTCCGTGAAGTTTGCAGCAGCGGGCTCATCTGTGAGTACCGGTAAGATACAGGTGAACTGTTGCTAATGACATGGATGACTTTTTCCTTCCTGGCATCAGATGTACTTTCTTGAAACACATATGTGAAGATATATTTTTTTTCCTAAAGAACGCTATCACATGCAATATTAATAGAGCCATATGCCACCCCTCTCTCGGCATCAAGAATCACACTGATATCACTGAAAATATATGCCTGTTTCAAAAGTATCATGTGACTGCTGTGTTCCTGGTAGGTGTTTGGCCCTCTGCAAACATATATGTATGTTTTGTTGGGCAATTGTTTCTTAGTAATCTAGTTATAATTTTTTTATGACTTAGAGGGGAAATTCCTATGTTAAGAAATTCTAGATACAAATTTGAAAGTATATTTAGAACAATAACAATATTTATACATATTAAAGTGAATTTATAAGGTTTCAATTCAATGGTTCCAGGTATTTGTGTAAACAATAGCACTATATAACCTAATGGATAGAAAATAGTGTTATAGAGATAAAGTAGGAATATAGACACACACACACACACACACACACACACACACACCCCTACCTTTAAAAGGAACATATCTTTATAAAAGGGTACAGAGTACGAGGGTTCTAGGGTCATTCTCTTGGATTTTCAAGACTTAATATTTATCATATGCTGAAATATTGTCTGTCGCAACTTAAATTTTATATTTTCCCCCCTCTAGGCTAAATTTACAGATGACTGTAAGTTCAGGGAGAGATTTCAAGAAAACAGCTACAATACCTATGCGTCAGCAATCCACAGAACTGAAAAGACTGGGCGGGAGTGGTACGTGGCCCTGAACAAGCGAGGGAAGGCCAAGCGGGGTTGCAGCCCAAGGGTCAAACCCCAGCACGTCTCTACCCACTTCCTACCCAGATTCAAGCAGTCGGAGCAACCTGAACTTTCCTTCACCGTCACTGTCCCAGAAAAGAAAAAGCCACCTCTCCCGGTGAAACCAAAGGTCCCTCTGTCGCCACCTCGCAGAAGTTCCAGCCCTGTGAAGTACAGATTGAAGTTTCGGTTTGGATGATGCTCATGTTGGCCGTGTGGGAAACCACTCTTCTGCCTCAGGACCTTCTACAGGCACCATGGAGCCTTGAAGGAAACTTTCGAATGCAGTGTTGCTCTGTCCCTCCTTTGAGCTGACACATGTGGAAGTCAGGTCATTGTTTCGCTTTGACGAACATGACTGCTTAAAAACAAACAAACAAACTTTAAATAGACAAAAGTGGGATTCTCTGTAGTGATTCAGGAGTACATCCCTTCAGCTCAGTAAGGTGTAAAGGCTTCATGATGAGAGGATGTTTAGCATTCTACATTTTTTAGAATGTTCAGTAGCCTGGCTATATATGTATTTTTCTGCCTTTTACAGATCAACCTGGAAGGACATACATGATACATCTTTATTTTTCTTTTCCAAAGAATATTTTAATGCAGATAAAATATTTTACAAACTTCTCATTTTTTTTAAAGGTAACTCTACATTGAGCATATTTTCTTACTTTTATTATTTTAATTAATGTGCCACAGGCAGTCAATTTATTGTTGTTCGTGGATTATAAATATTTTTGATTGTCTGGTAGCATGTGGATCCCTTCTGCATTTTTTTTTTCCTTCACTGCATTGTTTACTTTGTTGTAGCCATACCTCAAGTCATGTCTGTTTAGTTCTACATTTTAAATTGTTTAAATGTGCTTCCCTGGCCCCAGAGGCTCAGCTTAGAGGTGTGTATTGTTATAGAGTAGTGGCATTATGCAGAGTCCTACCACATTAGTGGCTGGGCTCTCACCACTAGAAGGAGGAAAATATGAGGACATTTTGATGGATTTAAAGGTTGGATGTAAAGAAAAGGACAGAGGCAAAATCACAACAAGTGTAAAGCATCTGTGGCCATCTAATTCTGTCTCTTCTGCTTCTCCTTTTATCTACCCCTTGCCCTCATTCAAGAACAGCTGAAGGAATACATTTTATTCTGTCCATCATGCATACACCGCGAAACTGGAGTGCTTAAAAATACTTCCATACTCTCTGTTATCCTTACTGTATGGGCTCACAGAGAGCAACTAATCAGGGTGTGTGAGTGTGTGTGTGTGTGTGTGTGTGTGTGTGTGTGTGTGTGTGTGTGTGTGTGTAACTGAAGGAGATGACTAACCAGCCAGGTATTCATGTCAAGATTCATAGTCAAAAACACTCCTATTTTTCAATCAAATACCTTTGTGCTTTCTATCCCAAAGGTAATGACTGTAGTGAGTGGGTTTACTCTGCTATAAGAAAATCTGATGTATCTTAGAAACACCTGTCCTTGTGACAAAGGAGCTTGATCTGGGAATTTGATAATGAAAATGACACTTCATCCTCAACTCAAATACCAAACACTGAACAGAAATCACAGAAAGTTTAACTTACAAAGAGTTGCAAAATTTATTTTCTTAGATAATCATTTTTATGGAGACCTATGAAATACAAGTGTTCATCTTATATTCGTAAATGATGCAATAAAATGTATAGATGACCATTAGCTGTGTGTCTTTCATGGAGTAGAAGTGTTCACAGAAGCCTGTGTTTTATATTGATAAACATTTTATTTAAACAAAGTCTGGCTTCCTTTGGTACACAAACTAAGACACATCAAAATTGAACTTAGTGTCACACAGGCAGGTTGCATTGTTTTAATGGGAACAAACTGCACACGGATAAGCTATGTATATTATACCCAGAACTAAAATGTCATGCATGTAGACTAGAAGTTTTATATAAAGTCAATAATTTGACTAAATATCACACTCAACACATGATTTTTTTAAAGTAATGGATTGTTACAAATTTTAATTAGTTTATACTTCAGAATACTTCTGATTTAAATGAGATAATGGTGTTTTGCACAAAACAGGCTAGATCAAACTCCTACATAACTGCCACATGACCCTATCTAGACAGGACAGTGTTAGAAATCCTCTTCTAATGTATTTAAATGTCATGTTAAACACTGTGAACTATCTGTCAAGTTATTAGACTACACAGAGAAGCAGAGATTAGGAATGGTGTTAATAAATGGAGAAGGAACAGATGACAGTTAACAAATTCATGTATACACCAAATCAGCTAACTACAGCTTACACTTTATACTAAGAAGCATAGCTTATCTTGCACTTTGAGTTTGATTTAATTAACATATGAAGTTAAATTAGGAGAGCAACCACATATATATTATGTAAAAGTCAGGACTCATTAATTTCAGAATTTAAAGCCATACTGAAATTGAAAAATAAATTAAATTACACTTATCTGAAGTTTATTAACAATATAAGGTTACATTTAATTAGTGCACAGTTAAGCCAAAAGCTCCAATTAAGTGAATCATGTACAGATGATATGCATATGTACAATTCCTTCTGATTATTTTTTGAGATAGGTTCCTTGGTGTGCATCCCTGGCTGCACTGAAACTCCCTCTGTAGAACAGGTTGGAACTCACAGAGATTGGCCTACCTCTGCCTCCTGAGTGATGGGATTAAAGGTGTGCACCACCATGAGCAGTTTCAGATTGTTTGTTTTAAAGTAAGTAGCTCATATCTAGTCAAACAAAGCTGCCTGATTAGGATCCTGTTCATCTGAGTGTCAATATTTAGGAAAGCAGTTTGTACCAGATAGAAACTTCAGTTTTGTAGATTGTTTTATGTATGAGTTTTACTTCACAATAGTTTTTGTCTAGAACATACAGAGGATCACAAATAAGACAATCAGTATCGTAGTTCCCCAAATCAACCTCTGCTTCCTTCTAAAGAAACTAATTATGGATAACTGTAGATATAAACACCTTTGTTGGCAGCCGGGAGGTGGTGGCTCAGGCCTTTAATTCCAGCACTTGGGATGCAAAGCCAGGAGGAGCTCAGTGAATTGGAGGCCAGCCTGGTCTACAAAGCGAGCTCCAGGACCATTACATAGAGAAACCCTGTCTCAAAAAGCCAACATCAATAAATAAAATAAAACATCTTTGTCCTTTCACTTGAATTATAGTGGTCCCTCAGTATGATGTTGTATAATAATGATAAATGACACTGAAAAGAGTAATTTCCAAGTGACATATAGTCTAGGAACTGCAAAGAAAACACAAATTAGACGGGCAGATTAATTATACAAATTACCATAAAATGTTCAAAAGAAAGGAACTTTTAGGTAAAGCATGACAGCTCACAATATTCTTTTAGTTTTTAAGCTAGTTGTACAAAACTGTAATGCAAGTAAAATTTTCATCTCATGAAGGCAGAGACAGAATTCCTTCCTCTCTTGAGCTCTTTGTCCTATTTGAAAGTCTTGGAGATAAAAGAGACATAAGTCAATGGAGGCCATTTTATAACCTAACAGTCTAAGGCAGTGGTTCCTTACCTTGCTGATGCTGCAACCCTTTAATCTAGTTGTGGTGACCACACCACAAAGTTTTTTCCACTGCTACTTCATAACTGTAATGTTGATACTGTTATGAATCCTAATGTAAAATCTGTGTTTTCTTATGGTCTAAGGTGACCCCTGTAAAAGTGTCATTCGACCCCTAAAGGGGTCATGACCCACAGATTGAGAACCACTGGTCTAAGCAGTACTAGGTCTTTCAAGTGTGCCTCAGGACATCAAACAGCATTTAAGTGATTCTAAGTTACAAAACATGATAGTTAATAACTTTTCAGCTTACTATCTCAGTCCTAACATGGCTGCTAACGATTCGATCTTTAACACCATGTCTAGCTTTATTACAATACATTGTATGAGTTTTCAAATATTAACAATACTAGTTAGCTCTACCAGGGAGGGAACTCCTATAGCTGATAAACACCTTCAGTGAAGTGTCTGGATATATGATTAGAAAAAAAAAATCAGTAGCCTTCCTATATACAAGTGATAAGTGGCTACCCTTTACAACCCTTTATATTAGCCACAAATAATATAATTTGTCTTGGTGTAACTGATAAAGCAAGTGAAAGACGCATGTGGCAACAGACAAGAGCAATTTTGTTAGGTTTC
Organism: Phodopus roborovskii; assembly: GCF_943737965.1. NCBI lineage: Eukaryota > Metazoa > Chordata > Mammalia > Rodentia > Cricetidae > Phodopus > Phodopus roborovskii. Next base: position 8,162,369 of record NW_026126525.1, on the reverse strand, counting down.
AAAAGGGACATGGTTCTTAATTAGATTCAACAATAGTCTACATCTGGATAAAACTGAGGAATTACTTGAAAAAAAACACAATGAAGTAAGAAATACACATATTTTTAAAAGATCCATTCGTTCTTAGTTTTAAAAATTGCTGGGGATAGAACTCAGTAGAAGAATGTTCATTAGAATGCAGAAAGCTCTGTGTTTGACCCCCCAGAACTAAACAACTGACTAAGAGTCAGATTGGTAGACTTACAATACTGAGGCACACTAGAGCTCAGTATTTTAAGAATGAGAGGGAAGTGTAAACTATACAGAGGGCAATGAATGGTTGGTGCAGCATCTTTAGTCACAATAAATATCTCCCAGGCCACACACTATCTTCTAATGTTTCTTTTGTGATGATAATTCCATATTCTGCAAGCCTTCAAGAAATCTACAAAGGACTGCGAGCAACTCTTTCCTGACATCAGACCTCTGAATAAGAATGGCTCACTGTACAATACCCAATCACTGTTTTCTCCAGTCATTGAGCACTGTTTTCTCCAGTCATTGAGGAAGGTTTCTCTAGAGTTCTAACTCTTGAGTGCAACATACTCAGCTAATGATATATGTTTGATTTGCCCAATATTTTTCAATACATACTTTGTGCTCTCTTATTTTGAAATCATGGAAGGAGCATATCTGCACTTACTGTACTTTACAGTCTGGCATTAGGCAAATACCCCTTATGAAATCCTCATAGCTGGTAGCAATTTTGAATCTGCTTCTGTGACATACTTTGGAGAGGTCACTGGATATGTGACTTATTCAGGGAGCTTAGTATACACATATAAGTCTAGGTCCCTGGTACATGTTGTTCAACATTTTAGCATGAATTGATTGATGAGTAAGACGTATTTGAGGAAATCTCTTCCAGGTAAGAGAATTTCATGTTAGGTGCAAGATAGTCCCTTCATTGTGAATGAGAACACCCACTGTCCCTGTCACTGCACTTAGATTCTTTACACACAAATTGTAAGACCAAATTAGAACTACCTACCATTTATGAGCTGCTTTAGGTACCAATACATCAGTCGGCATGTGGCCCTTCAATTGACCATCATAAAAATCGGTTACTATGCAAATCCTGATTTTGGTTGTTGTTTTGTTTTTTGCTTCTATCTGTAAGGCAAACACGCAGCCTAGTGAGAAGTCAGTAGATATCATTGGGGGGAGTAAAGACATTTCTTTTTTGGTAATTTATTTCTAGATGTGTTTGTCCTCTCTCAGATAAACTCTCTCAGAGAAGACTGAGTTTTTCTGTAGCCTACAGTGAGATTAGCAAATGCATAATCACACAGTGACAGGTCCTGTTCCAATGTGTTTCTCATTAAATTCTCTCGTTCCCTCTGTGGGAAACTGGAAAATTTATCAGATTTCCATATGGGGAGGTGAATTTCTGCTGAGGAGGCAGCATGACTTCTTTTACTCTCCAGAGAGCAATTATGGCTGTGCATCCACCAGCAGTTCTTATTTTATGGCAGGCTTTTCTGTAGAATGTGTGCGTTCTACACTCTGACACATGCTATATATTTACATTTTTTTTTAAAGTTTGCTTGTTATCCTACATCTACCTCCACAAAGGGCCCCTGAGAGTAAGTGTACCTGCATACTAATTTAATAAATGTATAAAAATATACTACGTCTACAACACTCCCTATTCCCACAGAGTACCTGAGACAATGACTTCAAATTTTGGAGAGGAAAACAGTGTGCAAGTAGGCATTCTCTGTCAATGACAATTCTGTTTTTCTGCATAAAGGATTCATTACAGTGGGGTGACGACGAGGTTTTTGTTTAGCGAGAGAATAACTTGAGTCATCTACATGACTTCTACAAATACCCTTTGAGGGTTGGAGTTCCTGCAGATGATGATTAAGAAGGGAAACTGCCCATCTGAGTTGTCAAGCTGGTTGTAAAATCGGGTTGCCTCTGCAAGTTCATTTTTACCTTGGGAACAATGTTATCTAAACCCTTAGCCTTCACCATGTAGAGAGAAAAAGAGCAACTGAAATAAACACATACACACACATACACCAGCCTGTGGCTCGTAGCATACATCACAAGATCTCTATTAGTCCTGGGAATTTAATGTTTAATGCTGTAAAATCAACTCAGTCAAACAAAACTCCAAGGTCCAAAGGAGCCAATGAATAATGAATCCATGGTTGCTAATAATGTATGCTAGACACCACTAATAAGTTTCAAGCAAACACTCAATGCCCAGTTCACCTCATACCTGGCACTATAGTGAGGTTCTAGAGATAAAATTAAACACAATACATATTTGAGGGGAAGCTTACATTCTTGTTTATATTATCCTGACAGTGAATCCTAGCCTTAGATTGTTATATTCAGTTCTTAGTATACTAAAATGGTATTTATTATTGCCGAAGAAACTCAATGTTAGGATGCTGTTTACCATGACAAACCCAAAAGCTTATGTTGTAGGTTATGGAAGTAATGTACAAGTGACCTTGATGTTCCTTTTTAAGAATGCCTATCATATTTTCCATGTTTGTTGAGTTATAGGGTATTTTCAAAGGTACAAGACTGTTCTATGTTCATTCAAAGATATCTGATATCTTGAGAACATAGCAAAATAAAGGGTGACTTCAGAGTCCATCTGTTATAGGCAATAGGCAATTACTTAACAGCAAGACTTAGCAAAAACCAGTCTGATCTCAAGGGTTTCTCAGGAACTGGAAACCCTGACCTGTGCTTTCCAGAGTCTGATTATTTTCGAGATGAGGATGTCTATAGTGCAGAAAAAGGTAGAGAATGAAGACATCAGGAAGTGAATCTGGCCCAGAACCTACCTTAACTTTCCAGCTGCTTTTCTACCTGTTTGCTGCAGGCCAAAAAAAAAAAAAAAAAAAATGTTAACAATTTAGCACATTTTAAATAAAACATCACCTCCCACCACCGCTGGTTTTAGGCAAGGGATTATGTATCAGACTCCCTTTGAGAACAGCTGCTGTGCTTTGGACTGCTGGGGTTAGTGTAAACGAACCTCCCCCAGGACATATGAGGGGGCTGGCAGATGCTGCTGTGTCTACCATGAGTGTTAGAGGCACCTCTACCGAGGTTTCAGCCAGCGTTTCTCTACCATTGGCGTGCTGTCAATAAATATTTCATGCCTTCTTCCCTGGGGGTGTGTTCAGAGGACCACCCTGCGAGTACCTGGCTCTGAGGGCCCAGCTTCATGCCCTGGGCGTGGGCGGTGAGGTGGGTGTGGAGCCAGAGGCGGGAATTGCAGGCAGGCAGGAGCCAATGTGGTTAAAATTTGGGATCAGTAGTCTGGCTTTGGGGAAACTGGAGCCTGCCCTATGTCAACACTTGTTCTGGGAGAAGCAGCATGTCCACCAGGGGATTATCATCAGGCATCTGTGTGACTCATCGAAGGGTTAAGGGAAGGAGACATTCGTAAGAGGTGAGGCTGCCCACTAAGAGAAAACTCACTAACATACAATGAATGACTCTTCCTTTCAAGAAAGATCAAAACACTGAAGGAGCACTAATCCATTTTTTTTTTATTCACTGTCTCTGAGCGCTGTACACACAAGGATCACTTTCAAGAGGACTTCCTAGTGTTCCTCTGAGCCACTCCCAGGCTTCAGTTTTTCCGGAAGTCCATTCTCCCTGAAGAGATTCTATGCATAGTACAGGTAGAGTTCGGGCGAGAACTTAGACCAGGTAGGAAGTGGACGCACTGGGGACACTGTTTTTTGTTTAGGGGGCATGGTTGGCCTTCTTATGCATACGAGTTATATTATAGAGTACTCATAAGCAATAACAGGTTCAAAAGTTGCATCGTCTGTACAATTCTAAGATGTGTCTCGCTGAAGCGCGGTTCTGAGCCATTATGAACTCTTGGCAGCACCTCCATGGTATTAGATTCTGTGTATCCTGTAAAGCATGTAGGCTGTGTTTTCCAAAATCATGAAAAGCATGGGATCAAATTAGGGCTCTCAAATATTCTGAAAGATCTCTCAAGAAGTAGAAAATTCCCTTCCTTTACAGAACGGATTAAAAAAGAAGAAGAAGAAGAAGAAGAAGAAGAAAACTTATCCAAATCCAAAGTAATCAAGTGTTTCTGCATTTCCCTCTCAGGCCTGTTCCTTTATCTAGTATCTCTCGTCTACTCCTAGCCTTGGAACCTGAGGACTCTGCCCCCTTTCTTTTTGTCCTACTCTCACTTTGTGATTTCATCTCTACTTCACCCACTGTGTGTGTGTGTGTGTGTGTGTGTGTGTGTGTGTGTGTTATGGCTCCCAAGATTTACCTTTCATCATCAACCACTGAGTATATCTCAAACTTAACTCTTGTTCCCAAACAACTTAAAGTCCCAGGCATCTACAGTTCAGCCAATGGTATGATGACTTCTTGAGAATTTGAGCTGGACATCTGGGGATCATTTGTGTGTCTTCTGCTTTTGCTCAGAACCCTCATTTAAGCTACCAGTGACAGGCTTTGTCTAAACCCTCAAAATACCTGACTCCTATCTCTTCTATCACTCCTTTATACCTCAGTGTAAACTACTTATCTTTACCTTGATCTATTGATATAGACACCCACCTTGTTGGTCTGCCTTCTTACTATGGGGAGATTTTCAGAGAAACCGGACTGAAAGTTTTGGCATAGAAATGGTTTAATTTTTCTGCTCAGAAATCTTGGGTGACTTCTTAGGTCTCCTCTGGAGTGGTTTTGGCCCTTAATTGCTTTTCTATAATATCTCCTATTCAGTCTCAGGGGCTCTGTTTTAACCACAGTTGTTGAGGATGCCTCTCTTCTGGTCCTTCATCGACTCCACACTCTCCCCAGAGATGTCCTCAAGGATGGTCCATTGCTCCTCCCTCCATCAATCCCCTCCTGATTTTGTAAGAGTAATTTTTGTATCACTTAACTGGTTTGGGGTTATGGTTTCCTCATGGGTATTTAAGTGGTCTGTCTCTCATTCATCAGAATTGAAGTGCTTGGATTTCGTCATGTCAATAATTCTGGTCCCTAGCAACATATTTAGTAAAAGGGGGTACCCAAAGTTCCATGACTGATTAAAATGAACAAGTACAGTTGGTTGTGCTAAGACACTTGTTTGAAAAATACTATTTCCTTCCAATTTGACATACTAGAGGGCAATTGAAGCACAGTGTGAGAGCCTTGCATTTGAGTATGCAGTTTCATCCTTCAGTCTCATTGGCAACTTCAGTTGGACTAAACTGAGAGCACATACCAAGTACACACCTATACCTTGTGAGAGCAGTCCACGTGCTTCAGTTGTATGATGGACTGAACTATGTGTGTTCTAACATTCATATGTTGAAGCCCTGATCACCAATGTGGAGATACTGACATCACAGAGATAATTAAGAATAAATGAAGCCATGAGGTGGGGTCCTAATTTGAGAGGACTCACATTTAAGAAACTTAGTATAGCTTCAAGGACATTGGTGGCTCACTCCTTTAATCCCAGCACTCTGGAGGCTGAGGCAGGTGGATCTTTGTGAGTTCGAGGCCAACCTGGTCTACAGAGCCAGTTCCAGGACAGGCTCCAAAGCAATACAGAGAAACCTTGTTTCAGAAAACCAAAAATTAAATAAAAATAAAAGAAACTTAGGAAAGACAGAGTTCTCTTTCTGCCTTTGTGTAGAGGAGAGGTTTTTGGAAGGCAGAACACAATTGCAGCCATTTGCTGCAACCTCTATCTTATTACTGTTATAATAAAGGTTTTGTCATATTTATTACAGTAATTTATGATTTTCCATAAGTTGACATACCTAAAACATTATACTATGTTCTTTTAAATTTCATGCTCTTAACCCCATTTTCCTGTACATCTTATGACTTTTATTGATTTTGCATGGTGTAGTGGCTCTCAGAAATTGGTACTCTGCAGAAACTACTGTCTTTTCTTGTTTGTGACTTAGAAAAAATTTTACCCTCTTTCTACTGATGATGCAGAAAATTGATGCCTCCTAAGGCCAACTTAGTGCATATACTCTGTGATGTGTCTTCTGATATTAATACCCATTTAAAATTATAAAGCAGCTTTCATGTCATCATCTCTAAAGAACTGTCTTTTTGTGGCAATATTTACCACACAAAGGAAATGAAGACATAGCATTTAGATTATTTCAGTTCAAAGTCTACAACTGACAATATAGTTATAATGAAAATTTATACAGTATACCCTTGTTATTGGGTTCAATAAATTGAGTTACCAATTTCCTGGTGCATACTTTATTTTATTTTTAGGTCACATACACATTAATTATTAAGTCATATCAGTTTCAAATTTCATAGATCAGCAGCAATTAAAAATAAATACATTGATATATAAATAACCACTTGAATGCTTTTTCGTTTTGAGACGGTGCCTGGTGTATCCTAAACTGGCTTTGAATTCCTGATTCTCATGTTTTCATCACCCAAGGTCTGGGATTATGGGTGGATGTCACTGTACTAAGGCTTAAGTAGAGTTTTAAAAAGACTTACATCTTATTATCAAATGATATTTCTCTGCTCTGCTAAAGCAGATATGTGGAAGGACTGGAGAAGACTCGTTCCTCTGCTGTTTCATGTTTGTCTAGATCTCTTGCATATAAGTTCTCTGCTCTGAATGCACTCACTGGAACTCTGGAGGACTGACACTGGCTCTGACAGTAGCCCTGCTGTGAGTTAACTAGAAAGGCTTAGGCATCTTGTTGGGGTTTGACCTGATCATTTATAAAACTCTCTAGTACTTTGAGGTTTTTTTTTTTTAGTTATTTCTCCTCTACCCCGTTTCTAAATTGGGTCTATTTAACACTGACCTTTCTAATCACACAGCACATATATTGTGGAAAAGTCTTTTCGCTCTTCTCCTCACTTGGCAGATATCTGCAGGCTGCCTTTAGAAAGGACCTTGTAGGCAGACATTATTAAGAGAACGTTATGAGTATCGTGCACTTAGGAATTCTCTATTTAACATAAAATAACAGACTACTCTGGGGGAGGGGAGAATGCCAACAAAACTTTGCTAGCTTTATTATTATAGCTAATTGAATATATAAAAAGATTAGCAAATATCTCTTCATCTCCTTTACTGCACAACAGTCTTAAAGGTCTTTCAACATCCACTCTGGCTAGAAAGAATCAATGACAAAAACCTTTTATATTCTCCTACCAAATTAAACTTTGTCTTCAACTTGTGTCTCTTGAGATACGTCACACTTTCTAATATGCCTCCCATTACTCTGCTGACATTCATTTCAGTTCTAACAGTCTTCTACTCTTTCTTGGAGTGAATTCTTTCCAAATTAAAAGGAAGGGAGACAGTAAACATCGAACAGCTATGAACACTAGAAAGAGCAAGACAACTGTGCAAATGTATCCACAAACACATAGGAGGTTGGCCTAATCTGGAAAAAAATCACAAAAATAAGTGTCAATTTTGCCCAGCTACAAATGGGACACTTAGATCACCTTTTCCCCCACAAGGCTCAGGGACCATTTCAATGGAAGGGATAGGAAGGTTGTAGGAGCCAGAGGTTGGGGAAGACTGGATCAAAGCCATGTCTTCTGGACATGACTACATTCCCTGCCCTCATGAGCTCACAGCTTGTCTGCCCCAAACCTGCAGGAGGTCAAACCAGTAGATATTCTACCTTGGAGTGGGAAGGCCTTCAGCAGCCTCCACTCCTGAGGAGCTATGGATAGATAGTTGATGGTCTCTGGGGGTGGGGTGGGGTGTGTGTGGGAGATTTCTTTAAGGGTCTGGCTCTCAGCAGGCTAATCACACTCCAGTGGAAGCTCCCACACCCTGGAGTATATGACAAGTGAAATAGATATTATGGGTTTTAAAATGAGGACACAAAGTTGATGGATGAGGGGACATGGGACTGGATCTGGGAGGATTTAGGGCATGGAGTATGAGGAATGTGCGGTCAAAATACATTGTATGAAATTCTCCAAGAATTAGTAAAGTGTTTTTTAAGACCTTCGTGCAATGGACCCACTGGTTGTAAACATCTCAACTGATTAACTGCTACATTAATCTTCATTTAAAGCACTCAATCAAAAGCTCTCTAAAGAGGAAAACTGTGGCAATAGTACTTGACCTTAAGATGTGCTTGAATGTTTCAGTGACAATGACACATATTCAGTAAGAAGTTATTCACTCAGAAAACTTGGTCTTTACTCTAAGAGATCTTACCAGACTAATTTCTGACATTTCAAGAGTAGGAAAATGAGAGCAGTATTGTCAATAACAACAATAAAATGAGCAGACTGTTGAATTCTACAAAAGATAGCTTGTTTTGTCTTCAAAATTCAGTCAAGGGCAAAGGAAAGGTCACTTGAACAGGGACATGTGTATTTTTAGCAGAAGTGATGACCACTCATGATTCAATGTAAAAATGTGTCACGTCTGCATAATAGACTCATATGGCTATTGTGTTAACTGAACTGTGTGCTTTTGATGTGTTCCTATTCACACTAAAGTGTGGGAACAAGTGATGGGGGCCACAGTCACGGCAATTGGACACACTAGATATCTTTCTTCTATGACTCTGAGTCAGTCTCCACAGTGGATTACTAAACACATTCCAGAAATCTCATAAGTTACTACTGCTCTAAAAATGGATATAATTAAAGATGAGTAAACCTACCGCAGAGTTTGATGTAATCTTTAAGCTAATTAACACAAACTATTTGCAACAGGCTTTTATTCTACTTTTCTAAAGATTGCATATATGTTACTACAAGTTCATAGACCTTACCATTACAAAAAATGACCCTCTCTCCAACATAGTGAGACCAGAAAGGGGGTATTGACACTAAGGGAGAGACAGAGGAGGTAGTTCCACCAACTGTAGTTGTTTACTTTGACTAATGCCAGCCAAAGGGGTGGGGATCCTTTACAAATTCCATCATTTTAAGGATTTACCAGTAGATTCCTCTGGGTGTGGGAGTCCTAAGGTCTGGAACATGCAATGTCTAAGACCCGAGCACCCCAACAACAGTGTTTTCATTGCAATGGGTCTAGCTTCTTTTTGTGGTTGTGAGAACAATGATTCATCCCCCAAAATTCTCCTTCCTTTCAGGAGTGACTGAGTGTTACTAAATTCTTGAAAATGAGGGTCCTTTCTTGCCATTCTGAGGTGCTCTTAACTCAAGTATTCCTACCTGTAGCAAGGCTTTCAGTTCTACATAGGTTTCCTGAAAGAGCCATATGGTGGAATAATGTCCTATCTTGATGTTCATAGAAAGCCAGTATTTTGCTGAAGCCAGAAAATGTGGTTGGTGCTATGTCAGCCTCCCAAGATCTTGAGGCAAAGTTTAGAAACTGATTTTTTCCCCGTCTTCTAATACAATGCCACACAAAGGTTATTAATTATTGTTCTAATTTCTATATATGCGCACCCTTGAGAGTCTATATTACAATAGCTGTGGGGGAGGGGGAGGCTTTTAAACCAGTGTTCAGAAGAGGAGGGGTTAGATGTAAATTTGGTTAACTGAACTGGAACACAAAATGTTTCTGATTTGTATACTTGTATATATGAGAGATGCCCCAGGCACTGAGGACTAACTTGACCATATAAAAGGTTGGAAATGGATCACGAACACTGAGTCTGACTTGCTTAGTTACTTGTACTTCCTGTATACCCTGAAAAGAGCCTTTGAATGTATTGAATTATTTTGTTCATTCTGGTCTTTAAAAAAATAAGATAAGAGAATGTTTCCTTCCAAACTTAGAGTTAAAGCTATGTTTACATATGTTTTTATATCAGGGATTCAAATCACATTTACTTTTAACATCAAAGAACCAGAAAACAAATTGCAGGAGTCGATTGTCACAAAACCCAGTACACACAGCCTATCTTAGAGATACCTTGGTCTCATTATAATTTGACCTGCGCTTACTTGAGGAGTAGTTGAGAATATTGCTCTTTTTTTTAAGCTGTCAAGATTCAGTTGATACATCACAGATCCCTAAAGCTATGTAGAGAACTCTCTCCTTAATTCCATCCACTTCGTTTCTAAGCATCTGTAATAGTCACTATTGGGTTCAGGGAAAGTTTTGCTTGCTCTGAGTGTGAGATCACGCCCTCAGTAATTACAGTGAGCGTGCAGTGAAAATATGTGGTGCATATAATGTCAGGAAATCATGCAAATTTTATTATCATCGGTGAAGTGGTGGCTGGTAGAGAACTTGTCAGTATTTGCAACTTGAAGCCTAATTACCTTGATTTACTTGTAGTGCCATTCATAACCTTGCTGCCGTGCTGTTCCTGACAGCACTTCTGCGTTTTACAAGAAAGGAATAATGCCATGTAAATAATTTAAAAACAATAAATCATTTAGAGTGGCTTTAAACCAAAACCTAATGCAGTAGCTGGCTGAGCCCTTGCTACACTTGACAGGTAGCTGGCATACAGAATTCATTTGTGTCTAGAAGGTATTTACTCCTAAATTCCACACAGGCAAAGAAGGCAGATGAAGAAGCCTGAGACCTCAAGTCTTGTCTAACTTCAGGGCCACCCTCTTACCTCTTTGACATGAAATGGAAAATGGGAAAATCAAAGTCTATTTAGGATCCTTCTACTTCAAACAGATTTGCTGAGTTATGCTAGGCAAATGACTAATTAAGGCTGCCTCTCCAGGCGGAACTGGCTGAGCGTTGAGAGGGGGCATCTAATTTGCCCCGAGGCTGAGGCTGTGCTCCCCCCACCCACCTCCTTCACCCCCACACCAGAGCAGAAGGGAAAGGATGGGAAAAGTTGGGAGGAAGGTGGGGAACAGAACAGGGTTGACAGGTAGCCAGCTCCAGGAGGGCAACACTCTTTTCTCTCTGGTCATTTCTCCACACAAAGCAGATAATGAAAAGCAAAGAACCATCGGGAAAAGCTTGTACTTAAGAAGGAAGGTAGGAGGACTTCCATTGTGCCGGAGGGAGCGTGGGGTTGCCAGCTGCTTCCGGACAATTGCGTTCCCACCGGGTGCCAAGCATGTCATTATCTCTTTTAATCCCCACAACAATTCTCTGAGGTAGGTATGATTATCCCCTTTTATAGATAAGGACAAAACCCAGAGTTAGATTAAGTAATTTGCCTGAGATCACCAGCTAGGGAGTGACTATCAGGATTAAGTCTGAATCCTTCTGACTCAGGCCACACTTCCTGCATCCTCACTTTGTCCCCTCCCCCACAGGCCAACTTCTCTCCTAACTCTGCATTCACGTTTTTGACAAGCCTTTGAGGTAGTCCTCTGAACATTTACAGTGGTGGCACCCTTCTGGTGATGAAGGATCCCCAAGGCCAATAGTACGGCTGTGTCTCAACCCCTCTTCTCTCCCGGAAGGTATCTTAACTAATTTGGCTTTGTTACTTACTGCCCAATGAAGGGCACAGGCCTGCTGTTCGATGCAGGCTGATGACACCATTTTTTTCCAGAGTGCTTCCATTCTTCCATTTCTTAGAGTTGTCCCCACACAGCTGGGAACTTCCTATGCATTTTCCCCTCAGGAAAGATAAAGTGTGTGTTTGTTGTTTTTCCTTCCAAAATGCTAACATTTGAATACTTAGTTCCTTGATTCGTGGTTCTCATTTGGTACGCTCAGGATTCACCCTTGTCAATCGGAAATTCACAGTGCTATGCTTTGGCTCATTCTGGACATTAACAAATGTTAGTTTGTATGAATACTCCAGCATTTCACACATTTCCTTCACCAAAGTTGATCCTGGCATCTCAGACTTGAGGCTTCAGCCTCAATTCACCACTAGTTGTTTCCTTGAATAAATAAATTTAGGAAGAAAGTTGTTTTTCCTTTTTTAATATCTATTGATTTGTACTATGTCAAAGAATGAAAATGTGCCTACTCATGTCTACAGGGCAGACTAGGCATTGTGGGTAATCTCGGGTGTGCTACCTTTACAGAAGAGATAGGTATTTAGAAAGTGCTTCATGTTAAAAGCATTTGAAATGCTTCAAGGAAGAGAGGCTTATAAAAATCCCCCCATTATCTGTTTATTGGCATATTAATTATGCAAAACAATGGATCTCATTATGGAGCATTCATACATATACATAATGTTCTTTGATCATGTTCGTCTCACGTTACCATCTGTTGCCCCCTCCAGATCCATTTCTTGTCTTGTGCTAAAGGCAGAAGAACAGACCCAAAAAGAAAACTACCACTTGCTTTCCCTCATATGCAGGATCTAGATGTAGTTTAAAGGAAGTCTATTTCTAGGAGAACCAAGGTCAAATGATGGCCTAAGGGTGTAGTCTGCTAAACACTATGCTATTGGGAGCTCAATGTTTATTAATTTTCAGTTGCTGCTGAGGAGGCCTGGGAGTTGATTACAAAGGACTCTTGCCTTCTGTGGGACAAGACCATTAACGAAAGAACCTGCTGGGTTTTACCAATGGCCTGTGGTTCTCAAAGTGTATCCATCCCAGGACCAGTAGCACCTGGGATCTTGTTGGAAATGCTAATTCTCTAGTCTCACTTCAGACTTACTCAATTGGAACCTGTGGGCAGGAACCCTAGGAATCTGTCTCAGCAAGTTTTTCAGAGGGTTCTGGTAAGCATGGAAGTTGGAGAATATGGTTGTATGACAACTTTTTAACAGAAAATATCCAAAGGTTACAAAGCAGGGCCAGCCAGACCAGAGGCTCTGCAGGTGAATCTGCCTTCTCTGGGCCCAATGACCTAAGACTAGTTCCTAGGACCCATGTGGTAGGAGAGAACTGACTTCTACAAGTTGTTCTGTGATTTGTATGTGTATACCACACTACATGCATGTTTCCAAGCTCATATTTGTGCAGGTTTGTGCTTGTGGGCACACCACACACATGGTGATTTTTAAAAATGTTAGAAACTAACTTTTGACTTAAGATTTTAGCTGTGAGACTGTTCTACAAGCACCATCAAGTCTAGCAGAGAGCAAAAGAAACTCTCCAAGTTAGCTTTGCTCTAGTGAGCAATGAGTCTCAACTGTGACTGCACAGCAGAATTCTGTGAGGGTGAGGGTACAAAACAACAATAAAGCTGGCCTTAGTAGCACACTCCTTTAATGCTAGTAGAGGCAGGTGGATCTCTGTGAGTTCGAGTCTGGTCTACATATCCAGTCCCAGGACAATAATAAAACAATATTAATATAGTTAAGTATCATTTAATTATAGGAATTATGCCTCATTAGACAATTCTGTCACTGTGAGAACAGTAATGAGTACATGTATACCAACCTACATGCTGTAGCCTACTAGGCACATGGGAGTGGTGTGTGTGTGTGTGTGTGTGTGTGTGTGTGTGTGTGACTGGGGTATAGCCTACTTATAATAGGACTATGATGATCAGCCTTAATGGAAATTAAGCTAAAGACAAAACACGGTGCTATGAAGAAGATTGAGCCTGCTGTTGATAGAACAAGCTATACCATTTGAAAAGTTTGTGCACCTCAATGAGCCCCCCTGGAGACGTAGGAATTCCAGTCAGACCAAATCAAACTGAAATATTAAAAGCCCATGTTTAATGATACAGTGCTCCTGGATGGCTTTCCAGCCCCTCAGAGAGGAGGCAGGAAAACCACAATCCGTTTTCTGCGGGACAGTTTTAATGCCCTGTGGGAGCAGCTTTGAGCATCTCTGAGGGAGGGGCCATCATTTGGAGGGCTTTCTGAGATGCAGCAGGGTTTGGAAAGAGATAGGGGAGGGGGCTTGGGGTGGAACTTCCACCAGAATATTCCAGATTCTTTGGGAATGTGGATGCCAGGGGCTAGGGTAAATCTTCCACTGTAACACTGTTTTTCAGTACATTTTTTAAAATGAGAGAACTCTTAAAAAGAAAAGTGTGTTATGAATATATTGAACCTACTAACATACTTGCTTAGTCTTGTCATCAAATATTACACCTTGTTCATGAGTGTCCCTGATATCTTTTCATGCAAATGACAGCGAGGTACATTTATTTGCGTGAGTGTTATCATAGCACACGAGTTAAGTGTTGCAGATCAACATTATAACTGCTATGATGCCATTAGGAGACCAGGTATTTCAGCCCCCTTATAAACCACGAGACCACAATAGATGCCATCTCTTGTTGATCCTAATGCCATGAGGCAGTTCATACTATTCTAAGACACTTCCTAGAGATTTCTGGTTCACTGTCCTAGGTAGTGCTTCAGGCTTCCACATTTCTCTGAGACTTTCAGCTGACTCTATGTTTGAGAATCTGTGCTGGTGCTGACTACCATGGCTAGGGTTACCAATGATGTTTGGACATCTTTTTCCTTTGGCAGCTGGTGGCCTCTTCCCCAACCCCATCTTCTTTCTCCCTGTGTCTCTGCTTGGATTTCTTGCCTGGTTGTATTCTGCCCTGCCATTGGTCAGAGAAGCTTTATTCATCTACCAACAAAAGGCACACATATTCACAGCATACAGAAGGACATTAGGGGTGTCACACATCTCAAAGACTTGAGCAAAAGTTAGAGGCCCTTTATTTTATTTTATTTTATTTTATTTATTTTTGGGTCGAGACAGGGTTTCTCTGTATTGCTTTGAAAGCCTGCCCTGAAAGTAGCTCTGTTGACCAGGCTGGCCTTGAACTCACAGAGATCTGCCTCTGTCTCCAGAGTGCTGGGATTAAAGGCGTATGTCACCAATATCCTGATTACAAGTCCTTTGTTAAGGTACAGTTTTATCAAGTACGGAAAGGTGACTTACCATCCTGCTTAGTCCTTGGGGCTCTTGTGGGCTCTTGAAACAATGTGTGAGTTTTCCAGACTAGGAGGCCACTGTCATTGTGCCTGCCTTGACTTGTTGTGCAGCCTTCATAGGATGGTTGGGCCCACACTTAAGTACAAACATCTGTTCGTAAATCAGTCCCAAAGACCCACTGGTAATTCTTCTCTGTGAAATGGCAGTGAGTAGCAAATGCATAGAGGATGTTGAGTTTCAGGGTAAGAAGTCAATACTGGAGAGCCTGCCTTTCCATTAACAAGCTCTACGACTGGGTCAAATAACATAAATGTTTTGCACCTGTTCCATATCTGTACCGCACAGTTTCTTCCCAGATTTGAAATACAAATTGTGGTCCTCATTCCTTTTGTTCCATGCAAAGTAGCTTCTGCATGCTTATATAGTAAAAGTACATGTGTAATACCCACGTATTAAGAAACTGATAGTTCATAGCTTTGTAGATCTTGATCTTTGCATTTTATTCCTTTAGCTTACTCATTTATTAAACTTAACCTTCCCACTTTTCAGTAAGTAATGCTGATGTACTACAGCAAACAGAAATGGCTAGAATTACATTTCCACTGTGAATTGAGAGGGCCCACCTCATCTCTCCCAACAGGAAAAATCACAAAAGCCACAAAGAGCATTAAAGGACTGCTAAGAGGAAGTTTTCACAAAACAAACATGATTGCCCATCAGAGGTAAGGCATTTCTCAAGCTGTCCTTCCTTTTTTTTTTTTTTTTTACTCTACTGCTGTATTTCATGATCTATTTTTATTATGAAATGAAGCTGAGTTAGACGGGAAGACCGAGGAGGACTTGGCTGTGGCATATTCCTTTCCTCTCACAAAGGATGATCCAGATACTGTGTGACTCTGAAAGTTACCATATGAAGCGTATCACACAATTGTTACACACCATTCATCATGTTGGTTGCAACTGCTGAGTGTGGAAAACAGGCAAAGGATCAGATTATAAGTGGAGCACTTAGGAAGAAGACAGATACAGCTTCTATCTTTATTGCCCAGGTGTGCTATCCCTCTTACATTTTGTGTTGTAAATATTCTTTCTCTTACAGTATAAAAGATTCCCTTGTCTCCCACTTTGATGTTTCTGATGTAAACCCAAAGAGCCCATTTCAAAGTTTCTTGGAAACTTTTATTCCTGTTGAAGAAAAGACCAATCAATAAACACCAATTTTCATTTATGTGACGCTAGCAAATTTTGGTGCACATTTTATGATGTACCTGCAGCCTCTGTAGCAAATAATTCCCTTCTCTTGAGCTGAAGCACGGCAGGCAATACAGAGTTAATTAGCAACTATGAGACCAGGCAGAAGGAGATGTCAATTAGACTGTGGTGCACAGACCCTTTAATTAGCATGAAAAGGTAAGTAAGTGATGGTTCTCAGGGAAGAGAGAACTGTGTTGTATTTTACCAAAAAAATACTTTATATAACTGGAAGATGGAGTTCAAATATCAATTTGTAAACAGAGCCTACACTACATCACTCTCATTTGGATCAGCATACTTTTGTGAAGAGTATTTTTTGGTTAGGCAAATTAAAATAACAGTGAAACATACTATCTTTAGAAATACTGCTTTCAATTGTTGTAACAGGAAGGGCAAACCAACTTAGTTTATAGAGTTACATTGTTCTCATCTCAGTAGAATATTAACATTAGTGAGGGTAAATTATTTTAGTAATTGCTAACAATTATTTTAAAAATAGACTGTATTTTATTTAATAACTTTTAACTTCTATATCATTTGCATTTTCATGCAGGTATTAGATATAAATGTATGTATTATATACATAGTATATTGATATTCCATGCTTATAAAGGAAGACTACCTTTTCATTGAGTAATCTATGGCAGAAAATCAGGTAGATTGATTAGGGTATTGAGATCTATTTGCAAAGACAATTGTATTCCTTTATTGACAACAAACTAAGGAGACCCCAGACTAACAAACACACTTGCAAATCCCACCAGGAGTCCAATAAGAGAGCAACTGCTTTTATTCAACCAGAGAGATGGAAACTTTATGTTGACAAGTTCTTCATTTCATCTATCTATCTATCTATCTATCTATCTATCTATCTATCTATCTATCTATCTTTGGTTTTTCAAGACAGGGTTTCTCTGTAGCTTTGGACGCTGTTCTGGAACTTGGTCTATGACCAGGATGGCCTTGGACACACAGAGATCTGCCTGCCTCTGCCTCCTAAATGCTGGGATTAAAGGCGTGTACCACCACTACCCAGTTCTCCAATTCTTGAGTTGTGAAGTATTTAAAGTATACAGTAAGAGTATGGAAAGTAATGATTTTGGCAATAAAATTTGTATAATATTTATGAGACTTAGGAAATTAAGGTATAAGCAATTCCTAGAATCTATGTCATTTATGTCTCCTGTTTGCCTTCCCCATTATTTGTTTCCATTGTTGTTAAAAACAAAAACCTCAGGTAAGGAAATGTTAAGCTAAAAGGTGGGGGAAGGGAGCAGGGATGAGAAGGAAGGAGAAGGTATATGTATCAATAAGTAGGTAGATACATAGATGAGGAATATTTTGGCCATTTTTTCCCATCACTGAGCCCCTGTGTGTCCTACAAGTAGCTGTATGAAAAACATACAGTTGAGGGCAGGTGGGATGGCTCAGTAGGTAAAGGTGTTTGCCCCAATCCTGAGAAACAGTGTAATCCCTGGGACTCACATGGTGGAAGGAGAAAAATGTTTCTGGCAAGTTGTCCTCCCTCCCCACTGCACTGTAGTGTGTGAGTGCAGCTAACACCCACCCACCCACACACACACACACACACACACACACACACAAATGTAATAAAAATCTTAAAGTATTTCAGCCAACACCAATTTTTATAAAAGCGATATTTATAAATTACACATACCTCTGTGGAAACATAATTATTAGCAATCCATATTTAAATGCTAATAATTTTATATTATTTTATACTGTACCTCATGAGGTATTTTCCTTGCAACAGTTTGCACTGGAATTTACTGGGCCATCATCTATTTTTGATTAGGAGATACAATGATTCTTGGTCACTATATCAGTTAGTGTCCTCTAAAGCAGTGGTTCTCAACCTTTTTAATGCTATGATCCTTTAATATAGTTCCTCATGTTGTGGTGACTCCAACCATAAAACTATTTTTGTTGCTAATTTATACCTGAAAATTTGCTGCTGTGATGAATTATAAAATAAATATCTGTGTTAATTCATGGTCTTAGGTGAGCCCTGTGATTATCCCAAAGGGCTAATGATGCAAGAGGAATAGAACCAATAAACTGAATATATATTAAAATGAGGTATTAGACTGGCTTACATGATCCATCCCTGGTAGTTCAACAAAAGTCGTTTTTACCCCGGGAAAGCTGAGACCCCATAGCTGTTCAGGCCATGTAAGGTTGGATGCCTCAGTAATCCTCATTTTCTGTTGGAGGCCTGGAAAACTCCTACAGAGCCACTGGCCAGTCCACGCTAGAAGGCCAAAGAAGGAAGGTGTCTTTGATAGTGAACAAAGTAGATGCACTTGCCAGTGAACATCAAAAGCAAGCAGGTGAGAAGTTAAGCTTTCCCCTTGAACCTCCTCACATCTGTGCACTCACTACTGGACAGTGCTGCCTTCCCATAGGTGGCTCTTCCAAGTTCAGTTAACTTAATCAGGAAAATCCCTCACCCTTGCATCCAGTACATCTGCCAACCAAGATTAGCATCAATCGCTGTCACTGAGTGCTCCTCCAGTGCCCTAGGTGCTAAGCTGAGCTATGTTGGTGACACAGGAACCAAGATGGCCATACCCGATCTTATTGTCCTAGCACCTCTGAAAAAGACACAGCCTAGATGTAGTCACAGCTGCTGAATTACTGTAGCCTTATGGTTTTCCAAAGGTTGTAAATGTTCTTGTCTTCCATCCGCAGAGTCCTGCCAACCTGGGGGTAAAGTGGGCAGGAAAACAAGTGCTAAGATAGAAAATTAAAAGATAATCTCCATATATCTACATGTGTATATGTGCTTCATATATATTCACATAATATTAAATACATTAAATTTAGTGTTTTATGGTGGGCATTATCAACAGATAGAATTCATAGTATATTCCTATTACATCTCAACTATAACTAAAATAGGGAACATACTACATATAAATTGTCTATATTTTCAGGGAACTAGGCTAAGATCAGGAATAGAACTCAAAGTCATTTTGAGAACAATATACCATGCTAATTTTTATGCACATTTTGTCATTCTAAAATGTCTCATAAAGTAGCCACTTTTATTATTTCCAGTTTTAAAAAAAAATAGCAAAACAGGCACAGCAGAGAGTCTGTGATTTGCCCAGTATCATACAGTGACAGAATGATACATCTTTTGAATGCAGACCATCCTGTTTAATAGCTGAAGTCTAGCTAGGACCGAATTGAGTCCTGTCTCCTCTCTCTTTATTAATGTGGATGTTCAGTGCTTTGAAGAGATAAAAATCAACACTATTTAAGCACCACTTAAGGGTGCATGTTGGGATACGTCACTTGTAAATAAGCATTCTTGTGGTTTGCTTTGTTATGAATTAATGATAGCTCAAGTTATCAGCTTTGCCAAATTTTAATATACATTCAATAACTGTTTTTATAACAGTTGAAAGCTTGTTCTTAAAAATGTATGAGTAGATAATTATTAAAAATGTGAGTATAATCATCCTGTTATAAGACTAATTGCTTAAGCCATCCATGTGCTTGCATATACTCCCTTGAAAGCAGCACATAGGGCAAAAGGTCAAAACACAGAGATGAAGCTGTAGTAGATCAATCTAATCATCCATCAAGGACTTACGTTGTCTGAGAGCAGCTCTACTCTCTGTTTCTCAGTCTCTTCATGTCTATCTCTCCTAACTTTTGGCAAAAGTTCTTCATAAGAAGCCATTCTTGTGGAGGAATGCCATGGCTATCCTCTATGCAACATGCCCTGGCTTCTGGAGGTCTTCATTTGAAGCCAAGAGGCTGCCCCTGAACTTAGTCCCCTCTGCGTTTTGTGAAACACTAACTCCTCAGCTGAGATGCTTAATGAGTGTCTCAGCAACACCACTTGAATGAAGACAACTACTTCTGTGGATGATAGATGGACTTGGACAGAGACTGACAGACATGTTGAAAGCTTCATAGTATTCCCGGAATCACTTTATTATTGTTCATTAGTTTTTATGACTGTGCTACCAGACTTGTGCCAGATGCTGGTAGCTTTTACTAACAAAAAAATTCAATATGTTGCAAAGCAGTTTCAGAAGCTGTTTTCCATGTAGAGGAAAGAAGTTGCCTTGCATGACCAGTATTTATATTTTATGCTGTAAAAGGTATGTCTGTTCAGATCTTAGGAGTGGGACATGTTGGATGGGTTACAGTGGGAGATGACAAGGAAAATTACTATGGATATAATCATAATTCATCCTACACATTTACAAAATTCTCAAATAATAGAAAATTATAATAATGAAAAAGAATTGAATAGACTTTTGCAGAGAGATGTCCGTGTGTGTGTGTGTGTGTGTGTGTGTGTGTGTGTGTGTCTGTGTACAAACTGACTGCCACTGGGATGTGATAAAAGCCTTTCTGTAAAGGCGTTATCATGTAAAGTAATTTTACAAAGAAATGTGCCTCATTTTCTTGAATCAAAGATGACTTATTTGTGAATTGTTAAATAATAGTCTTCCTAGAATTATAACATTTGTTTTAGCAGAAAAGTATAAGTAAAGTCATCGAAGGAGGTAATTACACAGAACAGATATACTAAATAACAGCAAGCAAAGGGAAGAAAAAAGGAATGCTTTATCAGGCATAATAATACATTAGCAAAATATCTTATTTGAGATGAAAACTACAGACAAATATCTAAGAAGTAAAATTGTCTTTATTTGAGATGACATTTTAATATAGACACACAGTTATAACCAAGCCACTATAAACTGACATGAGCTAGTAAAACCATCGAGATTGTGGCTACAAGATTAAAATGTAAAAATCAATTATAGTTCTAGTCTCTTGCAACAAACAAGCCAAAAAGTTGAGAAGGCACTATCACATGCTAGGAGCTAATTTGAACAAAGTCAGTATGAAACTAGCACTTGGAAATCATGCCACATTGTCAAAATAAGAATCTAAGCACACAGACACATTCTTTTATTTATTTATTTATTTATTTATTTATTATTTTACATGTTGATCCCAGTTCCCTCTCCCTCCCTCCCTCTCTTTTACCCTCTCTGCCCCCTCACATGCCCCCTGACCACCCTCCCCTCCCATCCCTCCACCCCAATTCCACATGTGGGGCAATGCCATCCAGGTGGGGTCATGTAAATATGTCAAATCATTTGGAGTAGGGATTAGGACTTCTCTCCTGTCTCTAGGTTAAGGGACTGTCGCTCCATGGGGGATGTGTCCACAAGGTCCTTTTGTGCACCAGGAATACATCCTGGTTCCACTGTCTGAGGTCCCTTAGACTGCTCAGTCCTTCTGGCTGAGACCCATATTCAGGGGGGCCTGAGTCAGTCCCATGCTGGATTCCCAGCTATCAGTCTGGGGGGGCCGTTAGCTCCTCCTTCTTCAGCTGTCTCTATGTGTTTCTGCAACCTGTTCTTGTCCTCTCTGTCTGCATCTGGATTCTAGTTCAACTCAGTGTTTAGGTATGGGTGTTTGCTTCTGTTTCCAACAGGTACTAGATGCGGGCTCCATGATGGTGGATAAGTTAGTTGTTGATCTCACTATCTGGGAAGGGCATTTATGGTAGCCTTTCCATGGTTATTCAAACTGTTAGTTGGCGGCAGTCTTGTAGGTCTCATTCTGTTACCTATGGATCCACATTCATTTTGGCAAATGCTTTCCTATATATGCTGTTAGCTCAAAATTTAACATGATGAGTTTGAACTTATAACAATTTAAAATGTTCAAAGGATACTGTCAGAAACCTAAGATACAGCTCCCAGAATGATAAAATTTATTTGAAAATTACATGTCTGGTAAAGATTGTACATGGAATGTAGAAAATCCTAAAATTTAATGGCAGAATCAACATCTACCAAAGTCCCTGTCAGCTTCTTTGTAGATACTAATCACTGAATAAATGTTGAGACTGGAGGTACCTACCAGCCAAAGCACTTTAGAAAAGAACATCAATAGATAATTTGTGCTTCTCCATTTGCAAAATAATAGTAACCACAATGGTCAATTGCTTACATATATATGTGTATATATGAAATATACTATATATCAACATATAAGTTATATGTGAATGTGTGTTACATATGAACAAGTGGATATATATCCCCACAGTATGGGATCAGGAGTTCAGAAATAAACATATAATATGGTCAGTTGATTGATTTCTACTTTCCCTTTCTCCTTCTCACTACATTTCCCCTTCATTCTCCTGTCTTTCCTTTCCTTTTCGCTTCCCTCTTCTCTCCTCTCCCTTTCTTTTGACACAAAGCTCAGAATGGCTGTGAATTTGAGGGACTCATTCCTTAGCTCCTGGATGATGTTTCTTCAGGTCTGCACTGCACAATCCAATTCAACTGATACTTAGGAAGACGCCAGGACCATTCAAAGGGAAAGAAGTTTTCAACAAATATATCTGTGACAACTGGGAAGTCATGGGGAAAAAAAAAAAGAATGGTATTAGGCAGCACAGCTTCTCATCCCAATGAAAAGAAGCCTGAGAAAGTTTAAAGAAGCTGAATGTAAATGATAGAAGTAAGAATCTTTTAGATACAAACTGCAATTTTGAAATTAGTGATTTGTTTCTCCACAGTTTTATCAAAAACCATGGTAGGCATTGTGGGAGACTTAGAGAAATATAATCCATGGCTCATTAGCATGTACAGCTACGTCATATCCAGAGGTGGTTCCTGGAAGAATATGAACATGTGTCCCACAAGGGAAGTGGTAAAGGCAAATGCTCTGCAATAAGAACTCTACTTACTATACATTATTTCTTCCTAAAGACTAACCATTTTCCCCCTCTACAGAATTGGTTGATTGTTTAGTTGTTTATAATCAATAGAAATTGCTTTCCAGCTTTTATTTACTAAGTTAATTAGTAAATAATTAAAAAGATAAAAAATATGCATTTCCTGGAGGTAAACAAAAGAAGCACCTTGGACTTGGTGGCAGTTCCCTGACATGTTCCTAAAGCCTTAGTATCAGAATTAAAGATAAGTTGCACATCTCACAATTTTAGGCTTTTATGCCTCAGACAGTGCTGTAGAGAAATTAAAAGTCAATTCTCAGAATGAGTCATTGTATTTTTAACTCATTTATCTGTTAAAGAGATTGTCCGGGCTGTAACTCACACCTTTAATCCTAGCACTCAAGAGGCAGAGTCGGGTGGATCTATGTGAATTTGAGGCCAGATTGGTCTACAGAGATAGTTCTGGGACAGCCAGGGCTACACAGAGAAACCATGTCTCAAAAATGAGAATGAGAGAGAATATAGTGTATATAGAATATGAGATATTATAATTTAATAATCAAGATACATAAATGCAATTAAAATGAATAAGTACTATAAAAACATATACTTATAGCCAATAGAAACACAGAACAATTCACTGTTTATATTCACTAAGGACATGCAATTCAAAAACCACAGAGACACCTCTTTAGTTCACTAGGGAAGCCATAGTCAGAATGTCTGGCAGTAACTGGACAGAAATGAGGAGGAATCAAAGCTCATTTACTCAGAAGGTGTAAATGCAAATCAATGCAGTGAGCTTGGAAAGCAGTATGCTATTTTCTCAAGAAGTTAACATGGAGGACCATTTTATTCAGAATTTCTACCCCTGGGAACCTGTCAGGAAAAGTGGATAGATAACCACACAAAACCTTGTTCAACATTCCTAGCAATGCCATTCATAAAAATCAAACTATGGAAATAAGCCAAGTGCCTATACCTGATGAGTCAGCAATTTTTAAAAAAATGTAGATAAGGGAATATACACAACCCTAAGTATGAAGCACTGATACATGCTACAACATTGATGAATCTTAAAATACACTAAGAGAATTTGGATAAAAACCCATGTGAAGCAGGCAGTGGTGGCACACTCTAATCCCAGCACTCAGAAGGCAGAAAGAGGGGATCTCTATGAGTTCCATCCCAGCCTGGTCTACAGACTAAGTTCCAGGACAGCCAGGGCTACACAGAGAAAATCTGTCTCAACCCCTCCCCCCACAACAAACAAACAAACACCCCCAAAACTCATATGATTCTATTTATACAAATGCTCAGAATAGGCAGATTCACATAGATGGAAAGTAGGTGACTGGTTGGGTAGGGTGGGAAACAGGGCAGGAGAGGTGCTGAAGAGTGCAGAGTTCCTCCAGGGACTAATGAAATGTTCTGAAACTGATTGTGTTGATGCACAATCTAAAACTGCAAATTATAAGATACTTGAATTACACTTCAGCAACATTATTGCTGATAAAAATATAATTGATGAAGTAGCAACATTTCATCTTAGTTCTAGAATTAAGAATCCAGCCCTCAGCATGTCGGTTTTGAGTTTGCTTGTGCAAATAAGCTGAGATCATAGACTGCTTTGAGAAGGGAATTTCATTTGGTCTGGATGAAAAATGTCCTGTTCACTTCTAAAATGCAGATGCATAAAGTTCACTTGTCACTTACTAGCTTTATGAAGCTGGTGGTTGGAAAGGTCAAAGGATGTGAAATAGGAGAATACATTCTTTGGTCTCTTTTCATTTTAAAACAGGTGCACTCGATCTGCAGAAACAGTTGCTGCCACCCTTAGATGAATTTTTTTTTTTTTTGGTTTGTTGACATGTCAGTAGCAAACACTATTTTCAGAATGTGTTCCCATCTAATGAATTATACATTTACAACTTATTATTCTTACCCAGCTATGAAAACAATCATAGGACATCTCACTAGAATCCTCAAGAGCTGCTGTGAAAGTCAGTTCCATTTGCCTCTTGTCTCCTTTTGCCCGTAAGCCTTTCCAGTTAATAAATCTGAAAACTATTAGTCACAGCGGTTTGGAGTCTGCTTCCCTAAAGCTGTGTTTTCAGGGCACCCTTGTACTTCTAAACTAAAATTTCCCCACTCTTCGCCGTCTTTCACCCCATGCTTTTCCAGACCTAAAATGTCAAAGTATCAAGCAGATGGAATTACAGTTGGAGCACTGGTTTGGTGGAGAATGACTCCATGCTTTTAGCAAATGTGCACTTGTATTATTAAAAAAAAAAAAGACAAAAACAGCAATGGACTATTAACAAAAGATTCATTGATTGAATTTGGTTTTCTGTCCTAAGTATTATATTTAGATAAAATATTGATGCAGTAAAAGTAAAATCAACTCTCTGCTGTAGACAGGCAGTTTTAGTGGGCTTGAATTTATATTATTTTTCAAGGTATATTTTAGAGAAGGAAGATTTGGAGCCCTTGCATACCTTAGTAAAGGATGTTTTGTTTGTTTGTTTAATTTGGCCAAAGATGCTTAAGTGCTTCCTCTAACCCTGCTTAAGGTGAGAATGATGGTCTTCTTGCCTGCTCTTCCTGAATCAGGCAGGGGCATTTTGTTACCCATCCTAGAAGAAATGGCTCTTCAATGGCTTACAGGCATACACATTGCTGCGATGGACAGTACATTCTTTAATCTTTTTCTCTTGTGTCTTCACATCACATTGCTGTGTGTAAGTAGGGAGGGCATGGGATGAGTGCCGGAAAAGCAAGGGACCAGGCACAGGTCTCCAGGCTTCCATCACTGCCTGCCACTGCTCTCCTCCCAAGTACTTAATTTCTTCCACTGAACAAATATTTTTCATTACATACCATATATATGGTATTATCTAGATGCCTGAGCTTGTTGGATCTTGGCTTCCTCATCTGTAAAATGAAATATGAGTAGTAACTATGACAATTTGTAGTGTCCATCTATTCTCCCTAAATCCCCAAATCTGAATCTTTTATTCATATTTGCAGTTTTCCCTACATTTCCTTCTGTCTGAGATGACTCCTATTGTTCTATGATGTTGATTCAATATTATAGCTAAACTGTCTTAAACTTAGCCATGCCATTTACATGCTTGCTCCTCCTTTCTCTCACCCTCTTCCTTTTCTTATTTTTTCTCTTCTTCTGCAATACTAAGGGTTGAACCTAGAGCCTCACACATGCTACACAAGCACTTTGCTACACAACCACTTTGCCTTAAGCCTTACTCCAGCCTTCTTTTTACTTTTATTTGTTTGAGTCAGAATCCTATTAAGTTATTCGGGCTAGCCTTGGACTTTCTTAGGAGCTTAGACTGACTTCTGACTCACTCTGTAGCCTGGGCTGGCTTGGACGCACTCTAGCCTAGGTTGCCTTGAGTTTGCCATTCTTTTGCATTGTCTTCCCAAGTAGTTGGGGTTAAAGGTCTGTCCCACTGCACACAGCTTGAACATGGTTTTAAGTAATCAGTGCATGTGCATGTATGCATTTATGTGCTTTTCTTCCTGTGTGTGTGTGTGTTCATAGCATGATGTCAAGTTTATCAGTGGCTATATTGCATTAGACAATTTATGATGTGCTGTCATAATTCCACAGTGCTTGGAAATTCCTACTAGTCTGTATAATGAATGATTATTTTTATATTGAAAAAGTAGATCTGATTATATGTATTATCCTATTTACCCAACCCCCTCCCCTTTGCAAGAGAAAGCAATGGCCAGATACACATGGTTTCTGTGGTGGTCCAGTAGTAGAAAATGTTCTTGACTGCAGATGCAGGAATATCACTGGACATGAGCCATCCTATAAGGCTCCTCATGACAATGCTTATTGCTACTTGAGCCTTGCTCAGAGCTGATACTCTTCCTTAGTGTTGGAGATGGAATTCCAGAAGTAGCTCTTATTCTTTGCTCTGCTCTACTCCCATTGAGAATGCAAGTGGCTAAAAGACCTATCTGCCTTAAGCTACATCCTTCCCTGTCCACAAGGGCACTGTGACCCTCACCCTCACAGCAGGTGAATGTGCTATGGTTCAGAGGGCAAGGACATGTGTGTAAACTACAGAGGGAAAAGAGGAGTGGGCTCCAGACTATACTAATAGAGGAGCTAGCCTGGGTCTCTGCCTTAACCATTCATTATATCATAACTGCTTCTGTGAGTATCCCCTCCCCATTCTTGAAGAAACAAAGGTAAAGATGGGCACTTGTGGGTCATTTTAACCATAAATACTAAGAAAAATGTTTTAGGTCAGTGAAAATCAACCTTGGGTTCCCTCCACCCCTCCTTTATGCATCCTTCCATCTTATTAGAGTTTAACTCTATATCACATCATGTTCTCATGTTTAGTCCCGAATGCTTCTAACCCCCGACTTCTATAGCTGCTTTACCTGGCCTATGATCCTGATCTAAGATCCTTCTTATCCCTTTTCTCTCTGCCTAATCCAAATCAACAGGGATTCCATTTGTTTCAGGAAGTGTGCAGATGTAAGAAGCTTAATTAATTGATCGTATTTTTGGTAGTCCATTTTCCAACTCAAATGTCCTTTCTTATGGACAACTAGGGGCTTAATCATATTTACATACAGGGTCACTGCTCAAAATGTAATCAACAGAAAAACAGCCCCCATAGTTGGACAGAATTTCCGACTGCCCAGGTTTTAGGGAGGTTCATCTGTGAGGCAGTCTTGATCCTGTCCACTCTGAATTTCTCTCAGTCTGATTCCAGTTGCACTGTTTCTGTTACCTTCACCTCAGAGCATGTAAAATCCTTCTCTCCTGAGAAGGCCAGTATTTAAAAATACACCTTTCCCCCTTTCTATTCACTGAAGTTTAACAAAGGGAGATAAACAGATCAGAAGCATCACAGAAGCCTTGCTAACTGGTACAGCTTCCCTATCACACAGATGTGGAAATCTTCAGAAAGCCCGAGTTTTCAGTGGTCATGTAAGACAACAATTATTTCAGTAGGAATGGGTGGGAGTAGGGGCTAGAAGAGTTCAGATTCAAGACAACAAAGTTATTTTAAGAAGCAACGATAATGATCCTTGGCTGGAACTCCAGGTAGGCTGCCAGGGGAGCTTTTGGTTGGCAGGCATGATGCCCTTCAAACCATACCACATTATGGCTTGCACCCGTGGGAAAGGCTGATCCTAAAGAGAACCCAGGGCAAAGGGAAGCAAGTCTGGATGTTGCACTCCAGCTGGGGAGACTCAGTCAGGAGCACCACCCACAGGAAGCCATGCTAAATGCATTCCTTGGAGAGAAGTGAAGCAGACCAGCCTATGGCCAAGGCATCCATCCAGTGTCAGAAGAAGCAGCAGTCAAAGTGGTCTAAGAAAAAGGTCAGACAAGCACTGTAGCAAAGGCTGACTTTGTAAGGGATAGGTTAGAAACTGCTTGGGGGTAAGCCCAGCTGGTTCTAGCCTAACTTCCTGAACAGTGTGGCAGGAAGTTGACTGTCATTTGCTGTCTAGGGTGCAGATCTTGCTGTATGAAGAACCTGTAGAGGAGAAGCTGGTTGAATACCCCCATATAGTTTAATAGTCAATGTTGTGGTTTGAATGGGAAGGGCCCCACAAATGCATATTTTTGAATACTTGGTTCCCAAATGGTGAAACTCTTTGAGAAGAATCAGGAGATATGGCCTTGTTGGAGGAGGTATGTCAGTAGGTGAGGCCTTTGAAGTTTGAAAACACTTGCTCCATTCCCAATTAGCTTCTCTGCCTTGCAATTGTGTCTGAAATTGTGAGCTGTGAGCTGCTGTCTGAATGCCATATCTGCCTGCCTTCTGCTATGCTCCCAGCAATGCTGGTCATAGACTTCTAACCCTTTGAAACTATAAGCCCCAAATAAATTCTTTCTTCTATAAGTTGCTTTCATCATGGGTTTTATCATAGCAATAGAAAAGTAACTAAGATAGTCAACAAATCCTATAAGCCTATAATAGAAAACATTCAAATATTTGATAAAATTAACATAATTCTTCACTCTTGAATAATTATGCAGGTCAAACTTGTAGAAAGCAGCCCAAGAATTATGTTATCTTTAGTTATGTTTTAGACTGTTTCAAATTAACAGATTCTTTCCTCATGTATCAGTAATTATTTTTGAAATTTTACATGTTGTAGGTTAATTAGAATGATTGTCAACAATTACATTGTTCTGCTTGTCTCCATTCTAACAGTAATTTGAGGGAATCACTGGGTTAGTAGTTGAAGAAAGAGACACTACTATTAAAATACATTTTAAAAATCCAAGAATGACTGTGTACTGTATATGCCTTCTTCAAGATGTAATGTAATAGGACACATATAAAAAAGGATAAATAATTGTAGTTGGAATTTTCTCTTTTATGAGGGGGGCACCAGTCCCAAATAAAGACACATGACTTCTTATTTTTTGTTACAAATGCCCAGCCTCAGCTTAGGTCTGTTTCTAGACAGCTTTTCTAACTTAAATTTCCCTGTTTCTCTTTCTACTTTCCTGCTTCCTCTGTGGCTGGCTGGGTGGCTGGGTGGCTGGGTGGCTGGGTGGCTGGGTGGCTGGGTGGCTGGGGACTGGCCACTGATGCCCCTGTCTTCTTATGCTTTTTTTTTTTTTTTTATTCTTCTCCTCATTCTTTGAGTTCTTCTTATATGTATTCTGTCTGCCCCCTAGACTCACCCATCTTTTCTCCTGCTAGCTATTGGCTGTTCATCTTTTTTTATTAGACCAATCAGGTGCAGGCAAGGCAGGCAAGGGGAAACAGATGCAAAACATCTTTATATAATTAAACACACATCATTATCGAATACAGCATAAACAAAAATAACATACCTTTACACAGGTAAAGTAATAGATTGGCAGCACAAACAGATGTAACACATCTTTACCTGGTTAAAATAATTTCCACAGCAAAGCAACTGTTTTGCTCTCTAGACATTAAGAAGGGCTTTCAAAGTATTCTGCTGTCAATTTTTATTATCATCCTTTTATGGAGTTCCTCCAAGTCCAGTAATTGTTTCATGAAACCAAACTGTGGAAGAGAAGAAGAAAATACTACAATACATGGTTCCTTATTCATGGCATCACAGAGGGTGGCCTAATTTATCACTACTAATGTGTTTAGCTCCTGATCCACATACAGAGAGCCCCATTTGAAAGCTTTGGTCTTTGTGTTGTCACAGTGTCCCTTGCAGCCACTGCACTTGCATAGCTTCCCTGACCATGTGACTCTATCATGTGAATTCAGGGATACTACCACTGATGGCCTGGGAAAAAGCCATTTTCAAAGAATTCAAAACATTTGAGGACAGGAGTAATGTAGAAAAAGGAGATGTGCGGTGGTGATTGTGTACAGAAATGAAACTGACACTAGATGTTCTGAGTAGTCATGGAAAAGAGAACCTTTAGGAAGAAGGGTTGGACAATTAGAGAAATGAAGATCTCAATGATGTAGTGACCATAAAGGAAATAAATGTGTGCCTTTTAGCATGGTCACCTAAGTACGTGTTTGCTAATGTCTATTTAAACGCTTACTGCCAACACACTGTAGAAATAGCTACACTTTAAAGAAATTTTGGTTTTTCAATGTATATGTATGCATGTCATGCACATGTGGATGTTCAAGGAGGCTAGAAGAGGTATTGGACCTCCTGGAACTAGAGCCACTTGTGAGTTCTGGCTCCCTCCTCCACACGTGGGTGCTGAGAGCCAAACTCTCTGGAAGACCAGTGAGTGCTCTTAAGGGAGGGAGACATCATTCATGTCTCCAGCTTTACCTTTCTATTTTTTACACTTTTCACTGTATTTCCCCCCTCATAGTAGAGACTTTCTTCAGGTCCCAAGGACCCAGCTCCTTATGTTCAGCCCTTCCTAACTTGAGCAAAACAATTCCTAATAGTCTGAAGCCATGGCTGCTACTGCGTTTCAAGTACGGAATTTCTTATTGTGTTGGTCCCTGGGCATGAACGAAGGCTATCCATGCAGTGAAAAGGCTGCAGTCTTTTTTGGGATGGCAAGTGGGTTTTTGTTTTGTTTTTTTTTTTTTTCTGCACTTATCTTAATTTTCAGTAAGACTCTATACTGGTTATTGAAATCGACAATGATTTGCATTTGTCTGATGACAACAGGAACATGTTGCTTTGTTCATGCAAAGCTTAGTTTTATCCACAAGTGATAGTATTAGTTATCAGTATGTTTAGTGCTCAATTTGTTTGGTGAATGCTGCTGTTTATTATATCTGAACATTCCTAAGAATAATACTTCATCTATTTTTTTCATTTGAAAATTAAACTGCTGACAGTAAACATTTCCCCTCCCCCATAATGGTTACAGTTTATGTCCTAAGTACATTTGGAGGACTTTCTGTTTCTTGATAAGGTAACATCTTTGTTCCAAATTAGCACCTCAATTCCATTGCCACATTGTTACTTACAAATCAGACCATAATGCTGGCAAATTTAATTCCAATTTCAGTGTGACTGGCTGGCCATCTGGGCTTATATTGTAAGGGGATATTTTAATAAAGGCATTTCTGAAAGCAAGCATGTAGAAAGTAGTCCTGTGCTCTATGTCTCTGGATGAAGGTGGAGAATCTTCTTGTATTCCTTTAGGGCCCCTTTCCTTGATTGGAGAATTGGGAGGAAGGAAGAGAAGGCAGTTACCCACAGTCCTACTAATTGTACCAAGTAGCTCTACCTACTAGCTGCAGATAAAGTCGCTGTAGGAAGGCTGAATTCTATCCAAGAAATTTTATTTTCACATTTATTACTAGCATTTCCATTTCCCATTTATTCCATTTAGCTGCATAGAAACAAATCCCTTCTGCAACTGGCAGTGATGGGGGTGTGGGAGATGACTCATTTTCTCATTCATCATAGCTTCCTCCTTTCTTGGAGAATATGTGTCTCGGTACACAACAATCATGGTTCTTGAACTGTATTCTCACTTTTACTTTTTGGATCTGTGAACCATATTCTCACTTTTGCTTTTTGGATCTCTCTGTGTATGTGTGTGTGTGTGTGTGTGTGTGTGTGTGTGTGTGTGTGTGTGTGTGTGCTCTACAGTATAGGAGATTGTGTTTCTTTAGTTGAAATCCTTGAGAAGTCTAGAAATGAAAGAGCCAAATAGGGGAAAATTTACTATGATTAAAAAAAAAGAAGAACTAAAGTTGTGCATAGTGGTGCACATCTTTAACACCAGCATGGGGGAGGCAGGGGCAGGCAGGATCTCTGTGAGTTTGGGCTGGTGTACACACTGAGTTACATAGTGGGGCCTGTCTCTTAAAAATTCAAAACCAAAACCAACCAACCAAAGTACTAAGAAGTAAAATTTCACCTGGATTCATGTGAGCTTTTTATAAATCATGCTGACATGTGTTGTTGTATAGTGTTTTAGCTAAGCCATAATGTCTGCAGTGTGGAGATGATTGCACAGTGGTCGGAAGCAGAAGGAGAGGTAACAAGCCAATCAAAAATCTTCTGTCAGGATAACCAGTCATGACAGAAAGCACATTCAGACTGTAGCTGGCCTGTATTCCCTTCTGAGTGCTGCTGGGTTTATTGTAATTTTTTTTTTTGGTACTGGTATAGATTTCCACTGACTCAATGATGTTCATTAGAATAAATGGCTATGTGATTGACATTTTATTTCACTTACAATCTCAAATTCTTTTATGAGGACTTTTAGAAAATATCCAATGACTAGTGTGCTATATAGCTTTACATCAAATTGACATAAGTTAGAGTCATCGAAAAGGAGGGAGTCTCAATTAAGAAAACCCCTCCACAAGATCCAGCTGTAGCAAGCCTGTAGGGCATTTTCTTAGTGACTCATGGGGGAGGGCCAAGCCCACTGTGGGTGGGGCCATCCTTAGGCTGGTGGTCCTGGGTTCTATAGAAAGCTGGCTGAGCAAACCAAGAGGAACAAGCTGTAAGCAGCATCCTCTGTGGCCTGTGCCTTAACTTCTACTTCCAGGTCCCTACTTGTAAGGAGTAAGGTTTTTCTGCCCACCGCCTGGTCTTGTCCCGCCGCTGCACGAGACTCTGTATTTGATATAATGCTGTTGGCCAGGTAGTAGTTTCTTATCGGCTAGCTCTGTCTCAATTATTAACCCATTTCTATGTATTTCCATGTGGTCTTACCAGCGAGAGGCGGCTGGTGGTTCTATTCTCTCCCGACTCTCCATCTTGACTCCTCCTTACCATTTCCTCTTTCCTCCTTGTCTCCTAGTCCCACCTATTTTGCTTTCCTATTGGCCAACAGTGCTTTATTCATTAAACCAGTATGAGAAATATATATACATAATGGCATCTCCTATCACCTACTCTGCTTGAGTTCCTGTCCTGATTTCCTTCAGTAATAGACTATCATGTAGAAGTGTAAGCTGAATAAACCCTTCCCTCTTCAACTTGTTTTTGATTACAGGGTTTCATCATAGCAATAATAATCCTAATCATGACAATTAGTTTTATGAAACTTATAAAATGTAGTAATTTTTATAAGTTATGACCTTGCCATCATTAAATCTATATTGAACATTTAGTAAGTTCTAGGCATGTTCACTGGTGTTGGGAATATAGAAATGAAGTCTGGGTAGACAATATCCCTTCTTACACAGAGTCTGTATGAAATACTCGGGCACTTACTAGGTAATGCATCAGATGATGATATTTGGCTCGTTGGAGAGAGACAGCCATCTGGAGCACAAGAACATGACCACACTAGATTCTGGGAATAGAAGAAAACCAGAAATAGCTATCGAATAGTGGGAGACTAAGGCAGAGGACAAGGAAACTGATAAAATGAGAAGGGCTTTAGAACACAGGGACAGGACTTCGAATATCTTCTAACTGCAAGGGAAGTGACTGAGTAATTTAGCAGAGCAATGACATGATCTGATATGGATTAAAACAAAATATGCTTCTACTGTGGGGAGTGAGCCTTAAGGGAGGGGGAACCAGGGGAGATGAAGAGGGTCTAACACCAACACCTGGGAGGAAGAGGCAGGTGGATTTCTGAGAGTTCCAGGACAGCCTGGTCTACACATAGAGACTCTTTCTTGAAAACCAAACCAAATAAACAAGAAATGGAATATGTTTGTGTGTGTTGCGATGACAATGGAGCTGGAAAGAATGAAGGGATTTGAAAACGGGTGTGGGATGGGGTGGGGAGGGGAGTTGGGCTAAGCCTACCTGAAGAGTAGATGTGGCTATAGGGCAAAAACTGAATCAAGTTAACCCTAGTTTATTACCTTGAACAATGGGGCAAATGATACTGCTCTTCTGTGAGATTGGGAAACAAGAATGGTATAGATTTTTGGTTTTTTGTTTGGCCAAGTTAAAATGCTGAGATGTCTCAGCCTGGGGTGGTGGTACATGCCTTTAATTCCACACTGGGGAGGCAGAGGCAGGTGGATCTCTGTGAGTTCGAGGCTAGCCTGGTCCACAGAGCAAGCTCCAGGACACTACACAGAAAAATTGCGTCTTGAAAAAACAACAATAAAATAACATGCTGAGATGTCTAACTGTATCCATGTGGAAGATTGATATTTGAGACAGAATTTTGAGGACTGGTCAAAGTTAATGATACACACATAAAAATCCCCAGTGTAGAGCAAGGCTTTATAGAGATGAAATGAGATAACCTAGAGAGACTATGTACATAAAAAGTGGTGGTGGTGGTGGTGGGGCCCAGGATTAAGCTCTGAAGCATCCAAATGTTTGGTACCTTAACCAAACTAGTAGGATACTGAAGTCTGCTTAGAGAAAGTAGGCAGTATTGTATGAAAGTAGTAGAAGGAAACTAAGATGAGGGAGCATTTCCAGACAGACAGACAGACCAGTCAGCTGTGTTCAATGTCACCACAAGGTCAAGCACACGGAAAGCAGAGCCACTAGAGCAGACTGTAAAGGAGTGAGGGGTGACTTTCAATGACCAGTGTCAGTCAGGACACAGTTTCACTTCAGAGAATGTGGGCGAGGTAGAGAGTGATGTTGACATTTATGGTCTCCTCCTCTTTTCAGGGGGTTATTTTTAGAAAGAAGAACTATGAAGCTACAGTCATTCCCATCATTCACAGTCCCGAGAGCCTGGAAAATGTTCAGATATCATTAGGGGTAATTTGTGGAGTAGGAGACACAACCACAGCCAGGAAGACTGTGTGTAGCTGCAGGAAGAATGCCTCGAGTATCTGAGATAGGATGGTGTGAAGAGAAGAGAGTTGAAAGGCATCCTGTGAGACCAGCACATATCTCATAACTAGAGAGCACATAGTCACAGGTGCAGAAGATTGGTGGGCCAATTGGTGGGAGGATGGCCAGAGTGCCTGATTTAAGCATGGGGTGGGATTATCACTGGGAACATGTGTACATAAAGATGAAGTAGGCGGATGGGATTCGTAAGGGTGGCAGGAGGTAACGCAGGGTGGAGCAGGAAGGGAAGGAAGGCAACAACTTTAAATAGGAATGAGCTGGTGAAATAGGCATTTTTTTTTTTTATAAAGAAAGAAAGCAAACTCACTAAGGCAGAATTGTGGAACTGCCAAACACATTTCGATTGGAGTTCCTGAGTTAGGTTCTTTGGTAAAATTCAGTGCTTTATCCCAATCCAGTCACATGATAGGAAAACAATTGCAGTTTGTCTCTTTTTCCTTTAGGCCCATCTCAAAGACTTCAAGCAAACATTAGAACACCATTGAAGAATTCTGAAGTTAGAGTCTACCTTAGAAAGCACCCAGTCTCTTAAGTATTCTTTTCCAGGTTAAAAATATTAATTCCTACTGGTTTTTTTAGATTTTGTTTATAAAGAATTTTAGATTATGTGTGTCTGCTTGTATGAGGGTATGCCCATGTGAGTGGCAATTGTCTGTGAAGGCTAGAAGTAGATGTTGGATCCCCTGGAACTAGAGGTTTAGGTGATTGTAAGCCACCTGATGTGGGTGCTAGGAATCAAACCGAGGTCTTCTGGCAAAACAGCTCATGTTCTTTCTGGATGACTGGTGTCTCTCCAATTCCCACTACCCACTTCTGTACATATACCATTGCAGAACTCTTTGTATTAACCTATCCTCTACATAGAGGATTATTTTCTTTGCAATATCCCTTGTAGGTTTTCATCTCTGTCATTTGCAACTTTTCTTCTTCTTCTCACTAAATCCACTTAGATTATATCTTGTTCTTTTCCTTCTTTCATTCAGCTATTGGCACAGTCCTTGTTTCTTCCATTCCTACATTAGAACAGCCCAGAAGGGAAGGGTCAGGCATTATTTTTCTTGCATCATTAGGTTTACATGCAGAGTACAACTCTTGGGTTACTTGAAGTGAATACTGAAATAAGTTTGTTTGAATAGGTTAGAGGTAGTCAGGTAGGTGGATAATTATCATGTAGACAGAATGTGTGATGTCCTAAAACAGTAGTTGCTGAGTTCAGAAGGGCGAATTAGCCATTAGTAGAAATGGCAACACTCTCACATGATCTTAATGTTTCTGTTTCTCCTCCTGCTTTAGCTTGGTTGTGACGGGAGTTGTATTATTACCATGTCTGCAGAACTGCTTCAGGAACTGATGAGCTCTGACAATGCACTCAGAGACTGAAATGAAGATGCTGATTTAAAATAGATCAAACCTCTCCTCTCAGGAATTCTATAGAGGCCACCATGTGTTTCAGAAATGCTAAATATACTCCTCAGAGAGGCAGCCTGTTTCCACCTTGTCTCTGGGGTTTTAGAGATGTCACTTTTTATTCTTTGCTGTAATTTCTTCTAAATTTCTTTCTTACCATCGAGCTGGTACCTCATCAGTGAGTTAAGTACCGGTGAGTTTTCACTAAAAACCAGCCATGTCACTGTGTAACTTATTCTGAGCAGCAAAAGTTTGATCTGAATTAAAAACTAATTCTTGCTTGAGGGTAAAATGCAGACTGAACTGGAAATCAGTTTCGTGGCTGTACAATTCCTTCCCCAAAGAGTCTTTGACTCTATCTCCCTGAAGCTAATCTCAAATTCAGAGTCCCCCTCCGTCCTGTCTTTCTGCCTCTCTGCCAGCCACTCACTGCTGTCAGAGGGCTAACACCCCTTCCAAGCACCTCCTTTGGCTTTCATGGGCTTGGGTGAGTTCAGTGAACTCTTCAGTGGACAGGGTTTAGTGTGATCTGCTTTCTGATCATCTGTCCTATTTGTCTTCTTTTTTATAGGCATCGACTTGACCATCAAACTGACACATCCACTCTTTCCTAAGCACCATTTTCTGTCTGTCCTTGAAACTTTAGAGCATAATTTTCCCCCAATGCCCATTTGTTCAATGTCCCAGCTCCTTATTCTCTAAGCTTTCCTTTGTTCCCTCCAGGTGAAATCAAGTTTTACCTTCCTCAATTTACCTATCACTTCAAAAAACCATTCCAGCTTGTGTTATTACACTGGTATAGCTTGAAACTATATTCTTTACACCAAGGGTAATGGCACTCACCTAGTAGTTACTAAAATGAGTAAACATAACAGTGAAGAAAATGGTTTCACTGGGCGTATACTTTTGAGGAATGGCTGTTTGGGCAATGGATGATGGTGTCAGTGGCTATGAATACAATGAGGAGGCTTGGCACAGCCTACTGTGTATAGGTTCTGACTGCAAAATGTAGCACATATTTTATTCACAAGCAAACTCTACCTAACAGATTGTATGCATGTAGGTAATCAGAATGTATTTATAAAAAGATTTATTTCTGTTTCTCATCTTCTTACACATACCTGGAGGTGTAATGGAAAAAGGACATACTCTGACCGAGTGTTCTAGGCAGAGGGGGCAGTATGCTTAAGATCCACTGCCAAAACCTATGATGGTTCCTTTGAAAAGTGAAAGTTATCTGGTGTGGCTGCCAGTTAAAACAAGAAGCATGTCAAGTGTCAAATGAGGGTCAAATGCAGGAGAGTTTGCAAGCCATGCTAATAAAATGGTCACCAACTAGAATGGGAAAATGAGGAAAGATTTCTAGAAGAGACTCATGAGATCAAATTGTTTTTTCAAGATTTATTTTCTTTGTGTGAGTGTTGGATTGCATGTATGTATGTGTCCCATGTGAATGCCTGGTACTCAAGGGGTCAGAAGAGGGGGTCAGATCTCCTGGGACTGGAGTAACAGATGGTTTGAGCCACTATGTAGGCACTGGAAACCGAATCTAGGTCTTCTTCAAGAGCAGCAAGTGCCTTTAACCACCAAACCACCTTTCCAGCCCCAAACTGTTGTTTCTAACCAACCATTCTGACTTCATTATGAAGAGTGAAGGGGATAAAGAGAAACCTGAAAAAAAAAAA
Organism: Phodopus roborovskii; assembly: GCF_943737965.1. Lineage (NCBI taxonomy): Eukaryota > Metazoa > Chordata > Mammalia > Rodentia > Cricetidae > Phodopus > Phodopus roborovskii. Next base: position 8,124,314 of record NW_026126525.1, on the reverse strand, counting down.
AGAGTCAAACTTGCTTAGGAAACATTGACAATGAGTTTGGAGACACATCTCAGCCTATGAGGTTTGAGTGCATCCCCTAGAACATTGTGTTTATATGTAATAATAGGAGAGGAGAGATGGTCAAGATTACCTTCTGGCTCCCTTTCTTTTACTTGAAAACACTTTAACTCATGCTCTGAGAGTTTCAAACAAACAATGTGTTTTGATCATGTCTACTCCTCCAATCACTAAGAAATGATGACATTATACCGAGGGAGAGAGTATGGGAGGGGAAATTCAACTTTATACATGTTATATGTTCAAATGCTGTCTTCTAGTTAGCTGGATATGAGGTATGAAGCTCAGGTGAGTGGCACAGCTAGTTATTTAAATCAGAGGCCCTTACACATGTAGAGGAGTAAGCAGGACAATTGATGCGGAACTCTCCATGAAGACACCGTTCTTCTTGGACACAGGACTCAGAGGACCTGAGCTGGATCTGAACATGAAGCTGCTTGCCTGGGGACTAGCTTTCTTTATTTTTATTTTAATTGTTTATGCGTATGGGTGTTTTGCCTGCATGCATGTTTATGAACCACTTGCATATCTGGTGACCACAGAGGCCAGAAGAAGGCATCAGACTCCCTGGGCATGGAGTTAACAGACAGTTGTGAACTTCCATGTGGATGCTGAGAATCAAACTTGTGTCCTTTGGAAGAGAATCCAGTGCTCTTAACTGCCTAGTTATCTCCCAAAGTCCATTAGTATACCAGGGATAAATACTGATCCATTACTGGAAGCCAACTTTCATAGTCCTGGAAGGTACTGTATGAGCTGCCATTCATGGGCAGCAACCAATAGTTCTACCAGATATGTCACCTATGAACCACAACAAAGATCAACATGCTTGGTGCTAAACAATAGTTCTCTAATTAGACTTAGGGTCTGCTCATTAGGATTGGTATGGAAACCTAGCCAACTAACCAGGGCTAGTGAAGTCATGGAACTTATATGAGAACCTACAAGTGCCACTTTACTAAACCAGCACAACTCTTCACTGCATTCTAAATACTTAGTATTATACACAACATAAGGCTCAAGGAACATTTGGGAGAGGGGACAGAAAGATTCTAAGAGCCAGAGAACCAGGAAATCTGCTATGAGATTTGACTCCTAGAAATGACAGGGAAACTTCACTCGTAATACCTCAAAAAACATGCCTGACTAAACAAACCCTGAACAACGACAGTACCAATAAATGATGCTATCATGGAAGAGAGAAATGTTATTGGACTCCACCCCTAGACAAAGAACCATAGGCAACTAAGGGATGCTAAGCGTAGGAGACTCATCACGTGACACATAGGTCAGTGGACTTTTATTCTTTATCAGCTGTTGATACTGGTCAATCCCAAACCTGGGAATAAACCCATTTTTTATTGTTCTAGACTCTATTTCACATTGTCAGTTATTGGAGAAGAATGAAAAGTTCATAAATTATGACTTTTGAATAACTATGTCTCTGTGACTGAGAAGTAGTGGAACATGGACTTCAACATGCTAAGTCACAGGACTGGAGGTTCAGTGACCTCATCAAAAGAAATAGCTTAAACACATTCAGTGTCATCATTATTACAAAGTGCAAAAAAGCTCTCCTTGGCTCATGATTAAGCAACAATCCTCACCTGCAATCACAGGCACTTAATAAGCAGTTGGGCAACACTAGACACAAATCGCTTATCTTATTAGAGTGAGCATATGTTTTTCTTTCCTACAATATGGTAATGTATCAAGTCCATCATAATGGGACTTCAAGTTCTTACTCAGACTGTTTAACATTTATTAACATAATTAGCACAGCACCCCTTCCTATCATGTCAACATACCAAACTATATTTTTTATTTACTTTCCCAGCAAGCATAGAATATTACTAAGTATCTGGAGGTAGAAAAAGACAGAATTTGATTTGAAATAGCTTTCTCTCTTTCTAGTGGAAAGAGCCCATTTGTCTCAAAGAAATGTTTATGCTTGGTTTTCCTATGACCTTTACTTTATAACATGCCTTTCTTTTTTCAGTAACTAAGCTAAATAGGATATGAGTTTTCTTACTCTTCCATACGTTTCTTTTCTCTTACATCTTGGAGTTTGTTGTGAATATAGATAATCCTTGCTTGTCTATTTTAGCAAAGAAAAGAATTTCTAGGATTGATGCTAGATTCCAGGACTCAATATTTAAAAGTCCCAGACTTGAAGGAATTTATGATTTTCAAAATAAAGTATTCCTTCGTCATAACAAAGGCCTCACTATAGGAAAGAGACTTGCTTAATTCTATTTCATGGTTGCCACTCTTTTGGGAGTTTCTCAGGCACAGATCTAAAGTGTTTCTGAGCTCAAAGGGAAAATTTAGAGGACTATGTTGGTAGTCTTATGGTAATTTAAGTGTTTCTGTATAGAATAGGCTATATTTATGAATTCCTTTCACTACTAATGGAGACACTATTTGTCAAAATGGAGTGTTTAGAGTTGATAGTATTGGACTCATTGATTGGAAATATCTTAACAGCTGTCTAAATTTATATGCTTTAAGGATCATTTCACCAAAGAGCTACCGGCCACATAGTCAGTTTAATGACACATCCCTAAAAATATACAACTGCAATGGACCATCTAGAACAGTGAAGATAAAAATGATCCTTAATATCAGAGTGCCAGGAATTCAAACATTCCCCAAGTGTTTCATTATTTCAAGGAAGTAATAAAGCCTTGGTGTAGAAGGATGTTAAAAGCAGGTGTAATACATATAAATACACCCAAGTGCTCCTGAGGCTTGAGCAACATGCAGTAACCCCTGAAGCCATTGTCATCACAGCTTCTCTTATTCAAGGACATAGCTGCTCTTTTCTGTAAATTCTTTAACACAGCTTTCAACTTCAATCCAGCTCCTTTCTCTGCAGTCAGCTTCATCCTGTCAGGATTCTTTCCTGTGCCCTCACTGCTACCGGACTGTGCCTGCATCCTACTCAGGACTTGTGTTTCTTGCTTCTGCAGTTTGGAAGCTGCTCTTATGGCCTCTATAATTTGTTTCAACCCATGCTCCTTCACACAAGTTTTTCTTTCTAATAAACAAACAGCTTCTGTGTTTAGTTTTATACAGCTCTTTATAATCCCTCTTTACATGCGCATTCCCGGTGTGTGAGAAAAGGTCTATGGTTATTTTTGTGATGTCAGTTTTTACCCTTGAAACACTGGCCAAGTCATTCAACTTCATTCTGTTTCCATATTGAGAACAACACCAGTGCTATTTTTCTAGTGAGTTTGTGGTTGTGATGAATGAAATAATGATTGGATGGTATTTAGGATGGGGCAGATGTATGGTGAAGTCACCTTCATTATTACACTCTGTGTACATAAGTGGCAGAGAGTTTTCTAAGCTTTTATCTCTTGTGCACCACACATGCAGAATGATGTCCATTTCAGGAAGGACTCAGAACGTAGGTAGTGTATAAAATGGGGGCTCCAGCACGAGATGCATGAAGTGGTTGAGGGGAATGTTTTCACTGTGGCTATGAAGGAGAGTACAGCCAGAGGCATCTGGAGGAGTCCAGATCAGGGAGTGAAAGCAGTACACTGAGTATGGCCAGGAGTGAGCTGGGCCATGAAAGTGGTGGAGGGGAGGAGGGAGGATCAAGACAGAGGGGCAAGAGAGAGGAGGAGGAAAAGGAGAGAGAGAGAGAGAGAGAGAGAGAAAGAGAGAGAGAGAGAGAGAGAGAGAGAGAGAGAGAGAGGAAAAGGGGGCACGGGACCAAGAGAGAGCCAAGAGAGCACATGGCCTAAACTGCAGGGTTATATAGGAATGAGGTGCTGTGGAAAGGGAAACCCATATGTTGGAGACTGTTAGGGCAGGGAGGGGCAGGGTGAGATGCACTCAGCCAGGACGCTAGCTAGCATGATCTCTGTAACAGGTACTTGAGATGCTGTTAGAACCTGGAGGCCAGCAAGGGGGCTTTGGTATCCTAACAGATACAACAGTTAGTCATTTGTCCTGAGTTTCTTTTGGACCTGATCGATAGTACAGAGACCTTTCTTTCCTATCAGCAAGAACATTTTAAGTGACATGGATTTTGTCTGCATTCTTGGAGTTTAGTTTCTCCAGCTTTCAGGATAATTATACAATACAAATTGTTGGTAGCTGTTTATTTTAATAAAGACATTACTTATTTAACAAGTTGGGGTATTAAACAGTCCCAGCTTGACTTTGGGTCCACCTTCATCCCTGTAATAGATGGGCGATTTATTGCAGAATCTGAGTTGAGTTCTACAAAGGATGGGATGATTGGAACTCTCTGTGGCATAACATCAAGCTTCTGAGCTCCCAGTGTACAAACAGCTGTGTGGGTCAGCTGTAATAAGAAATAAGTGGGTCCAAAACAAAGCTCAATTTTGTACTCATAGTATTTTCTTTTTTAAAGATTTATATATTATGTATAGTGTTCTGCCTGCATATATTACTGCACACCAGAAGAGGGCACTGGATCTCATTATAGAGGGTTTTGAGCCACCACGTGGCTGCTGGAACTTGAACCCAGGTCTTCTGGAGGAGCAGTCAGTGCTCTTATCCTCTGAGCCATCTCTCCAGCCTCTACTCATAGTATTTTAAAGAAACGAGTAAATAAAAATATATGACAGTGCCAAGTGTTCTCATGGCATACATAGTTCCATGATTAGGATTCCCCCCATTTTTAAAGAAAAGGAAGGTTCAGAAAGGCAAGATTTTTCATTGTTCATTTACTGAATTTAAAATAACAAAAAGAAAGGCAGAACCTAGGGACAAAGGAGGTCTTTAAAGATCCTGTCATTAAGGCTGTTTCATTTGGGAAGTTTATAAATTGTCCCTTACACCCAAACTTAATAATAACTTGCTTTGCCGGGCATTGGTGGCACACGCACTCAGGAAGCAGAGGCAGGTGGATCTCTGTAAGTTTAAGGCCATCCTGGTCTACAGAGCTAGTTCCAGGACAGGATCCAAAACAATACAGAGAAACACTGTATCGAAAAACCAAACCAACCAAACAAACACAAAACAAAACAAGCCAAAAAAACCAAGCCAAAACAACAACAAAAACTTGCTTTAAGATGTAATGTATAAAACTTTACAAATAATCACGTGTGTATCTTGCTGCTAATGCAGCCAGCCAGACTATTTTTTCTACATTTCGTGAATATCTTACAGGATACTTAATGCAAACACTGAGCAAGCACATTTTGACGGAACACCCTAGAGATGCTGTAGTTTCTAAGCCGTGGGTGGGAATTTGTTTCGCAGGGTGACTTGTCTTGGACAGGTTCCCAGGGGTTAGTCAGGAGGAATCCGACCTGGACACCGACTGGGGCGGGTTTAGCGCAGCGCTGAGAGTGTACAGCCCCGCCCCTAGCTTCGGTTGCTAGGGACGTCCCGCCCCCAGCTTCGGTTGCTAGGGACGCGTCGTGTAGCCACGATGGATCAGGACGAGGGGCTGACGGCCGTGGACAACATCGTCACGCAGTTCAATACCTACGAAGACTTCCTGGACTCGCAGATCACCACAGTGGACCTATACTACCTGGAGGTAAGCGCCGGGCCACCCTGCGGGCCGCTGCGGGGCTCGGTCGCCTCCTGGCGGTGGCAGCGCGGATGGCCGGTCACTGGCTCCCGAGTCCCAGAGCCCTGCAAGAGCCAGTGTGCAGCACAGACAGGGGGTTGTGTGACTTGTGGTCCTAGTAAAATAGTAGCTCTAAACCGGTGGGAACTGGTTACCGTGTGCATCAGAGCGCAGAGAGGCGGGAAAACCGTAGTTGGTGGGTTCTGAAAGCCTGAGACCCAAAGCACTCGGGCCCCAAGATGCCACCTCCCTTTCAGATCAAAGAGAACAAGAACCATTCTCCGGGGTCAGCAACAGAGAAGACTGGGAGTGATTTGAACCTGGCCAACTCCATATCTCCAGTGCAAGGCAGTCACATAACATTTTAGTTGTACGAACAATTTTTTTTTCTTTTATTCCCCAAAAGCGTTTTACTTACACGAGGACCACCTGGCTACTTGTTTGAAAAGTATTTTGACTTCAAATTATATTAGGTACCACGGTATGAAAATAATCTTAGTCGAACAGAATTTGTTTTGTAATTGTATGTGAAAATAAGTGTTAAGTGGTATTTCTAAAAAAAAAAAAAAAAAAAAAAAAAAAAAAAAATGATTTCTAAAAAACAACCCAAGCTTTTAATTATAGTTGTGTGCACACACACATGCATTAAAAATCAGAGGACAACTTGTAGTCAGTTCTGAACTTGTATTTTATGGGCCCAGGGATAGAACTCAGGTCATTGGGCTGGGCAACAAGTCCCCTTTCCAGTCTCCCTGGCTGTTAGACAAAATTTTAAACACGGAAGTTATTTTTGCTATCCCTTGCATCTAAGACACTGAAATGAAGGAAAAAGATAACACTGCTTTTCTGTGTTTACATACAAACTTTCAAATGTTAAAAGACCCCCCCCCCCACAAATGTGGGTAATAAATACCTTAATTAAATACCTTAATAGATAAAGTTGTCTTTGAAGCCCAGGTGGAACATTGACAAACTTAAGGCTTGTGGTATTAGGACAGATTTCAATATTTTTTTTTTTAAGACATAGATTTTTCAGGTTAGAAACTAAAAATGTTAATGTTGGTTAGAGGTAATAAATTACTGTGTTGTGTTCTATCAGTCAGAATTTTAGAAATCTCCAAAACAAAAAGACTAGTAACATTGTTGAGGGAATGACATGCTCTTAAATTTGGAATTATTTATATCTCTTTATCTTTCATGAGAAAATAAGATGACATTGAATACTAAAGCAACTACATATTGTGGTAGTTGATTATTTCCTTCCATCTTGTGGGTCCCAGGGATCATACTCAAGCTACCATGTGTAGGGGTTAGTGCATTTACTTGTTGAGCCATCTCATTGGATTCAATGACAACTTTTAAAGTGCTGTTGGATGTAGACACATGTTCTCAAATGTGGCTGCAAGATAATCAGTCACCCATTTAAGTCACATGGGAAGTAGAATCCAAAGAATTTCATCTCAAGTACCTCAAGCATACTGTTTAAAGTAACCCCTTTCTTTTCTTCCTCTCTCTCTCTCCCTCCCTCCTTCCTTCCTTTTTAATTCCTTTCCTTCCTCCCTCTCTCACCTCCTATAAGAAGCCCTAGTCATGTGCCAACAGTTTTATAATTAATATAGGGTCTGTGTGTTTATTTGGGACTGAGAAGGGGGGCAGAACCCTGATGGGCCAGAAAACTCATGCTCACAGCTTACAGCTCTGTTCCAGCTAATAACTCCGATTCACTAGGAAAAGGCTTCCTAAAAATTCTGTGAAACTTAAAAAAGCATAAAGAAGCAGGGCAGGGTAGTCTTTTTTTTTTTTTTTTTTTGCTTGTACACAATGGTAATTTACTTCATATTATTTGGTAAAATACACAGTACTAGAAGCTGTCAACAAACTGAGAATCTTATGAGGGATTGTTTCTTACAGTTATTTTTTCATATGAGGAAAGGGGCTAGCTGTCTCCCAGTGGACTCATTAATTAGATACTGTTCATCCTCTTCAAGTTCCCCTACTAATATGTCACCCTGGGAGCTAGAATTTCAACATAGGAATAGGGACAACCAGGCATGCCATTCCATCACAGAAAGCCATGAGGTGAATCTCTAAAAGTGAAATTTAACCCATACATAGGAACTCAAAATTTGCATTTATTAATGTGTACATGCAAGCAGTAACTATATAGATTTCCTCAAATGGTTACCAATTCCTTGTGTCACAAATGTTTATGTAATTTTATCTAGAGTGTTGAGGTGAAAGCTCTATATTATGACCCGACTCTATATTGTACAATAATCTACTAGAATTTCTTACTCATATTGAACTGCAATTTCATTTCTATTGCTAAACCTTTCTTGCTCTCTCTCTATAACTTTCTGCAGTCTCTGCTAGCCATCATCTGTTATGAGCACTTTCCCACCAGCCTGGTCCCAGAGCTGGGTCAGTACCAAAATAACACATAGAGACTCTATTAGTTATAAAGTTGTTGGCCAATGGCTAGAGCTTCTTATTGGCTAGCTCTGTCTTAAGTATTAACCCATAATTACTAATATATGTATTTCTACATAGTTTTATCTTACCAAGAACACCAGACCCATGCATCCTCTTCTTCTGAGATCACATCGCGACTCCATCCTACATTTCCCAGAATCTTCCATGCCTCCTAGTCCCACCTGTCTTGCTTCCCTATTGGCAAACATATTTACAGAATGACATCTCCCATCATCTCCTCTTTTCTGTATAAATAAAAAAAGGGCTTTAACTTCAACACAGTAAAATATATAACAAAATAGTTATCAAATAAGAACTATAGTTAACAATATTTAGTCCATTAACATTATCAGGAATTAAAGAAAATGTTTTATTGAGAGGTGAGTCTGGGCCCAATTTGGGCAGCCTCTCCCTTTCACCCTCCTCCAGGAACTCCCTGGGTTGGCCCCGGATCCCTCTGCTCCTGTGTCCTGTCCCTATCGAGAGTCCTCTTGGACCTCTGATATACCCACTGAGAGCCTGCCCTCCCCATACCCTGTGCCCTACCCTGCCCATTGTCCCACTGCTCTGGTTGAACACTGGGACAGAGGGTGGAGCCAACAGTCCACACAACTTGGGGAACTTCTCGGAGTGGCTCTGAACACAGGAGACCTGCCTATACATGCAGGACCACCTGTAATTTCCACCTGCTTGATTTCTGACCCCCACCACCAGTCCTCTACTGGAGTCTGGGCCCCTCCCAGAGATCCACAGGACCACTCTGAGTTCCTGCCAGCAGGATCCTTGACCCCCCACAGCAGGGCCTCTGCTAAAGAAGCCTCAGATGGAGAGTAGCAGGCCCAGGCTAGATCTGCCTATAGGCACAAGGAACATCCAGAGTCACTGCCTTCGGTATCTTTGACCCCCATCACCAGTCTTCTATTGGAGACTGATCTCTGACCCCATCCTGGACCCCTGCCTGTGGAGAGACCTCCTAGAGAGCTTGGACCACCCAGAGCTACAGATATTGAACCTCTGACCCACATAAGCCCACCAGGGAAGTGCCATAGAGAGAGGAAGATACCCCCACCAACACCGACTGGAAGAAGCAATACAAGAAAACACCTAACAACAGAAAGACAAGCATGACACCACCAGAATCTAGGGAATCTCCACCAACTAGACCAGAACACAACAACAAAACAGAGGAAGCAGAAGGGAACGACTTAAAAATTACCATCATAAAAATGATAGAGGCCCTCAAAGAAGATGTGAGAAAATCCCTTAAAGAAATGGAAGAAAAAACAAAAAAGTGGGAGAAATGAACAGATTTCTTAAGGAAAGTAAAGAAAGTACAGAAAACCAAGTAAAAACAATAAAGCAGGTGAAGGAAACGGTTCAAGACTTGAAAACTGAAATAGAGAAAATAAAGGCAACACAAACCAAAGGAATGCTGGAAATAGAAAAACTGGGCAAATGATCGGGAACTACAGACTCAAGCATAGCCAACAGAATTCAAGACATGGAAGAGAGAATCTCAGGCACTGAAGATAAATTAGAGGAAATAGATTCATTGACCAAAGAAAATCATAAATCCAACAAATCCTTAATACAAAACATCCAGGAAATGTGGGACACCATGAAAAGGCCAAACCTAAGAATAACAGGCATAGAGGAAGGTGAGGAAGCCCAGCTCAAAGGTGCCGAAAACATATTCAACAAAATCATTGAGGAAAACTTTCCCAATCTGAAGAAGGACATGCCCATGAAAGTACAAGAAGCATACCGAATCCCAAATAGGCTGGACCAAAGAAAAAAGACCCCAGGACATATAATAACCAAAACACCTAGCATACAGAATGAAGAAAGAATATTAAGAGCAGCGAACAAAAAAGGACAGGTAACATATAAAGGCAAACCTATCAAAATTACACCTGACTTATTCCATGGAAACTCTCAAGGCCAGAAGGTCCTGGATAGATGTTCTACAAGTACTAAGAGTCCACGGACGCCAGCCTAGGCTACTATACCCAGCAAAACTCTCAATCACGACAAATGGAGAAAAAAAGATATTTAATGACAAAACCATATTTTCCCAATATGTATCTACAAATCCAGCCCTACAGAAAGTATTGGAAGGAAAACTCCAACCCAAGGAAGTTAACTACACCCACAAAAATGTAGGCAACAGATAATCTAACACACCAGAAACCAAGGGTAAAGCAGGACAAATATATTCACAATACCACTGCCAACAACATTTCTAAAACAAACAAGCATCAACAATCAATGGTCCGTACTCACCCTCAACATTAATGGTCTTAACTCACCTATAAAAAGGCACAAGCTAACAGAATGGATACAAAGACAGAATCCATCCTTCTGCTGCATACAAGAAACATATCTAAGCTTCAAAGATAGACATTACCTTAGGGTAAAGGGTTGGGAAAAGATATTCCAATCAAATGGAACCACGAAGCAAGCAGGTGTGGCTATCCTAATATTTAACAAGTTAGACTTCAAACTAAAATTAATGAAAAAGAGATAAAGAAGGTCATTTCGTATTCATAGCAGGAGAAATCCATCAACACAAAGTCTCGGTTCTAAACATCTATGACCCAAATAGAAAGGCACCCACATTCATAAAAGAAATGCTACTAAAACTCAAAGCTCACATAAAACCTCACACAATTATAGTGGGAGACTACAACACACAACTCTCACCACTAGACAGGACCACCAATCAGAAACTCAACAAAGAAAAGAATTAACAGAAGTTATGTCTCAACTGGGTTTAACAGACATCTATAGAACATTCCATCCAAACACAAAAGAATATACCTTCTTCTCTGCTCCACATGGAACCTTCTCTAAAATCAACCACATACTAGGTGGCATAACAAACCTCAACATATACAAGAGAATTGGAATAGTTCCCTGTATCTTATCACACTACCATGCTTTAAAATTGGAATTCAACAACAACACAAATCACAGAAAACCTGCAAACTCATGGAAACTGAACAATGTGCAATTGCATCACACCTGGGTCAAAGAAGAAATAAAGAAATTAAAGACTTTCAAGAGACTTTCAATTTTCAACAAGAATGAGGGCACAATATACCCAAACTTATGGGACACCTTGAAAGCAGTGCTACGAGGGAAGTTCATTGCACTAAGTGCCCATATGAAGAAAACAGAGGATAGTCACATAAGAGAATTAACAGCACAACTGAAAGCCTTAGAACAAAAAGAAGCAAAGTCACCCCAGAGGAGTAGATGCCAGGAAATCATCAACTTGAGGTCTGAAATTAACAAAATAGAAACCAGGAAAGCAATACAAAATATCAATGCAACAAAGAGTTGGTTTTTTGAAAAAATCAACAAGATAGACAAACCTTTATCCAAACTAACGAAAAAGCAGATAGAGAACATGCAAATTAACAAAATCAGAAACAAAAAGGGAACATAACAACGGACACAGTGGAAACCCAGACAATTTTCAGGTCATACTTTGAAAACCTGTGTTTCACAAAAATTGAAAATTCAAAGGAAAAGGACCAATTTCTAGATAACTATCACTTCCCAAAATTAAATCAAGAACAGACAAACAACTTAAATAGACCTATAACCTGCAATGAAATAGAAGCAGTCATTGAAAGCCTTCCAACAAAAAAAAAAAAAAAAAAAAAAAAAAAAAAAAAAACCAGGGCCAGATGGCTTCAGTACAGAATTCTACCAGACTTTCCAGGAAGAACTAATACCAATACTCCTCAAATTATTCCACAAAATAGAAACAGAAAGCCTCTTTACGAGGCCACAATAACATTGGTACCCAAGCCTCACAAAGACACAACTAAGAAAGAAAGCTACAGACCAATATCCCTGATGAACATTGATGCAAAAATACTCAATAAAATACTGGCAAACTGAATTCAAAAATACATCAGAGAAATCATCCACCATGACCAAGTAGGCTTTATCCCTGGATTGCAGGGATGGTTTAACATACGAAAATCTTTCAATGTGATTTACCATAAAAACAAACTGAAAAAGAAAAACCATATGATCATCTCCCTAGATGCTGAAAAATCCTTTGACAAAATTCAACACCCTTTCATGATTAACGTCTTGGAGAGATCAGGGATAACAGGAACATACCTAAACATAATAAGAGCAATATACAGCAAACCAGCTGCCAACATCAAACTGAACGGAGAGAAACTTAAATCAATTCCTCTAAAATCAGGAACAAGACAAGACTGCCCTCTCTCTCCACATCGCTTCAATATTGTTCTCGAAGTTCTAGCTAAAGCTATAAGACAACAAAAGGAGATCAAGGGGATTCAAATAGGAAAGAAAGAAGTCAAACTGTCTCTATTTGCAGATGATATGGTAGTTTACGTAAGCGACCCAATAAACTCTACCAGGGAACTCCTACTTCTGATAAACACCTTCAGCAAACTAGCAGGATACAAGATAATCTAAAAAAAAAAAAAAAAAAAATCAGTAGCCCTACTTTTTTCAGACGACAAAGAGGCAGAGAAAGAAATCAGAGAAACATACAATAGCCAAAATTACAATAGCCACAAGCAACATAAAGTATCTTGGGGTGAAAGGCCTATATAATAAGAACTTTGTGGCTCTAAATAAAGAAATTAAAGAAGATACCAGAAAATGGAAAGATCTCCCATGCTCTTCGATAAGTAGGATCAACATAGTGAAAATGGCAATCTTGCCAAAAGTAAGCAACAGATTCAATGCAATCCCCATTAAAATCCCAGAACAATTCTTCACTGACTTTGAAAGGAGAATAATTAACTTTATATGGAAAAACAAAAGACCCAGGATAGCCAAAATAACCCTATACAGTAAAAGAACTTCAGGAGGCATTACCATCCCTGACTTTAAGCTCTACTACAGAGCTATAGCCTGGTATTGGCACAAAAATAGACAGGTAGACCAATGGAATCGATTTGAAAATCCTGATATTAACCCACACACCTATGAACACCTGATTTTCAACAAAACAGCAAAAATTATACATGGGCCAAGGACAGCATCTTCAACAAATGGTGCTGGCACAATTGGATGAGGGTGTGTAGAAGACTGCAGATAGACCCATGTTTGTCTCCATGCACAAAACTTAACTCCAAATGTATCAAAGACCTCAATATCAATTCAGCCACATTGAACCTCTTAGAAGAGAAAGTAGGAGGTACCCTTGAACAAATTGTTATAGGAGACCGCTTCCTGAACATAACTCCAGGGGCACAGACACTGAGACCAACACTTAATAAATTGGACCTCCTCAAACTGAGAAGCTTCTGTAAGACAAAGGACACAGTTGACAAGACCAAACTGCAGCCCACAGACTGGGAAAAGTTCTTCACCGATCCTACATCTGACAGAGGGCTGATCTCCAAAATATACAAAGAACTCAAGAAACCTAGTCACCAAAACACCAAATAACCCTATTAAAAAGTGGGGTACAGAACTGAAGAAAGAATTCTCAATAGAGGAAATCAAAAAGGCTGAAAGACACTTAATAAAATGCTCCACATCCTTAGCTATCAGGGAAATGCAAATCAAAACAACTTTGAGATACCATCTCACTCCTGCCAGAATGGCTAAAATTAGAAACACCAATGACAACTTATGCTGGAGAGGATGTGGAGAAATGGGAACACTCCTCCACTGCTGGTGGGAGTGCAAACTTGTACAGCCATTTTGGAGATCAGTATGGTGGTTTTTCAGGAAAATGGGAAATAGTTTACCACAGGACCCTGCAATCTCCCTCTTAGGCATATACCCAAATGATCCATATCCATGCAACAAAGACATCTGTTCAACTATGTTCATAGCAGCACTATTTGTAATAGCAAGAACCTGGAAGCAACCTAGATGCCCCTCAATTGAAGAATGGTTAATGAAGATGTGGCACATCTACACAATGGAATACTACTCTGCAGAAAAAAAAATAATGGTATCTTGAAATTCGCAGGCAAGTGGATGGCACTTGAAGAAACCATCCTGAATGAGGTAACCCAGTCACAAAAAGAGGAACACAGTATGTACTCACTTATATATGGACTTTAGACCTAGAGCAAAGGATCACCAGCCTATAATTCACATCACCAGAGGAACTAGGATACAAGGTGTATTCTAAGAGATTCATATAAAGTCCCTCACAGAACTGGGAAGGGACAAGTCCCCCAGAGCTCATGTGAAGTGGGGGGGCAGCTAATGGAGAGAGAAGTAGGAGAGAATGAGGGGGAGGAAAGGAAAACATGTGTGACCAGGAAGATTGAGCCTGGTTAGGAATAGAAGATAGGAAGAGAGAGAGAGAGAGAGAGAGAGAGAGAGAGAGAGAGAGAGAGAGAGAGAGAGAGAGAGAGAGACAGAGAGAGAGAACATAAAAGAGGGAGCCAATATTGGTTTGAAGATAAAAATGAACACAAAGAAAGATCTAGAGAACTGCAAGAGTGCTCCCAACTAACAATTTAAGCTTCCATGGAAAGGCTATCATAAATGCCCTTCCCGGAGAGTGAGATCAACAACTAACTTCTCCATGGAGCCCTCAACTAATGCCTGTTGAAAACAGGATCAAACACCCATACATAAACACTGAGTCGAACTAGAACCCAGATGCAGATGGAGAGGACAAGACCATGCGGCAGAAACACATACAGACAGCTTACCTGAACAAGGAGGAGCTAAGGGCCACTAGACTGATAGCTGGGAATCCAGCATGGGACTGACTCAGGCCCCCCTGAATATGGGTCTCAGCCAGAAGGACTGAGCAATCAAGGTGTATTCTAAGAGATTCACATAAAGTCCCTCACAGAATGGGGAAGGGACAAGACCCCCCCCCCCCAAACCACAGGGGAAGTGGGGAGGCCATGAATGGAGAGAAAAGTAGGAGAAAGAGGGGGGAGGAGAGGAAAATACATGCGACTAGGAAGATTGAGTCAGGGTAGGAATAGAAGACAGGAGAGAGAGATAGAGAGAGAACATATAAGAGGGAGCCAATATCGGTTTGAAGAGAAAACTGAACCCAAAGAAATGTCTAGAGACCCACAAGACTGCCGCCAACTAACAATTTGAGCATCCATGGAAAGGCTACCATAAATGCCCTTCCCAGATAATAAGATCAACAACTAACTTATCCATGGACTCCTCATCTAATAGCTGTTGGAAACTGAAGCAAACACCCATACCTAAACACTGAGTCGAACTAGAACCTAGATTAAGAGGGAGAGGAGAAGACCAGGTTGCAGAAACACATAGAGACAGCTGACCCGAACAAGGAGGAGCTAACAGGCCCTTAGACTGATAGCTGGGAATCCAGCATGGGACTGACTCAGACCCCCTGAATATGGGTCTCAGCCAGAAGGACTGAGCAGCCTAAGGGACCTCAGACAGTGGAACCAGGATGTATCCCTGGTGCACAAAAGTACCTTGCAAATATATCCCCCATGGAGTGATACTGCCTTAACCTAGAGACAGGAGAGAAGTCCTAGTCTGTACTTCAAATGACCTGTCAGATCTACATGACCCCACCTGGATGGCATTGCCCTACATGTGGAATTGGGGTGAGGGGATGGGATGGGAGGGTGGTCAGGGTGCAAAGAAATGTATAATGAAAAGAAAATGTTTTTATCATCTATCCTATCTTTATGAGTCTAAAGTCTTATATGTAACTTACCTTTAATACTAAGGAAAACTATAACCATTACTGTCTATCTTCAACTCCATCAAAGACCACAGAAGGATAATATGTAAACTCTAGAATTTACAGAGACAACTTGCTCCCTGGGTAGTCACCTGATGTTCTTTTGTAATGTTTCATCTTCATCCTATAGGCCATAGTGTGTCTGGCAGACTTCTCAGTAAAGCAGGAAACTCTAAACTGTCCATCTATATTGACAATTTGTCAGTCACTTTTCTCTGTGTCCTGCAGAATGTCTGGTCAACTCTTCTATGAAGCAGAAACCCTATAGCAATGTCCATCTTGTATCAGCAGTCACTTTCCTGTGGGTCCTGCATGTCCATTTTATACAGCACAAAGTCAAATAGTCCATACAAGAGGAGTTTCTTTCCCAAATGGCTAGTCTTGCCATGTTAGAAGCCAACTCCATAACCAGTTTCTTTGATCTCTGTCTTCCTTTCTTTAGTAGATGGTGTTGCCAGGAGCAGTTATGTCTCACTGTCAAGAAAACCCTAAACCATTTTAATTGCCATATTCTGTAGGTCTTTGAAAGATTTGAAGAATGCCTATCTATCTATCTATCTATCTATCTATCTATCTAAACTATACATTTTGACTATTATACATAACTATCTATAATTTGTACTTAATTATACATTGTACTTTTAAATGAGCTATACAAACAAAATACATAAACAAGAGGAGAAATGTACATATAACAAAATTGACCTTAAATTTTTATCAATAATTGAAAATCCACATATCCTATTCCCCTTTTGCCTTTAAAAAGAGATTGGTTTTGGCTATCCTGGTTCTTTTGTTTTTCCATATAAAGTTGAGTATTGTTCTTTCAAAGTCTGTGAAGAATTATGCTGGGATTTTGATGGATTGCATTGAATCTGTAGATTGCTTTTGGCAAGATTGCCATTTTTACTATATTGATCCTACCTATCCTAGAGCATGGGAGATCTTTTCATTTTCTGGTATCTTCTTTAATTTCTTTCTTTAAAGACTCAAAGTTCTGATTATATAGATATAGGTCTTTCACTTGTTTGGTTAGCATCACCCCAAGATATTTTATATTGTTTTTAGCTATTGTAAAAGGTGATGTTTCTCTGATTTCTTTCTTAGCCCCTGCATCATCTGTATATAGTACGGCTACTGTTTTTTTTTTGTTTGTTTGTTTGTTTTTGAGTTAATCTTGTATCCTGCCATGTTGTTGAAGGTGTTTATCAGCTAGCTGTAGGAGTTCCCTGGTAGAGTTTGTTGGGTCACTTATGTAAACTATTATATCACCTGCAAATAGTGAAAGTTTGACATTTTCCTTTCCAAATTGTATCCCCTTGATCTCCTTTTGTTTTCTTATTGTTCTAGCTAGAACTTCAAGGACAATATTGAAGAGAAATGGAGGGAGTGGACATCCTTGTCTCATTCCTGATTTTAGAGAAATTGCATTGAGTTTCTCTCCATCTAGTTTGACGTTGGCTGTTGGTTTGCTGTATATTGCTTTTATTATGTTTAGGTATGTTTCTGTTATCCCTGATCTCTCCAATACCTTAATCATGAACGGATGTTGGATTTTGTCAAAGGCTTTTTCAGCACCTAGTGAGATGATCATGTGGTTTTTCTTTTTCAGTTTGTTTATGTGGTGGATCACATTGAGAGATTTTCATATGTTGAACCATCCCTGAATCCAGGGATGAAGTTGATTTGGTCATGGTGGATGATTTCTCTGATGTGTTCTTGGATTCCATTTGCCAGTATTTTATTGAGTATTTTTGTATCAATGTTCATGAGGGGTATTGGTCTGTAGTTTTCTTTCATAGTTGTGTCTTTGTGTGGCTTGGCTCCTAAGGTAATTGTGGCTTAGTAAAAAGTTTGGCAATGGCCCTTCTGCTTCTATTGTGTGGAACACTTTGAGGAGTATTGGTATTAGCTGTTCTTTGAATTTCTGGTAGAATTCTGCACTGAAGCCATCTGGTCCTGGGCTTTATTTATTTTATTTATTTATTTTTTGTCATTGGAAGAATTTTGAGGACTGCTTCTATTTCATTAGGTGTTATAGGTCTATTTAAATTGCTTATGTGTTCTTGATTTAGTTTTGGTAAGTGATATCTATCTAGAAAATTGGCTATTTCCATTGCAATTTTTAGTCTTGTGCAGTACACGTTTTCAAAATATGACCTGAAGATTCTCTGAATTTCCTCAGTGTCCATTGTTATGTCCACCTTTTCATTTCTGATCTTGTTAATTTGCATGTCCTTTCTGTTCCTTTCGGTTAGTTTGGGTAAAGGTTTGTCTATCTTGTTGATTTTCTCAAAGAACCACCTCTTTGTTACATTGATCCTTTGTATTGTTTTCCTAATTTCTACTTCATCTATGCCAGCCCTCAATTTGATTATTTCCAGGCATCTACTCTCCTGGAGTGAGTTTGTCTAAGAGAGACATACGTGGTCCCCTGGAGAAGGGAAAAGGGACAATATCTCCCAAGCAAATTGGTAGCTGGGGAGAGGGGAGAAGGAGTTAGCAGGAAGAGGCAGAGAGAGAAGACCATGAGGAAGCAGGAAGATTGAGACTGGGAAAGAATAGAGATGGTGAAGAAAAGAGATACCATAATAGAGGGGGCTATTATAGGCTTTAAGAGAAATCTGGCAATAGGGAAATGTCCAGAGATCTACAAGGATGACCCCAACTAACAATTTAAGCAATAGTGGAGAGTCTACCTTAAATGCCCTTCTCTGAAGGAGGTTAGTGACTTCCTTATATGCCATCCTAGAGCCCTTATCTAGTAGCTGATGGAAGCAGAAGCAGACACCCATATCTAAACATTGAGCCATACTCCTGGAATCCAGTTGCAGACAGGAAGGAGTGATGAGCAAAGGGGTCAAGACCAGGCTAGAGAAATCCACAGAGATAGCTGACCTGAACAAGAGGGAGCTCATGGACCCCAGATTGATAGTTGGGAAACCAACATTGGACCTACCCAGACACCTTGAATGTGGGTCTCAGTTAGGAGGACTGAGAAGTTTATGGGTCCTCTGACAGTGGAACCAGGATATATCACTAGTACACAAATGAACTTCGAGAACCCATTCCCCATAGAGGGAGACTCCTTAGCCTAGAGATATGAGGGAGGGCCCAAATGATTTTGATGATACCTCCTAGAAGGCCTCACCCTCCCTGGATGGGGATGGGATGGGTCTTCAATGGGAGGCATGGGAGGATGTGAGGGAGAGGGAACTGGGATCCATATGTGAAAATAAGAAAAAACAAAAAACAAACAAGCAAACAAAAAACCCCACCATGATCAGAGAGAGAGAGAGAGAGAGAGAGAGAGAGAGAGAGAGAGAGAGAGAGAGAGAGAGAGAGAGAAGGGAGCAGTGCCTCCACACACCTGCTCACTGAAGAGTGACTTACAGTGGAAACACACTGCATACACCTGCTCATCAAAGAGTGACTTTTAAAACCGCACACTGAAAACTAGTAAGAAAATGATGTGTAGATGAAAGCCTTAAAAATGATGACAAAGTTCAGAAAATAATTAGGAACAACAACAGAAACCCTTCAGCATTGAAAACCAAAACAAGATGAGCATAGTTGCTCTTGGGAGACTAGGGTAGTAATTATGTATCATACTGGGCCTCATAGTAAACTTCAGATCTGACACTGCATTGCTATTATGTTTTTAATATATTTTAGTCTTTGAGAACTTCATAGCACATACTATATATTTTGATCATATTTACCTCTCCGTCACCTAATTTGTCCCACCCTACACTTCATGTCTCCCTTTTTAACCTGGCTTACTGACTTGAATTTGTGCTGCCTGCATGCTCATAGGTGTGGGCCACCTGCTGAAGTGCAATGGTTCTACCAGGGGCCAAACTCTTAAAGAAAACTGGCTTTCCCTCTTCTGGCAGCCATCAGCTCTCAACTGGGGGTCTCATTGGGGGTGAAGGCTAACGAGCCCATCCCTGACAAACACTGGGATTTTGGCTGGCTTGATTTTATGCAAATCTTAATATAGGCAACTGCTGTGGGTTCACCAATGCATCAGTCCTGTCTTGTGCAGAAATCACTGTTCTTGACCATGGTCCTCTCTGGCTTCTGGGTGTCAGGCTATTTCTGTACTCTTTTGAGTTTTGGCTGAACACTGGGGATAGAGGTTGTGGTACAGATGTCTCATTATGGCTGATCACTACACAGGCACATGCTCTCTGCACTTTGAGCAGTTGTGAGTTTTTGCATTAATTACTGTCCACTCGAAAAGAATCATCTTTGATGAGGTCTGAGAGCGGCACGAATCTGTGGGTGTCAGAGGTAGCGTTTAGAAGCTAGTTTTATAATTGTTTCACATACTGCTCCATCTGTAGATCAGAGCATCAGACAAACCTCAGAAGAGAAGATTCTTCTTGGAGTAGATGACAATGCAGAGAGTCTCACCTGGACAACATCCAGAGGGAGAGGACTTAAGAGTGCTCAACCCTGAAATGAATATTTTTCACTACGCCCATCCTCTCAAGACTCAGGGATCTATATGCAGAAGAGGGAAAAGAAAGACTTAAGAGGCAGAGTTGGTATACAATTCCAAGGAAAGTGTTTTCCAGACACAACAGGGAAAAATGCTCCAACGAACTCACAGAGACTTTGAGAGCATGCACTGTAACTATGCATGCTCAAGCCAGAACAAAGTCTTAGCATGAGAGAGGGGAAGTGGGCAAAAGGCTCCCACTCCTGGATAAGAAACTATTTATAATGATGGTTATTAGGAGGAAAATCGGTTTACTTCAGTGGAGTGGCACTGTGTATACCAGGCACACTCCAGGTCAGGCCCCAGGCTCAGGAATAGATGACAACACAATTTAGATACCATTTTTGTTAGTGATCCCACACCCCCTTTTTCTCTTGAGAAGAAAAAGAACCCGAAGTTGGGCAGGTAGAGGAAGAGTGCCTTGGAGGATTTGGGGGGACAGGAAAGAATATCGTATGAATAAAAATTTTGAAAAATGAATTTTAAAAGGAAAAACAGCTATAAATGAGGGGAACTTTGAGATGCTATTGAAAGATACATACTGAAGTATTATTGGTGTGAGTGGTTATGAAGGGTTTTATCATTTAATAATTCATTCAGCTCTACATTTGAAAGTTTTATCTTTAATTTTATATTGACAATTTTATGTTTTGTGATATATAAAGTGAAGTTATGGTCTATGTGGGACTTTTAATAAAAAAACATTTATCATCTCAAACTTATAAATTTCTGTGGTTACAACGTCAGATTTATTATCTTAACAACTATTTTAAAATTTATTTTTATTTATATTTTTTTCTTATTTTACATATCGTTCCTGCCCCCCTCTTTCCCTCCCTCCCATGTCTCCCCCAACCACCCTCCAATCCCATCCCCTCTCCCCCACTCCACAGTGAGGATAGTCCCTTCCAGGAGGGGTCAACAAAATCTGTCAAGTCATATGGAGTAGGGACTAGGCCCTCCCTTCTGCCTCTAGGTTAAGGGAGTATCCCTCCATGGGGGATGTGCTCCCAAAGTCCTTTTGTGCACCAGGGATACATCCTGGTTCCACTGTCAGAGGTCCCTTAGACTGTCCAGGCCTTCTAACTGAGACCCATGTCTGAGTCGGTCCAATGCTGGTTTCCATCTATCAGTCTGGGGGCCCATTGGCTCCTCTTTGTTCAGATCAGCTATGTCTGTGGGTTTATGTAGCCTGGTCTTGTCTTCCCTCTCTGAATCTGGATTCCAGTTCAGCTCAGTGATTAGCTGTGGGTGTCTGCTTCTGTTTCCATCAGCTACTAGATGAGGGCTCTATGTTAGTGGATAAGTTAGTCATCAATCTCATTATCAGTGAAGGGCATTTATGTTAGCCTTTCCACTGTTGCTCAAATTGTTAGTTGGGGTCAGTTTTGTAGACCTCTGGACATTTCTCTTGAGTCAGTTTTCTCTTCAAACCTATAATGGCTCCCTCTTTTATGCTCCCTCTCTCTGTCTCTGTCTCTCTCTGTCTCTCTGTCTCCCTCTCATCTATTCCTCCCCTGACTCAATCTTTCTGGTCCCATGTGCTTTCCTCTCCTCCCCTTCTCTTTCTCCTAGCTCCCTCTCCACTCACTGCCCCTCCCCCCTATATGCTCAGGAGATCTTGTTCCTTTCCCCTTCTGTGAGGGAACTTGTATGAAACTCTTAGATTCCCCTTTGTATCCTAGTTTGTCTGGGGGTGTGAATTATAGGCTGGTGATCCTTTGTTCTATGTCTAAAATCCATATATGAATGAGTATATACCATGTTTCTCTTTTTGTGACTGGGTTACCTCATTCAGGATGGTTTCTTCAAGTTCCATCCATTTGCCTGCCAATTTCAAAATTCCATTGTTTTATTCCACTGAATAGTACTCCATTGTGTAAATGTACCACATTTTCTTTATCCATTCTTCAGTTGAGGGGCTTCTAGGTTACTTCCATGCTCTGGCTATTACAAATAATGCTGCTATGGACATAGTTGAACAGATGTCTTTGTTGCATGGATATGGATCATTTGGGTATATGCCTAAGAGTGGGGTTGCTGGGTCCTATTTAGACTGATTCCCGTTTTTCTGAGGAACCACCACATTGATCTCCAAAATGGATGTACAAGTTTGCACTCCCACCAGCAGTGGAAGAGTGTTCCCCTTTCTCTCCATCCTCTCCAGCATAAGTTGTCATTGGTGTTTCTAATTTTAGCCATTCTGGCAGGAGTGAGATGGTATCTCAGAGATGTTTTGATTTGCATTTCCCTGATAGCTAAGGATGTTGAGCACTTTCTTAAGTGTCTTTCAGCCTTTTTGATTTCCTCTATTGAGAATTCTTTCTTCAGTTCTGTACCTCACTTTTTAATAGGGTTATTTGGTGTTTTGGTGACTAGGTTTCTTGAGTTCTTTGTATATTTTGGAGATCAGCCCTCTGTCAGATGTAGGATCGGTGAAGAACTTTTCCCAGTCTGTGGGCTGCAGTTTGGTCTTGTCAACTGTGTCCTTTGTCTTACAGAAGCTTCTCAGTTTGAGGAGGTCCAATTTATTAAGTGTTGGTCTCAGTGTCTGTGCCCCTGGAGTTATGTTCAGGAAGCGGTCTCCTGTACCAATTTGTTCAAGAGTACTTCCTACTTTCTCTTCTAAGAGGCTGGATTTATGTTGAGGTCTTTGATCCATTTGGACTTGAGTTTTGTGCATGGTGCTAGACATGGGTCTATCTGCAGTCTTCTACACACCATCATCCAGTTGTGTCAGCACCATTTGTTGAAGATGCTTTTCTCCTTCCATTGTATACTTTTAGCTGTTTTGTAAAAAATCAGGTGTTCATAGGTGTGTGGGTTAATATCAGAGCTTTGAATTTGATTCCATTGGTCTACCTGTCTATTTTTGTGTCACTATAGTAGAGCTTGAAGTTGGGGATGGTGATGCTTCCTGAAGTTCCTTTATTATACAGGATTTTTTGGCTATCCTGGGTTTTTTGTTTTTCCATATAAAGTTGAGTATTATGCTCTCACTGAAAAATTGTGCTGGGATTTTGATGGTGGTTTCATTGAATCTGTAGATTGCTTTTGGAAAGATTGCCATTTTTACTGTGTTGATCCTACTTATCGAAGAGCATGGGAGATCTTTTCATTTTCTGGCATCTTCTTTAATTTCTTTCTTTAAAGACCCAAAGTTCTTGCTATATAGGTCTTCCACTTATTTGGTAAGCGTCACCCCAAGATACTTTATGTCATTTGTGGCTATTGTAAAGCGTGATGTTTCTCTGATTTGTTTCTCAGTCCCTTTGTCATCTGTATATAATAGGGATACTGATTATTTTGAGTTTATCTTGTATCTTGCTAGTTTGCTGAAGGTGTTTATCAGCTGTAGGAGTTCCCTGGTAGTTTTTTTTTGGATTGATTATGTAAACTATCATGTCATCTGCAAATAGTGACAGTTTGACTTCTTCCTTTCCAATTTGTGTCCTATTGATCTCCTTTTGTTGTTTTATTGCTTTAGCTAGAACTTCAAGTACATTATTTAAGAGATATGTGGAGAGAGGGTAGCCTTGTCTTGTTCCTGGTTTTAGAGGAATCACCTTAAGCTTCTCTCCATTCAGTTTGATGTTGGCTGTTGGTTTACTGTATATTGCTCTTATTATGTTTAGGTATATTCCTGTTATCCCTGATCTCTATGTTTAGGTATATTCCTGTTATCCCTGATCTCTCCAAGACCTTTATCATGAAAGGGTGCTGAATTTTGCCAAAGGCTTTTTTTTAGCATTTGGTGAGATGATCATGTGGTTTTTCTTTTTTAGTTTGTTTATGTGATGTATTACGTTGAGAGATTTTCGTATGTTAAACCATCCCTGCAATCCAAGAATGAAGCCTACTTGGTCATGGTAGATGGTTACTCTGATGTGTTCTTGGACTCCATTTGCCAGTATTTTATTGAGTATTTTTGTATCAATGTTCATGGGGGATATTGGTCTGTAGTTTTCTTTCATAGTTGTGTCTCTGTGTGGCTTGGGTACTAAGGTACTTGTGCCCTAGTAAAAAGAGTTTGGTAATGACACTTCTGCTTCTATTGTGTTGAACACTTTGAGGAGTATTGGTATTAGCTGTTCTTTTAATTTCTGGTAGAATTCTGCACTGAAGCCATTTGGCTCTGGGCTTTTTGTGGTTGAGAGGTTTTGATGACTGCCTCTATTTCATTAGGGGTTATAGGTCTATTTAAGTTGCTTACCTGTTCTGGATTTAATTTTGGTAAGTGATAATTATCCAGAAATGTGTTCATTTCCTTTGAATTTTCAAATTTTGTGAAGTACAGGTTTTCAAAGTATGACTTCAAAATTGTCTGGATTTCCTCAGTGTCTGTTGTTATGTCCCCCTTTTAGTTTCTGATTTCTCTCTTTGCTCTTAATATTGTTTCTTTATTCTGTATGTTAGGTGTTTTGATTATTATGTGTTGAGGGGTCTTTTCTCTTTGGCCCAGTTATTTGGTGTTCGGTATGCTTCTTGTACTTTCATGGGCATGTCCTTCTTCAGATTGGGAAAGTTTTCTTCAATGATTTTGTTGAATAAGTTTTCTGCACCCTTGTGCTAGACTTCTTTGCCTTCTTTTATGCCTGTTATTCTTAGGTTTGGCCTATGTGTCCCACATTTCCTGGATGATTTGTGTTAAAGATTTGTTGGACTTAAGATTTTCCTTGGTCGACGAATCTATTTCTTCTAGTTTATCTTTAGGACCTGAGATTCTTCCATCTCTTGTTGGTTATGCTTGCGTCTGTAGTTCCTGATTGTTTGCCCAGGTTTTTTATTTTCAGCATTTCCTCAGTTTGTGTTTTCTTTATTGTCTCTGTTTCAGTTTTCAAGTCTTGAACTGTTTCCTTCATCTCTTTATTGTTTTTCCTTGGCTTTCTTTACTATCTTTAAGAGATTTGTTTATTTCTTCCAATTTTTTATTTTTTTTCTTCCATTTCTTTAAGAGATTTTCTCATATTATCTTGAGGGCCTCTATCATTTTTATGAAGTTACTTTTTAAGTGGTTCTCTTCTGCTTTGTTGTGTTCTAGTCTAATTGGTGTAGAGTCCCTAGATTCTGGTGGTATCATGCTTTTTTTCCCCCTATTGTTAGGTGTTTTCTTGTATTGCAGTTTTCCCATCTCTTCTTCCAGTCGGTGCAGGTGGAGTCTCTCTATGCTACTCTCCCGGTGGGTATAGGTGGGTCAGGAATTTGATGTCTCTAGCTCTGGGTGGTCCAACCTCTCTAGGAGGTCTCTCCTCCGGAAGTGTCTCAACCATAGGGGTCAAAGATCACGTAGGCAGGGACTTAGGGTGGATCTATCCTAACAACTTTTAAATGTAGAATATATTATTGTTTAATACATCATCTGTGCTATAGAACATACCTTAATGAAGAAAAACTTTTTTTTAAAATTTTTTTTTTGAGATTGTGCTTTGATTACATTATTCCCTTCCCTTTCTTTTCTTCAAATCCTCCCGCATAGCCCTATCCACTCAGCCTCAAATTTTTGGCCTTTGTTTTCACTAATTGTTATTGCATGCATGTATATCCTAAAAATAATCTGTTCAGATCATATACTGCTACCTGTATGTATGTTTTTAGGGCTGACCATTTGGTACTTGACAGCCATTTAGTGTGCTCTTCCATGAGGAGAGCAACTTCTCCTTTTACCAAATTTCCTCAAGTTCTTTGTGTGCGGTTGAGTCCTTGTGGACTTTTTTTTTTTTTTTCACGTATGGGCAATCATTTGTTTATACTTTATGGGTGTAGCTTCTGCTATTGCTAGGAGACACAGTCTCACAACAGTGGTGGCTGCATATTCACTTAAAGTCAAGTTAAATAAATGGGCACAGTACAGAGCAAGATGATAGACTGACTCTAATGTGACCTCAGTTTGCATTATTAACTTAACTGTGAGGTCCATCTGATGGAGATTCTCCTGCTTCAAGTCTCCCAATCATGGGTCACCCACACATTGCTATAATAGAATGTTTTATGTATGTCTTTTATAAGTTAGACTCGAGTATAATTGAACTGCAGTGTTTCATTATTAGTTTTCTCTCTGAATGATTTATCCATTTATTGAAAGTGGGGTATTGGAATCTCCTATTTTCTGAAGAGCCCAATACCAAAAAACAAAAGAAAACAAAACATAAAAGAAACCCACCCATTTTGGTCATTACCTATCATGGGAAGCAGAAAGCCGAAAACACAGTAATGAACTATGTATAGTACCCGCATTCACAGTTATGGAATGCATGATTGCTAAATTTAATTGTTTGTATATTTCATGAAAATGCATCCATGATATGTTAATAGATTTTAAGAGGACATGAGAGGCTTTGCTACACACTCTTTTAACTTTACTCATGGAAACCATGCTCATACACAGGCCAAGAGTAATGATCCGAAGGATATTCCTCTGAGTGTTGGCGATTATCTTTGAGTGGCAAGACCATAAGTGATTTATCATTTCGGTGCTGTCCCATGTCTTGAAGTTTTCTTCAACAATCATTTTACATTTGTAAAGGAGGAAAGATATAAGGAATTTAGTAGTAGCTGTTGCATTGTGAAGTTTGTGGCTAGCCAATTCCTTTCTCATGATATAGATATCACGTTTCTGAATTACAGGCCAGAGCAAAGAGAAATTACAAACAATTTAAAATTACCTTCAAATTGCCATTCTGATTTTTTGGTATATAGATTTTATAGTTAGATAATATTCTTTAGGATAGTGGTAATAGGAAAGCTGTTAAGTCTTAATTGTAATCACTGATGAGATTGAAGGATGGGGAAAAGTCAAACCATAATTGTATAGCTAAGAATCCATTTTAATACCACCCAGGTGTGAATCCCTGGGATAGTCTTGGGACTGTGCTTAATTGGGTTGTAGTTTGCTGTTTAGTGGCATGTTTCTAGAGATGCTAAGACTACATTGTCACAGCAGAGAAATGAATCTACATCACGGTACGTGGTTGACTTTTGTTTGATTCCCAACAGCAAATTTGTTTATTCTCTCTCTCTCTCTCTCTCTCTCTCTCTCTCTCTCTCTCTCTCTCTCTCTCTCTCTCTCTCTCTCTCTCTTTCACTATCCAAATGGTTTTGTGTAACTGAGTTCTGAGTTAAGACATAAAGGGACACAAAATTTACTATTTAAGTAAATACAAGAACTTTTAAAAGGTCCTCATGTAAAATTCTGTGTTGATAACAAGGGATTTATAGTCTTATGGAGGAGGAGTCTTACTGTCTTGAGTAGAGTCCTTTATACAAACTCATTTTAGCAGTGTGTTTATGACAGATTATACTCAAATTGGTTTAAAAGCAAATATCAAATCTGTGTTGCTTTTTCTATTGAAGAAGAATTCCACTAGGTGGAGATATTTGCTCACTTTTGTGGTTCACAGTAGCTAAACACAGCAACACAGAGATCTGCTAAGTAGAACATCTGGAGCCCAACAGCAGTCTTTATGCTCCTATGCCTGGAGATTTGTGTGGTCATGGCCTGGTTAGTGCCTGCAGACCTTCCTATGGAACCTGGAGTTTTCTTTTAATGTGTAGTAAAACAACAGGGTTAATGTGTTTTTGTTTGTTTGTCTGTTTTGTTTTGTTTTGAGACAAGGTTTCTCTGTATTGTTTTGGAGCTTGTCCTGGAACTCACTCCAGGCTGGCCTCAAACTCACAGAGACCTGCCTGCCTCTGCCTCCCGAGTGCTGGGATCAAAGGTATGCGTTACCAACACCTGGCCAGGGTTAATGTGTAAGGTGCTTGACAGGCAGAACAGATTAGTGATCTAGCATTTTTCATGTTTTTATTTAATTGTTAGTCCTGTATTCATTACTGTTGTCTAAAATATAACATATGCTGTTTTCATTGTATTTGAAATGTTTCCATGTCATTTAATGTCATTATTTGTTCATACATATTTTAATAGTTTATATGATGAATGTCATATAAAACAATACCTTCTTAAAGCCATGGGAAAACAAGTATTACTTTTTGAGTATGTTATATACATAACAATGTTTATGATACAATTTTAAACTACCTGGACATGCTGTGGGGAAATTTGTTTCCGTCAACTTCAGGCATTTTGTGGTTATCTTCTTGGGTGTCTACTTTTCTGTTCTTATTGGTGTCATTGTTATGTGGGAACAACATCTTTTTAGCTAAGTAGGAAATTCATCTGCTCCTCTTTAGTGGCATTTGAAGTTATACTGTTCTGTGTCCTCAGCTAATTGGCTTAAGTCAGTCTGAAGCACCGAGTTCTCTGAAAGCAACCCATTCCCTTTGTGTGCCCTTGAATCTCCAAGCCTCTTTTTTATGCACACTATTGTCTAATTACATTGCTTTAAAGATACACTGTTAATTGTCTACTGCTGTTTGCATAAATTGTTGAAAAACACAACAGATTTTTGTTCTCTGATCCCTTGGAGAAAAGTTGGTGGTTGATGCTGTTTCCTCTTTTCATCTTCTATCTATGGTTAAAAGGGAAGACCAAATGTGTCTAATGGCACTGTCGGGAGGCTAGTTTCACATGTGTAATAACTCTTGTCTCCTTTTAAAGAGGGACACGTAATTTAAACAACCATTTTGTAGATGTTGAAAACAATTCACCCAGACATCTGCTGGTTGGTTTTTCCCTTAGGATGAAAGCCTGGCTCGCCAGTTGGTGGAGCTAGGCTACAGAGGGACTGGAGAGATCGTGAAAAGAGAAGATTTCGAAGCCAGAAAGGCAGCTATAGATATTGCAAGGCTGGCAGAAAGAACACAGAAAAAGTAAGTGTCCATGTTCCATGTCTAGATTTTGGCATAATCTAGAGTATCTGGAAAAGTCCAACCCTTCTCTGCTTGGAGCAGTAAGACTTGAGATGTCTCAAACATGACGCTACGGTCAGGAAGCAGAGGGAATGTCACCTGTTTGCAGTAACACTGGGTGCCAGTTTGATCCACCAATTCAAGAAATGCAAATTCCAAAATAAGGTCATTATATCAATAAAGTCACGTTAAAAAGTAACTCACTAGTACTGGTTTTATTCATTTATAAATGAAAAATATGTGACATTTGCCTTAGAAGAAGTCTTTGTACTTTTGAATCATATAAACCTTGGTTTTGTTTATGTTCTTGAACTTTTCAAACATTGCTTCATGCAAAGACAGCAACTATCACTGTTTTTTTTTTTTTAAAGTGTAACTACTACAAGGTAATGTAAATTATGGACTGAATAAAATGTACCCAGATAGGTAACTAGGAACTGGGAAGATAGCACATTTGGTCAAGGACTCATTGTGAAAGCATGAAGACTTTAGTTAGATCCTCCAAATCATGTGACAAGCTTAGCTTGTGCTCTGTGTGTGTAATACACTGGTATTGGGCAGTAGAGACAGACAGGTCCACACACACATGTCCATATGTACATGTGCACTTGCACATACATACACACACACACACACACACACACACACACACACACGTCTCCATATACATAGGTGCATATGCACAAAGACAGGTAAAGAAAAGACATTTTCCTAAGGTAAATTGCATCAAACTGGTAAGATAGTTTTAAAAATAGTTGATGAAACAACCATCTAGTTAATTTTAGAAGTCATTAAATTTTAAGTGTTGGGAATGATAACTAATTAGAAAATAAATGCTGGATTATTCTTAGACAAGATATTTAAATAACACCCAGTAATTATCATTAGAAATTTCAGACGTGTTCATAAATGGTATGGACCAGGAGGTGCATGGGTCCTGCGAAGATGCCATTTTAGTGGTTATTGTGTTTCAGAAAAACATAGTCCTATATTTTAACACATTGATATTCAGCTGTATATGCTTTCTATTGGATCCATGATGCATAAGTTGGAGGCTTAATACCATACACGTTCATAGTTTCCGTCATCAGTGTGACAGTAGTCTGGAATCTGCTGCTGCTTAGGCTGAATTCTCATCCAGACCAGGTTCTGCGGCTGAATCCCAGGCAGTCAGGTTGTTGTTGGTGATTTTTGGGTTGTGGTTCTCATTTCTTTGTCACTTGTCAGTTGGGGTTGGCTTTTGCTGCTAGAGGTTGTTCACATTACTGTTCATTTGCCCTCTTCCTCCAGCAATAGTGGGTCACTTCTTAAGTCTTTCCATCTTTTTCTTCTGTGTCCTCTTCCCTGGTCCGGCAGGAAAAACTCCTCTCCTTTAATGATTCCTGCGATGATAGTAGGACCATCTACATGATCCAGGATTGTCTTCTGGTTTCAAAATCTAGCCATCACATATGTAAGGTACCTTTCCATATGTAATGTAGCAAACTCTCAGCAACAGAGAATTATCCCCATCCCCCTTAAAGCAAATTTCTACCAGTCACAGGAAATTCACAGTCTTCAGTAACTTACACACAGTTGGTCACTGCAGCCTCTAATCTTATCATCAACTTGTAACTATGCACATTATGTGTGTAAATTGTGTATGTCTTCAGACAGATAGATAGATAGACAGAGCCATGGAGAAACTATTTACATCCATGTCACTTTATAAGAGATATAAATGATTTCATATTGAGAAGAGTTGGTCATGTTTAAAGTTTAAGATCTGTCCATGTCACATGTCCACTTTGTGTTTGAGGATCAAAGTGGATTTTTCTATGTGATGGTCTCTCTAACTGTCCGGAGCTGGAAGTCATCAGACTACTCAAGTGCCAGTCTTGGGAGGCCAGTCCCCACCCAGAGCTTCTAGGAAAGGAAGGCCCTTTCATCTGCCATCTCTTCTGGTTGTCTTTGTTATGGATGTGTCCCATATGTTGCCTCCTGTCCCATGTGTGGAGTCACTTTGTTCTTTTCCCTGCAAAATCTGTCTTAGTGTTGTTGACACTATGGCCAGCAGAGGGAGGCCTAGAGCCAAGAATATTCGCTTAAGTCTTAACTGTAATTGGTACCTTGATTTTGTCTACTGGTAGGTACATGTATCCAGAAGCATGATCACTTCTCTAGCATTCAAATAAGATGCTACAACAGTGTTACAGCACTCTTGCTTTAGCAGTTGTGGAGCAGCCATGTGTAGATATGCCGGAAGGTTTTACTTATGATATCTTCTTAAAAGAAAAAAAGAATCTGGAGAGATGAATGTTAAATAAAGCGGGAAGGGATATTTTCATGAGGGGAGTCACAGAAGAAGGAAAGAAATGAGAAAATATTTTGAGTTTTTAATCATGTGTGAAAATTCATAGCCAGCCATATGCATTAGGCACTGTGCCAGGTTCTGGGACTACAGTAGAGTCCAAGGCTTGGTCAATGCTCTCGAGGAGTTTGATGACTAGGTGAGTAAAATTATATCGTTGGTGGGAATGGAAAATGGAAAACAGCTTGGCAATTTTTCAAAAATATTAAAGAGATCCTTACCATATGGCCCAGTAATTTTACTCCTAAGATTATTCCCAAGGGAACTGAAAACACAGGCAGGTAAGTACTCACTCACGAATGTTGAGAGCAGCATTATTCATAGTAGTTTCAAAGGGGGAAACAATTTAAATGCCTACTTACTAACTGATAGATGGCTCGAAATGTGGTATGTAAGTATAGTCAGTTATGACAATGTAGTATACTGTCACGTGCTTCAGCACAGATAAACCTTGAGAACACAGCGTAAATGAAAGGAGCTAGACACAGTAACCATCGCCCTTTGAAGGAGATGGTCCTGGAGTCTTGGACATTTGAAGACTTGGTTCCCAGTTGGTGGCACTGTTTGGGGAGGCTTAAGTATTGCGGCTTTATGTGGGGAAGTAATAGCACTAGGGGTGGGTTCTAACACTGTCACAAAGCTTTAAATATGCCCATTTCCCTTCACATCCACGATTATTGTTATTATTTAGCATAAGTCTACCCTCTTATACTGCTTCTCTCTTAATAAGTACCGGAAAAGGCATACCCTTGGAGTTCTAACTACACAGAAGGCAGATGTGGAAGGATAGCTTGAGAACAACCTGGGCAATATGATGTGACCCTGTCTCAAAGCACTAGGTATTAGGACCAGTGAGCTGGCTCAGCAAAATAGGGCACTTAACCACCAAGACCGACAACTTGAGTACAATCCCCAGAACCCCACATAGTAAAAGGAGAGAACTGCTTATATATTATCCTCTGACCTCCATATGATGGCCATGCACATACTCCTCCACTACACTTCAAATATATAAAATGGAATAAGAATCACCCCTCTCATACTGGAAAAGCTATCCTCCGAAGATAGAAATAATAGCTTTCTCCTAGATCCTGGTTATTTATAAACCAATGATTTTTTTTTAAACTGAAAACTGATAAAAGATGAAATGTTGCTGGATGTGGCAGTGTATATGGTTAATTCAAACACTTAGAAAGTAAAGACCCCCACCCTTTCTGGTTTACTCTTTCTGTCTCATGATTGCTGTTCAACATGTACACCTGCAGCTTCCTGCTCTTCCCACCACTTCTCAGCTCTGCCATTGTGGTCTGTAATCCTCTGGAACTGTTGGCTCAAATAAATGCTTCCATAAGGTGCCTCAGTCACAGTGGTTTAGCACAGCAATAGAAAAGTAACAAATAGAACCATAAATTGTATAATTCAATGTATGTAAAATGCCCAGTCACAGTTCTGAATGCCCAGGGATCTCTATGAAAGTTGTTGTGGTTGATACAAAGGGTGTCTGTGGTGATGTGGGTGAGGGTCTTGTTCCTTTTACCCAGATGATCGATCCTCTTAAGCATAAAAGTTGGTCACTTGTCAGACACTTCAATACTAGTCACTAATTGATTAATTTACCATGCTAACTTCTGCTTTCAGCATATTAAGATTTGTTCTAGCTTCATTCAATTTGCTTTTTCTTCTTAAAATAATATTTCTTTTTAAATTTATTTTTTCCATTTATAAGTAAAATTACATATTTTTTCCTCCCCTCTCTTCCCTTTTGCCCCCTCACTGCCTCCAAATTCAGTCACTTTTATCCTTAATTATTGCTGCACATATGTGTATAAATATATAAACAAATGCAACCTGTTGATTTTACTTAGTGTTGTTTGTGTGTATATGATTTCAGGGATGACTACCTGATGTTGAATAACCACATAGGGAGTTCATTCCTGAACAAGACCAATTTTCTTCTCTCAGTAGTTATTATTTGCCTATAGCTCTTATGTATGGTTAGAGTACTAGTAAGATTTCCTTCTTTTTCATTGGCATGTCCATTGGTGTTGTCATTGTTCATATCTGATGTAGGCAGCCACATCCTTGCATTACCATGGGTGAGGCTTCTCTGTCATATCTAGGAAACATTCCTCGTATCAGACTTCCTGGTCCTCTGGCACCTACAGTCTTTCCATCTCCTCTTCTGAAATAAATGTTCCCTGAGCCTCAGGAGTAGGGATTGTGTTGCAGATGAACACATTTCAGCTGGTACCCCATGACCAGTTGTCCTCTACACTGTGACCAGATGTGGTTTTCTGTAAGGGTACAAGTAGAAGCTACTTTGGTGAAGAGTGAGACTACTTTTTTTTTTTTTTTAATTCATTTATATTTACGTACTGACCACTTTCCCTTCTCTCCTTTCCTCCTGCTCCCTCCCTCCCACATCCCCCATCCATTCCCCTCCTCCTCCATTCAGAAAAGGGCAGGTCTCCCATGGGAGTCAACAAATCATGTCACCTTAGGTTGGGGCAGGACCAAGCTCTTTCCCCTGTATCAAGGCTGGGTGAGGTAACCCACTATGGGGAATAGGTTTCCAAAAGCCAGCTCAAGCACTAGATTGGTCCCGATCCCACTACTAGGTACCTCACAAATAGACCAAGGTACACACAACTGTCACACACATTCAGAGGGCATAGGTTGGTCCCACATAGGCTCCCTAGCTGAGAATTGCTCTTCCCTGAGGATAGATAACTATTGAGAATGCTGTTAGGAATTATGCCGTTTAGTAGAGAAACAGTATAGATTCTTTTGTAAATGACATGACTTAGATAATTGGCTAGGTTTCTAGCACCAGTCATTATCCACTCCTTTTGGGTAGGCCTTAAGTTCTATTAGTCATCTATTGGTTGTCACCAAGATGTAAGGGCATCTATTTCACTTTCAGCTGTGGTTGCCACTAAGATAAAAGGGCACCTTTAGAAACCCTCCTGGAGCTTGACTTGTGGATGTGGAGATCATGTCAGGTGGATGATCAGTATTACTTTTAAGGATGGGTAATAGTTAGTGAATTGTCTCTAGTGTCTATGAATATGTTAGTAAAATTATTCTGATTAAAGTGATTACAAATTATCTATTTATTATAATACCATTTTGTGTTTGTTACTTAGATAACAAGAGTAACAAGAGTGTAAGGTATGTTCTTGAAATGAATACCTTTTATGTTTTCTTCTATTTATTTTTCATAATTAATTTTGACAATTCACACACATGTATAATGCAGTTATTATTCTCATCTCTATCCTTTCTTATTTACTTTCATGCTTCCCCAACCCTTTTCTTTTCCTGTATGAATCTCTTTCACATGACAATGTCTCATTTCATATCATGACAGAATGGGTTTAACTAGGACTCTCTGTGTGATTGTGGGTGAGTTAGGGGCTATTCTTTGGAGAGTAGTTGGATCATCAGTGGGTATAGAACCAAAGACAGTGATTCCTCCTCGCTTTAAATATATCAGTATTAATAGTTCAGCAGTAAGGGATGAGTCTTTGTGAGCCTGTCTTCTTGCCATGGTGACTTGTTGACAGGGCTGGTCTTGTGTGGCAATCATAGTTGATGATGGTGGTATCATCTGGAAGATGGGATTGGAAGGCTTTCACCCTATATTCTGGCTCCTCTACTGTTTCTGCCCTTCTTTCCCAGTGTACCTTAGAGGGGATGCTGTAAAGGTCTTGTTTAGGAAAGAGCACTTACTGTCACATATTCTCAGCATTCTTGGCAGCCACAAGTCTCCATATTCATGGTGTACTGCAGAGAGGGGCTTCTTTGATTAAGGCTGGGGGTGGCATTTGCCTTTGAGTTTAAACACACAGATTTAGAAGGCAGTTTGATGATATGTGAATTTAGTTAAACAACAGTACTAAGATTCCCCACCTGGGTCTAAGTGGGGGGACATCCCCCAAGCATAGATTGTTACCTGGTTTCAGCCAGCCAAGGGTTCCCTTCACATAAAATCAGACGGTAATTTGTTTACTGTACAAGTGGGTGCATCTTGCCTGGCAGGTTGATTTTTTTTGGGGGGGGGAGGAAAGACCACAAATTTATTGTTTTCTGCAATAGTTTGAAAAGCACATGCCAGTCCTTTGAGAGCTAGCTACAATAGGGTAGAGAGGCTACGTTTCCAGTACGCTTTTTCTATATCTCTATATCTTACAGCTGAAGTGTGTGGAACTCACCCTTTAATTCTGGAGTGGATGCACCCAAGATTTCTGACATTTTTTTTTTCCTGAGACAGCATTTCTCTGTGTAGGCAATTCTCTGTGTAGCCCTAGTTGCCTTGGAACTTGCTTTGTAGACCAGGCTGGTTTCAAACTCGAAGAGATCTACCTGCCTCTGCTTCCAAAACTAGAAATAAGACCACACTATGACCCAGCTCTGTCACTTGTGGGTATATAACCAAAGGATTTTATTATGCCACAGAGACATCTGCACATTCTTATTATTATAGGTAGGAGATGGACTCAGCATAGTTGTCCATAAAATACAGCATGGGAAATAAACACGTGATACATATATGCAATGGAATTTTGTTCATCTGTAAGGAAAAATGAAATTAAGAAAATTTCAGATAAATGGATGAAACTGGAAAAAAAATACAGAGTGAGAACCCAGGTCCAGGACACTACCACATAGGTGGGTCCTGACTTTCACTCTTCAATCCTGTTTACTTAACTTGGGAGTACTCCCAGAAGCCATGAAACTAGAAGGGTGACAGAATCACCTTAAAGAAGGGAAGACAGCAGAGCTTAGATAAAAGAAGAGAAGGGAATATGGTGGTTGAAAGCTTGAAGCAGGCACAGGTAGGGAGACTGTAGAGATCAGGGTATGGAAGGGAATTAACCAACATGAAATACCATATATCCTTATATTCCTCCTCCACAAATACAAAAGAGGGATTGAAATGAGTTACCCCACATGTCTGGATAATGCTGATCCTAGAAGCAATGGATTACTAACAATGATTTTTCTGTTCCATGCTTGAGATACCTTCACAGGAGTTGGTCTGGGAGACCCAAACAATAAGCTCTATTTTCATACTATTGAGACAAAGACTTACTACATTGCCTAGATTGGTCAATAGTG
This sequence comes from Phodopus roborovskii, assembly GCF_943737965.1. Lineage (NCBI taxonomy): Eukaryota > Metazoa > Chordata > Mammalia > Rodentia > Cricetidae > Phodopus > Phodopus roborovskii. Next base: position 8,087,722 of record NW_026126525.1, on the reverse strand, counting down.
GTATTGGAGACACATACCATCATGTCTGACTAGACTAGACTTACAGATTTTGCTACTTTTATGTGTGTGTGTGTGTGTGTGTGTGTGTGTATGTGTGAGCAGGCTCGAGAGTGCTCATGTACCACTTGGATGTGCGCCGGTATGGTAGAGATCAGAGGACCACTTTCAGGTATTGGTTCTCTTCTTCTACCATGTGGCCCCGGGGCAATTGAACTCAGATCCCCAGACTTGCTATCAGGTGTTTACATGCTGAGCTGTCTATGTTAGTCCTCGAGAAGACCTTTAAATTATAATAGCTATATTTAGATTAAGTTTCCCAACTCATATTATGGCTTTTTTCAACTATTACTTTATCATCTTTTCTTTTATTCCTGAATGTTGAGATATGTAAATACACAAACAGATGATGGGTATAGACGTAAAAGTCTTCAGTGTGAAAAAGGAGATAGTAGATCAATGTGAGCATATTTTGTGTGATGTAATAATAAGTAGTCATCATATTATAAATAGGTTGACAAACTGGAGAACACTGAACATGCTTTAATTTGTTTTATGCTCACAGCTATCTTGGTGGATGTAAATACTATTATCTCTGTTTTAGAGATGAAAACCTAAACATATAGAGTTTATGGAGTTTATACTAAGAAAGGCCAGAAGCAAGATGAAAACTCAGACCAGCTGGTGGAACAGCCTGAATTCTTAACAACTACATTTTTTTTTTGCTTCAAATAATAAAATATGTTAATGCTACAGCTTCAGAATGTGGGCTCCTCCTTGGACTTTACTCCCTTTATTCTAAATTACAAAGTCACAGGACTAAACCAATATTTGTGGAAACTGTAAGCATGGAGTAAGTAAGTTCCTGATGATACTGGCTTGGAGAGGATGTCATGCAATGCAGGTTTATCTCTATGTGAATCTAAGTAATCCGATAATTCACTCTACATAGCAGATGGGACAATGGGGTTTTTGATGACTAAACATCCATGACCTTAATATGCTTGCTTTCACACAGTATTTGATCAGTTGGAAAATGTGCAGGTGTGTTTTGGTAGCTTTCTCTTTAAGGAGTGAATTTGTAACATTAGCAAAACTGTTTTTGCACCTGGATTTGGACAGCGATAACAACTTTCTCAAGCTAAAACTAAATTAAGACTAACATTTAGGTTTTTTCCTGTAATTTAAAAAATATTTGAATTATAAATAGTTTTGGAAAAACCCACAGCAATAAATAAATAAAATTTGTTTACATAGGTGCCATAAAACCATCTCCTCTTAATAGAGATTGCCTCTCCTTACAGCAAGTAAAAGATAAAAGGGCTAGAATATAGGAAATCATTTCTCTGTGGATTCCAAGGTTTTAAAGTGACTGATGTTTTGACTTTTGTCTTTGTCCCCATCAGTCTGCTAACTGGTACTTCAGATTTGCTCCTCCCGGCATAGGGGTCATCCTGAAGCAAACTTAAACTGGCTGTTGTCTGTGCTTCTTGCAACACTGTGTCTGCTTTTCATTTGGATACTGTGTAAGGGCTGTCTACAGGGTCTCCTCAGACTGCAGTAAACAGGCACCTTACCCTGAGCTTTCCTTACCTATGCAACTCCTTGCTCTTTTAACTACAGGCAAGCTTTATCTGAGCTGACATCTTCTCCCATCAGCATCACTGTCAGAGCACAGCCAATCATTGTACCTGAGAAATATTAGGATTTTAATCACAGTTGAATGAGTGACATTTTATTCAGGCTTGAGAGTGGTAGTTGATGCATGTATAAAAGGTATGTTTTGAAAATTAATTTCTTAGCCAGGCATGTTGGCACATGCCTTTAATCTCAGCATTTGGGGTGCAAAGGCAGGTGGACCTCTATGTTTGAGGCCAGCCTGGCCTATAGAGTGAGTTACAGGACATCCAGGGCTACACAGAGAAAACCTGTCCTAAAAAAGCAAAACAGAACAAAATAAATGTAATTTCTGTTGTGCAGTTATGTGCTTAGGTGCGTTGCTCCTTTGTGAGATTCCCTAGTTAAGGGTTTTGTGTACACATGCAAGGATTTTATTTGTGGTAATCTACACAGAAAACTCACTGTTTTAAAATTGAAGTGACAGTTTGTTAGTATTAGGCTTGTTCACAACAAAGTACAATCAATTATCAGAACACTTTCTTTGTACAAAGCTAAATCAGTTGAATCAATCTCTGGCATGTAACTCTCTGTGTATACGGATGTCCCGGACACTGGTTATGCCACATGAATGGAATTACACACCGTTGTTTATTTTGTAATTATATTTAGAATAATTCCCTTAAAGTTCATTAATGTAGCACATATCAAAATGTCCTCCTGTTATAAGTATGTTACATCATATGCATATACTCATGCTGTTTATCCATCCATCAGTGGACGTGGGTTGTTTCCACCTTTGGGCTGCTGAAAATAAGCATCTATGAACATGGTTGAGTAAATATTTTTTCTGAGAATCTTCTCTTAATCTTGGATGTACCACCAAGAAATGTTACCGATAAATCACATGGTAATTTTGTTTTTACTTTTGTGGGGACCATGATACTGCTTTCTTCACAGTTGTACTGTTTTACACTTTCAGCCACAATAAACAAGATTTCAAATTTCTCCACATATTCTACTTAACCTTTGCTGTTCCCTGTAGTGGCATCTTGCTTTGCCAGTGAACTTGGGGTGGTGGCCACATCCTAGAGGTGCCCTGCCTTCAATTCCCTCCCTCCCCCTCTCTCCACCCTTTTTCAGTAGTATCAATTTCTACAAGTATGAAAAATGACAATTACTCACATCTCTTTATGTGTGTTTGTGCATATGAGTTCCCAAGGAGGTCAGATGTGTGAGATGCCTCTGGCTGTAGTTAAATCAGTTGTGACCTGCCAGATGTTGGTGCTGAGAACCAATCCTGCTTCCCCTGCAAGAGTAGCTCCTGGTCCTAAGTGCAGTCATCTCTCCAGGCCCTGGACATGAGATTTTAATCCTGGATGCTCCTGTCCCTGACAAGTATGGGTCTTGTCATTTTGTTCTGAACAGCAAGAATTGTAACCAAGAATTGCAGCGGCTGGCACTGCACTGCTGTCCATGTGGATGCTGACCTGCGTCCTTCAAGAGACAGATACCAGGCATGCTTGCTGTAGTCTCAAGAACCACTCTTGCAATCACCTAAGGCTGCTGATGGTCATTAGGAAACTGGAGTACTGTACTGGAGTGTAGCCATGGTGAAGTGTTTGTTTATCCTAGACATCTAAAATGTTTTTTTTTTTTTTTAGAGATTTCTGTTTTAAATTGCTTTGGAGAATTTCACACGAGTAATATTTGTACATTATTTCCACCATTTCACCTCCCCTCCAACTCCTCTTGAGTCCTCCACACTTCTTAAGTTTGTGAACTCTTCTTTTACTTTTATTGTCTTCTACATATATAATTTGGGGTTGCTTATAGGTACACGTTTAGGACTGACCACTTGTGCCTGGATAAGCTGTCAGGGAACTCATCTCTGAAGAAAACTGACACTTCCTCTCAGCCATTGTTAATTACCCTTAGCTCTTCACCTACAGGTGGGAAATCACACCATCTGTTGTCACTGTGAGGGTGTTGCCAGACAACCATGTATTTGAGGCTTCACAGGTACAACAAGTGTTTCTGCAGCAGGGCATCGAGTTCTTTGGGTGTTTGCCAAAGAGTGGAACAGCTGGATCACGTGGTTGATCCATTTCTAGCCATTGAGGGGACTCCACACTGATTTCCATGGGGTTCCATCAGTTTTTGCTTCCCTTTCTTAGTCCTCACATACATACTAGCTTGCTGCCTTTTTTTTTTTTTTTTTTAAATATATGCTTTGCCATTCTGATTGGTGTAGGATGAAATCTCAAACTTCATTTAATTCATATTCCCTGAAAGCTAAGAATGTTGAAAAACAAAATTTGAAAATGTTTCTTATGTGTTCCATTATTTGAGAACTTTCTGTTTAGTTCCATACCCCACTTTATAATTGTGTTGTTTTCTTCATTTTTTTTTGAGTCCTTCATATATTCTCGATACCTACTACCTGTCTTCTATATATAGCTGGCAAATAACTTTTCCATTTTGTATGCTGCTTCCTCGCTGTCTTTTGCTGTACAGAAGTTTTTCAGTTTTGTGTGGTCCTGTTTGTAAACAGTTGGTCTTAAAGCTTGCACTCCTAGGGTAATGATCTGAAGTCCTTTCCATGCCTGTATATTCAGGCATATCTCCTGTATTCTCCTCTCTCAGAGTCAGGGCATCAGGTCTTAGGCTGAGGTTCTTGGTTCATTTGCGGTTGCATTTTATGCAGGACGAGAGACAAGGAGTGACTTTTATTTTTCTACGTGCTGTTTGACAAGGGACGCTTGTCAAAGATGCTGATTTTTCTCCAGGGAGTATTCTCATCATGTGTGTCAGGACTCAGGTAGCTATTTGGCCATGGACTTAAATCCTGGTCCCCAATTCCATGCCATCGATCAAGATGTCTTGTTTTTATGGCATTACCATGCTGCTTTCATAACCATAGCTCTGTAGTACAACTTAAAGGTGGAAATGGTGATGCTTTCTCCAGTTTATCTGCTACTCGGGCATTATCCTGGTTTCTGTGTGTGTCTTTTTATCTGAAATTTAAGATTGTTTTAATGACTTGTGTGATGAATTGTCTTGGAATTAATTTTGATGGGAAGTGGATTGAGTCTGTGGATCACTTCTGGTAGGATGGCTACTATGCTAATCTTTCCATTCCATGAGCAAGGCTTTTCATCTCCACTATCTTCTTCAATTTCTTTTATCAGTGTCTTAAAATTTCCATTGTAGAAAACTTTCACTTCTGTGGTTAGATTTATTCCAGAATATTCTCTGAGGCTATTGTGAATGGACTGTTTCCCTGGTTTCTTTTTTAGGTATTTTTGTTGTTGTTGTTGCTGCTGCTGCTGCTGTATAGGAAGGCTCTTTTGTTGCTATATAGGAAGGCTATTGATCTTCATGTGTTAATTATATGTCATTACTTTGTTAAGTGTGTTGATCAGCTGTTGGGTGGAGTCTTTAGGGCCATTTATATATTGAATCATATAATCTGCAGCCATGGAATATTAAATGTTTCTGATATGTTTGGGAAATTGAATTCCTCTTAAATTCTGCCATGGTGAACAGAATTGCTCCGGGCACATCCCTATTGTGTGCAGGGCTGGCTGCTCCTGGGCATACACTGGGCACTGGATATATCACATATGGAGTATAAATGTGATTATTGAACCTTACATTCAAAGTAAGTGAACCAGTTTGCCACCCTACTACTGAAGACCTCCTTCCTAGAGTTGGCTTCTATTAGGAAGTACCACGCTGGGAATCAAAAGGCCACCCCTGTCCCATGTGATGTCCTGAGCCTTGGAACCAAGAGAAAAGATTTCTCTCCCAGTTCTGGTGACTATGATTCACTGCTAATAAATGTCTGTATTTTCTTGCTTCTCTTTCAACCATCTGTAGGTTTTAACACTGCTAGTGACAGAGACATATTGAGAATTTTTTTAACCCCAATTCTACCTAAAACTAAAAATAAATTCATTTACATACATATGTAATATCTTATATATAAATGACCATATATGTATGTAAGATAGAATTTTCTCTTAATGTCCATGAACATTCAGACCCAGAACCATACCATATAGCCAGAGGCTCTGGTCACCCTATAAACCGAGTGATTTTGGCTTTGTATCTTATCTAATACTTGTCAGACTTTGCTTTATTTTTGCCATCTGGCCATTTACAAAGTAGCTCCCTGAAATCTTGACCTGAGTTCCTTATTGTGAAGGTGTTTCACTTCTTTAAATCCTACAGACTTCAAGTAACTTCTCTTTCCTGGCAGTTTTCTTTTGTTTTGAGGTGTATTTGACAGTTGGAAGATGGTAATAACAATGTCCTGAGGCTACTTAGAGTTCCAGAGTAAAGTGCACCTTTATCTTTACATTGCCTGTGTGAAGAGTAGAAATGCAGCCTGGCCCCTTCCTCCCACTGTGAACATTTGCTGTCATTTGAAGAAACTGTTAGGCACAGCAGACAGCCAGAAGGGGCTCCAAAGAAAAGAGAAAAAAAGATAAGAAAATTCTTTACTTTAAAAAATGATTTTCCAAAATTCATGATATACTGTGGAACAAAATTCTTCCCATTTCAGCTTTTCTAAAGAACAACAAAAAAAATGTGGTTAAGTACTTACTATCTTGAGAAATATAAACAACTGCTAAATGTATATATTAGCAACTGACATAATTATGGTTTAAAATATTTATGAAATGAGAACTTCGATATAGGTAGTTTCATGATTATAAGCAGAAAGAAAAATATGAGAGACTTCAGCTGTTTTCAAATATTGTTTCTTCTAATAGCTGAAAATAAGGTATTTCGTTTCCTGCCAGATCTACAACTCTTAGAAATATGCCCCTAGATAAATACATACAGGCATTCAAAGTTAATGCAGCTGCGAAAATGTGTGTCTAGTGTGTATCATTATAGAGTCCAAATTCAAATAGCAAAACTCAAAATTTCAAATGTGCTGAGACTTCACTATTTTCAAAAGCTTGTTGATATTTTATAAACCCAAATATTAGCTTTTTAATTTGTATTCTTCTTTTGAAACTTTTAAAGATGCCTACATCGTTTCTTAGATTATATAATACTTTAATTAGAAGACGGGATTTTTTAAAGTGCGTGTAGAAGCATGAAGAAAACATTTTTAAACACCACCAAGATGTGATTGTCGATGATCACATTGTGGACTGTGTGAATTCTGATTTTGTTTTGACAGCTTTTCTCTTTTAGTTTCTATAGTGGGTAGAAAAAAATGTTCATAACTAGTACTTCTGAATCCCATCTTCACTAACAGAAATTATTTGAAACACCTGAAATCTGATACAAGCCTTGGAGAAAGGTACTACGAGGCGGTAGCATTTGTGATTACAAAGCAAAGAGGCTTAGAAAGAGCAGTATATTTTTAGGAAAAAAGAAGAGACACACACACCTCCTGGAATGTTTTATCAATAGAGCAAGACAGAAGCAAAGAGCAGCCCTGCTTTACTTGGCATTAGTGCTGTGTTCGATTTTGGTCTTTGCATTTGGCAAAGACTGTGGCGACTCTGGAGAAAGTCCAGTGAAGATCAGCCAGAGTGATGCAAGGAATAGGGGCCAGGTCCTAGGAGAGGGCTCAGTGGTATCAGAACTGTTTAACTTGGAGCGGGAAGACGAAGGGTGATTTAACTGTCTTCAAGCATTTGAAAGGTTATTGTATGGAAGATACAGAACAGATGTTCTGCACTCTCTTAGGAGACCCAATAAAAGGAAATACTTTAAAATTGTAGCAAGAGAAAAAGTTCAGTTGGTCATAAAGATGGACATAAGTAGAAAGAAGGGATTAGACACCGAGACAGGTAACTCGGGGATATGGGGCAGTTTAGTCCTTGGAGATATTTAAAACTAGAAGTACATAACCATTTACCTTGGATGATTTAAGTGTCCCTCCACCTCAGAACAGGGAGCTCTCCCACCTCTGCTTTTGAAACGTCCATCTCTGACATTCTAAGCATGCTGTTGTCACCTTTATGGAGCTGCCTGGAAGGCTGTCAAAGGCATTTGTTCAAACAGAGAGGCTGGAATTGAGCAGACACTGAGGTCCAAGGGACTACCTGATGTTTGTACGGTTACATATGATTCCTCTCAACTGCACAGCTCTCAGACCTGTGTGTTTGTAGAACTGTTTGAACTCCTCTACCTTCTCCTGAGCCATCTGCATTGGTGCTTTGGGCAGTCATTGAAATTGCTTTTATATTTAAGAACAGACGTTGTTTTGAATTATTTTATTTGATCATGGGGAGGTAACATGTTTCTCCTTTTACAGATGAAGGAGAAGTTGGCTTAGAGAAATTTAATTATTAGCCTGGGACACTTCAGGAGGTTAACGAAGAATTCAGAACTTGGCTTGCAGTCAGTTCTCCCTGTCTTCACCTAAGTTGTTTCCATTTAGAAGCATACACACATGCATGTGCACACACATGCACACTCATGCACACACACACGCATTAAAACATGTCATACAAATGTGCGCACACACAGATTTATAAATAAAATCTGCTGATTTCATTTAGTGTTGCTCACATGGGTATGCATTTAGGGCTGACCACTTGCGACTGTATAATCTATCAGCGCTCTCATTTCTGAAGAAGCTGGGTCCTCCCCCCTCTAAGGAGCCATCAATGCCACATTGGCATGCCAACTGGTGCTATCATTTTCCCATGTCTTGTTTAGGCAACCATGTTGTTGAGATTCCCTGTATATATGGAAGACACTGTCTCACAGCAGGCATCTAGTTCCTCTGATCCTTAGAGTCTTCTATTCCCTCTCCTGTGATGTTCCTTGAGTTTTAGGAGCTGGTCATACTGTAGATGTGTCAACTGGTATTGGTCCCCATATGAGTAGTTATTTTCTGCATCTTGAGCAGTTGCAGATTTCCATAATAGTCTCTGCCTCTTTGATACTGGGTAAGAGGTAGCTTATTTATAGGCGTGTTTAGAATTCAGTTAGAAATTATATGGGCGTAGGGATGTAACAGTACTAGGTTCTCCTCTGGAGTCCATGGCCTTACCTCACTGTGTCTTCATAGTACCAGACATGAATTCCCTTCTACTTGAGTGGGCCTTAAGTCTAGCTTAATTGGACTATAGCTGGTGGTTACCCTCAGGACCCAAGCCCTACTATAGTACCTTTCGGATATCTTGTCTTTCTGGTTATAGGCTTTCCATCTGGGTAGGACTATTGATTGATTTTCAACTTTGGCAGCTTGTATTGCTTCTTCTAGGACTATGAGAGCTGGTCTTCAGGGAGGAAGTTTCCAGGTCAGTTACAGATTGAGTCCTCCAAGTTCTGTATCTCAAGTGCATGGCTTCCTGTGAGCAACTAAGGGCAATGGCAATAGCCTATATGGTTTTGGGGAATCTCTTTACAATTTGACTACATTCTAGAATTTGAACATTTAGACTTCTGAAAGGCATCAGCAAAATGGGATGCGAAAACATCCATAGCTCAGTGAAACTCTAAGTGCTGATAAACTACAATTATGCTAGAGGTAATTTAGAGAAATAACCCTCTATAAACAGGAATTGGTATTTAATTCACCAATATGTAATTGTTCTCACCCATTACTTGATTTCATTATTTCCTAAACTTTAGAGTTAACTTAATTTGAGTTTTTGCATTAAAAATAAACAATACTGCTGGGGAAAAATCAAATGGATTAAAAGAATATGGACAACCTAATTTTCAGCTGAGAATGAACAATTAATATTTTATAGCATTTATCTTTCTGTTGGACAATGGTATCTTTCTTATTTATTTTATTCAATAGCACACTCCTGATTTGCTAGGTATTGATCATGTGAATTCTTTACCATTTTTACTACTTGCTGTGTGTAGTTCCTAATTCTTGGGATGCTCAGAAGATAAATAGGTGTTAAGATCTCTTCAGCTGTATTTTCTTTTGTGTTCTTGGTGCCTGTGTGTGTTTGCCCACATATGTGGGTGGGTGTACATGCAGGTGTTTGTGTGTACATGTAGAGGCCAGAGGACAAACTCAGAATGCCGTTTCTTGGGAGCTGTCAACATTGTTGTTTTTTGAGGTTGGGGGAGGGTCTCACACTGACCTAAAGGTCATGAAGTAGGATAAGCTTTTTAGTCAACAAGTGACAGTTTTCTTCAATGGAGTGATACAGGGTTTATCAACCATACTCCAGGGCAGGCCCATACCCACAAGTAGTTAGCAAACACAAAATGTACTCTGTGTTTTTTGTGTGCACTCTCTGCTGTATTTGGTTCCTTTTGTTTTACTGAATTGATTTTATTTCTGTTGGAGAGAGGGAGAAAGAGAACTTGGGTGGATAGGATAGAGAAGTCAGGAGAATCTGAGATGAATTGGGGAGGGGAAAGAATATAATTAGAATATATTGTATGAAAGAGTTTCAAATAAAAAGAAAATAATTTTATAATGACACATACACATACATACACAGTGTCGATATAGACAGAGGTTATGTCACACCTTTATAAAGATTCTCCTCATAATTATGGATTGGTTATTCATGATGAAAATGTATCTTCTGTCACTGACACCACTTGGTAATATAGCCTTTGTCTGTGGCCTCATGTCTAATGACAGTGTGGCAGTTTTTCTAGATTAGCTAATGTGTGACTCAGGCCTAAGAAATAACTTAAGGGCTCTAAAGCTGTTACTAAATTCTAATGTTTCTAAGCCGTTCCTCAAGTAAATTTGAATTGCAAATTCAATCAATTAAAAATACTCTGTAAACCTTTATTACTCACATAAAAACGACTCTCTGGTAGAGTGGATTACTGATGTGTGTATGTCTCTGAGGACCTTGAATCTGAAGGAAATAAATTTTGGATTTTTTTCCCTCTTCTAAAAGTTCAGTGGTTGAAGTGGTAGCTCAATTATGTAAAATTAATAACGTGTATCTGGAAATCCTGCTGTACTTTGAGGCGTATTACCGTGAACAGTTACTGTGTGTATTCATGACATGGACTTTAGATCTGTTTGCTATGTTTTAAACACCAGATACCAAGTAAAGCGCCAGCAATTGGGATTTCTGACATAACTTTAAGTGAACTGAACTTCCCCATAGGTCATATTACAGGCAATTATTTTCTGCTGAAAAGATTCATAGCAACTGAGGGTGATGCTTAAGACTCAGGGAATGGTGCAGAGCTATTTGGGAAATTTTGTAGAAGCACTGGATGGTCATAGTTTGAAATCTGTTTGATGCCCACAAAAATAGAGGTGAAATTATTTCAACAGCATTTTGAAAAGCACCATCGCATAGAAAAGTTGTAGAGAACAGACAGAAATTGTCATTAATAAAAACAGTTGATACCTACCCTTGTGTGGTCTTGACATCTTGGGGTAAAAAGGGAGGTTGATATGAGTGCCATTGATTGTGGGATGTCTTTTGAAGGTGGCACGATTTTACCACGTAGAATTGGTGCCTTGTTATTTGGCAAACATGGGATTCTGTGTTCCACTCATGATTTACAATCATATATTTTGTTGTTTTTATTTTTTACATGGTTATTCATTTACATTCTTGTGAGGTTTTTGACAGTTTTTCCCTCTTTTCATTGAAAGAATTAGAATTCATGGTTGAGAAAGTGTTCAAAGCACGGCTAAGACAGACTCTCATCACAGATGTAAACAAAGGGATCGCTTTTTAAAAATCTTGCGTGTCTACATGTTTTTACATCAGAATAAAAGTTGCTCTGGTATTTCAAGATCTATGACTTCCATTCTACCCATCATTGACTTAAGGTCAAATGGAGACAACTCTGAAAATGATGTCAGCTAATACAATGGGCAAAGCAGATAGTTGGTAAGTATTTTACAAACTGCTTCATTGCATTATGAGTGTTAACTTGAAGAATGGTTAATAAACTGCCTATAAACTTTGAAGCCAAGGGATTTGTTATGTCTTATTACAAACACTAGGGCTGGAGGAGTACCACAGCAGGGCAGTGTATCATCAATAGGCAATAGTGTGTGAGAACAAGCATGGGTACATCCACATGGTAGCAGAGCAGAGGGCCTACCATAGCCATCCATCATCAGTGAACATTCCCATGCAAGTAACCTCACATGATATAGCTCTTTCTTGGAAGTAATTGCTCATTAGGCTTTCAGTCTCCAGTTTAGTGGTAATAAGCTCCTTTTCCTGTGACAAGAATTAGCCGGGAGACAGTTGTTTCACAATTGGGTGTCAATTTCAAATACAATCAATTTTCTATTGTGTTAGTTTTGGAGTACTTCCAGTGCATTTTGATTCAAATTCTAGATGATGCATTGTAATTTGGGGAAGGTTGGACAGCTCATGGTTGTGAGGTCCCCAGTGCTTAGCTCTGCCCTTCAGTTTTATTATTTATTAGGGCCTTTCTGTGTAGTCCTGGAAGACCTTAAATTGACAGAAATCCATTGATATACTGAGATTACGGGTGGGTACTAGTGCCATCCTAGGTAATGCTCTCCATCATTCTATATTTGATGCTGTTCCTACAGAAACATAGCTTGGTTTTGGTACTTTGTAGCTCCAAATCTTAAACAGCTTTCCCTAGCTCTCTCTCCAGCTCACTTATCTACTTGTTTTCTCTCACTGTTATTTTCACATCAAGAAACTGCCCACTCTGCCTCACAGAGGTCTTGGTGGTCAGATTCTTGTCTCCTGGTCCTCTGCTTGTTAAGTCATAGAATGGACTCTCTTCTGGGAAATGGTTTTATTATTTTCACGAAGATACTCCCTCTCCTGTTCATCTTATATAGTTTAAGCATTTAAAAATTCATTTTAGCTTAAATGATTTTTAAAGTGTAGTTTTATCTCTTGTTTATGGGTGTTTTGTCTGTATGTGTGCCTTGTGTATAAGAGACCAGAAAAGATCATTGTACCCCCCGAACTCAAGTTAAAAGTGGGTGCTGGGGTATGGGACTGACTCAGATCCCCTGAACATAAGTCTCAGCTAGAAGGCCTGAGCAGTCTAAGGGTCTTCATACAGTGGAACCAGGATGTATTCCTGGTGCACAAAAGGACTTTGTGGGCACATCCTCCATGGAGGGATACTCCCTTAACCTAGAGACAGGAGAGAAGTCCTAGTCCCTACTCCAAAAGACTTGACAGATTTAGATGACCCCTCCTGAAGGGCATCACCCTATATGTGAAGTGGGGGTGGGTGGGAGGGGAGGGTTTTCGGGGTGCATGCGAGGGTGAGAGAGAGGAAAAGAGGGAGGGAGGGAGGGAGAGAGGGAACTGGGATCGACATGTAAAATAAAAAAAATGGGTTCTGGGGATCAAACCCAGGTCTTTAGGAAGCGCAGCAAGTACTCTAATCCAAGGGTCCACCATTGCCCCATTGTTCATGTACTAATGTGATACTTTAGGAGGTGGTTTTTGATGTATGCAATACTCTTTCTTGACTTCTCTTTTGAGGTCTCATGTCACGTCACATCACTATATGACATGCACATTTTACAATTTTACTTTATTATTTTGTTTTGTTACAGGGCAAGATGGTACAAAGGGTTTTCCATCTTGGATTCTTGCTGTGGCCATTCCAGATTTAACTAGAATCTGGTCTCCTTCATGGAGAGTCCCAAAGAAAACCACCCAACCCTATTCTAGGAAGCAAAGGTCAGGATGTCTTAGCTCACTTATCTTAGCCTTTGTTAAAAGGGCTTATTGGTGAGGAACCTCCTCCAGCTAATCACTTTATCTTAGCTTCTGTTGAAACTGCTTGCTTCAAACTGCTTACTCTGAGAAGGCCTATGCAACATGGAGCTGCTGAGCAAGATGCCTGGAAGAGGTCTTTGTCCCTAAAAATAACATACTCTGGGCATGTGGGGCCACACCTCGGTCTCCAAACACTTAGATGTAGTCCCAGCCAGTTGGGATAGAGACTTTCAACTCACTGCACTGGGTCTGAGTGGTTGTCTCCTGTGAGCCCCTTTTAGTAGTTTTATACTACCATTATACGTGACAAGTCTTTTTCATGTGTCTTCTGGATTACAATCTCACTTTAGAAAATCAATGTATTTACTTTGTGATGTTTTGTGGTCTTACTACAGGAAATTTTGGAGTTATGAGCACTTATTTATTGCTTGTCTTTTTAAATTATTTTTTCTTATTTTACATATCAGTCCTAGTTCCCTCTCCCATCCACCTGTTTCCCCCTCCAGACCCCCCTCCCATCCCATTCCTCACCAACTCCACAGGGAGGTTTAGGCCTTTCAGGATGGATCATCAAAATCTGTCAAGTCATTTGGAGTAGGGCCTAGGCCCCCCCTTCTCTAGGTTAAGGGAGTATCCCTCCATGGGGAATGTACTCCCAAAGTCCTTTTGTGCACCAGTGATATGTCCTGGTTCCACTGTCAGAGGTCCCTTACTGCCCAGGCCTTCTGAGACCCATGTTGAGGGTGTCTTGAGTCGGTCTAATGCTGGTTTCCCAGCTATCAGTCTGGGGTCCATGAGCTCCCTCTTGTTCAGGTCAGCACTTCTGTGGGTTTCTATAGCCTGGTCTTGATACTTTTGCTTATAACTCCTCCCTCTCTGCAACTGGGAGTTCAGCTCAGTGTTTAGCTGTGGGTGTCTGCTTCTGTTTCCATCAGCTACTAGATGAGGGCTCTATAATGACGTATAAGGTAGTTATAAATCTCATTGTTGGGGAAGGGCATTAAAGGTAACCTGTCCATTATTGCTCAGATTGTTAGTTGGGGTCATTTGTAGGTCTCTGGACATTTCCCTAGTGCCAGATTTCTCTTTAAACCTATAATGGCTCCCTCTATTATGGCATCTCTTTTCTTGCTCTCGTCTATTTGTCTCCCAACTCAACCTTCCTGGTCCCTCATGTTCTCCTCTTCTACCTTTCTTTCTCTCCTAACTCCCTTTCCACTCACTGCCCTCCCTTCCAATATGCTCAGGAGATTTTGTCCCATTCCACTTCTGTGGGGGACCTTGTATGACTCTCTTAGGGTCCTCCTTTTATCTTAGCATCTCTGGCAACGTGAATTGTAGTCTGGCGATCCTTTGTTCTATGTCTAAAATCCACATATGAGTGAGTACATACCATGTTCCTTTTTGTGACTGGGTTATCTCACTCAGAATGGTTTCTTCAAGTTCCTTCCATTTGCCTGCCAATTTCAAGATTCCATTTTTTCCCCCCGGCTTAGTAGTATTCCATTGTGTAAATGTGCCACATCTTCTTTATCCATTATTCAGTTGAAGGGCATCTAGGTTGTTTTCAGGTTCTTGCTATTGCAAATAATGCTGCTGTGAACATAAGTGAACAGATGTCTTTGTTGCATGGATTGCTGGGTCCTATGGTAGACTGATTCCCATTTTCCTGAGGAACCACAATACTGGTCTCCAAAATGGATGTACAAGTTTTTAGTCCCACCAGCAGTGGAGGAGTGTTCCTCTTCCTCCACATCCTCTCCAGCAAAAACTGTCATTGGTCTTGTTGATTTTAGCTATTCTGAAAGAAAGATGGTATCTCAGATTTGCATTTACATGATGTTTAAGAACGATGAGCACTTTAAGTGTCTTTCAGCCATTTTGAATTCCTCTATTGAGAATTCTCTATTAAGTTCTGTAGGACACTTTTTGATTAGATTATTTGGTGTTTTTGTGACTAGCTTCTTGAGTTATTTGTATATTTTGAAGATCAGCCCTCTGTCAGATGTGGGGTTGGTGAAGATCTTTTCCCACTCTGGGATGCCATTTTGTCTTGTTGTCTGTGTTCTTTGCCTTACAGAAGCTTCTCAGTTTCAGAAGGTCCTATTTATTAATTGCCAATTTCCAGTGTTTGTGCTACTGGTGTTATGTGTAGGAAGCAGTCTCTTGTACTTCTTCAAGGGTACCTCTCACTTTCTCTTCTAAGAGGTTCTGTGTGGCTGGATTTATGTTGAGGTCTTTGATACATTTGGACTTAAGTTTTGTACATGGCGATAGACATAGATCTATCTCCAGTCTTCTACAGGTCAGCATCCAGTTATGCCAGCAGCATTTGTTGAAGAAGCTTTCCTCCTTGCATTGTATACTTTTAGCTATTTTGTCAAAAACCAGGTGTTCATAGGTGTGTGGGTTAATATCAGGATTTTTGATTTGATTCTATTGGTCTACCTGTCTATTTTTGTGCTAATACTAAGCTGTTTTCAGGACTATTGCTCTATAATAGAGCTTGAGGGCAGGGATGGCGATGCCTCTGGAAGTTAGTTCCATTATTGTACAGGGCTGTTTTGGCGATCCTGGGTGTTTTATTTTTCCATATAAAGTTGAGTATTATTCTTTCAAGGTCTGTGAAGAATTGTGCTGGAATTTTGATGGGGATTGCATTGAATCTGTAGATTGCTTTGGGCAATATTGCTGTTTTTACTATTTTGATCCTACCTATCCAAGAGCATGGGAGATCTTTCCATTTTCTGGTATCTTCTTTAATTTCTTTCTTTAAAGACACAAAGTTCTTGCTATACTTGTCTTTCATGTGTGTAACGGGTATGGTTTTTTCCGCCCGCCACCTGGTATTGTCCTGCCGCTGCGCCTCCAGCCCTAATTGATACACAGAGACTCTGTATTTGATACAATGCTGTTGGCCCGGTTACTTGTTTCTTATCGGCTAGCTCTGCCTTAATTATTAACCCATTTCTGCTGATCTATGTATTTCTCTTACCGGGGAGCCGGCGGCGTCCAGCTCTCTCCTGACTCTCCATCTTGACTCCTCCTTACTATTTCCTATTTCCTCCTTGTCTCCTAGTCCCTCCTATCTTCCTTTCCTATTGGCCAACAGTGCTTTATTATTAACCAGTATGAGAAACATATACAGAATGACATCTCCCATCATCTCCTCTTTTCTGTTTAAATAAAAAGAAGGGGTTTAACCTTAACACAGCAAAATATATAACACAATGGTTATCCAATAAGAATCACATTTAACAATATTTAGTCCATTAACATTTAGCAAGATTAAAGGAAACTATTCTATCATCTATCCTATATTTGTGAATCTAAAGTCCTATATGTATCTTATCTTTAAACCTAACTAAGGAAAACTATAACCATAACTATTTGTCTTCAACTCCATCAAAGACCACAGAAGGATAGTATATAAACTCTAGAAATGACAGAAACAACTCACTGCCTGGTCACCCGAAGTTCTTTTGTAATCTTCCATCTTCAGCCCATAGGCCATAGTGTGTCTAGCTGACTCTTCAGCAACGCAGGAAACTTTAAACTGTCTTCTTGTATTGGCAGTTTATCAGTCACTTTTCTCTGTGTCCTGCATACTGTCTGGCAGACTCTTCCATGAAGCAGGAACTCTGTAGCAGTGTCCATCTTGAATCAGCAGTCACTTTTCTGTAGGTCCTGCATGTCCAGTTTATACAGCATCAAATCAAACAGTCCATACAAGAGCAGTATCTTGTCCAAATGGCTAGTCTTGCCATATTGGAGGCAAACTCCATAACGAGTTTCTTCAATGTCCATCTTCCTTTCTGACGCAGGTGGTGTTGCCAGGAGCATTGGTGCCTCTTTGTCAAGAAAAACCCTAAACCATTTTAAATGCCATATTCTGTAGGTCTTTGAAAGGTTTGAAGAATTTCTATCTATCTCATATACATCTCTGTGTATCTTGAAAACTTAGCTAACTTAACTCTAAGCTTTGACTATCATAGGTAATTATCTATAATCTGTACTACATTATACAATACATTTCTGAATGAATTATATAAACACAATACCTAAACAAAAGAATATACACATCACAAAATTGACATTAAATTGTATCAATAAATGAAAATACATTCCAATACAAAGTATCCATATCTATACCATAATTCCCTTTTTACCTTTAAAAAGAATATTGGTTGTGATCATTACCCATTTATAACCAAGTCCATTTAAATGAAACCAAACATTTATAAACAATATTTGGGAATTTGGGCGTCGTTCTTTCCAAACTACTTCCTGCTGATAGGGGGCGCTGTCGTGGGGATCCTAAGAAGATGGCTGTAGTCTGCAAGGCTGCCTCGTTCAAGCTATTTTGAATGTTGGATCACCAGGAACGCTGTTTCAGGGGGCCTGGCTTGATCAAAACACATTAGTCTGGAAGGAATCCACAGCTTTTTATTTCCTGTTGAAACAAAAATAGAAATCCTTTTCCCCAGTAACTTGTCCTTGAACTTAAATGTTTGAGTCAAAGCATTTTTAAAATATATAAATTGAATTAATCCAGCAGCATTTCCTTTATCAGTTGTTATTTTCTCAGCAGTCAAACAATGCAGAGACAACACAATAGCATACAGTAACCAGATTCTCTCTGAGCTTTTCATCTTTACGTGCCTTTATTATTACTCTGCTTATTTTACTTTTATTTTTTTTTTTTATTTTTTTGACATAGGGTTTCACTGTGTAACTCTTATCTGTCCTGGAATTTACTCTGCATACCAGGTTTACTTTGCAAATCACAGAGATCTGCTTGCCTCTGTCTCCTGAGTGCTGGGATTAAAGGCGTGTGCTACAACACCCAGTTCCTCTTTGTCTCTTTAAAACCATTTTTTTTTCATGTCTACGTATATTTTAAAACACACTGTAAACCTTTAGAGGTTTTTCTTAATATGAATCTGTCTTTACTGTAAATCTTTATCTTCGTCTGGCTACAAGTCTTTTATCTGGTAAACAACATTGTTAAAATGAAAGTCATAGCTGTGTCAGCTGCAGTTTACCAAAGATGGTGGTGGGTACTTTTACCGCCAGCACGGAAAGCTGTGCTCACCGCCTTGGTCTGCGCTGCCACCCAGAAAGCATTCTGCCGGCTTGGAGATGTGGTCACTGCCATTGCCATCTCTCATACACACCAATAAATTGTTAGCATTGTTATTTAAAAGCTGTGCGTTTTTTTTGCCGTTTATGCTGAGTCAGGAACCTTCCCTAAAAGGAGCCGTGCCAATATCTGCTTGTCTCTAGCAAGTCAGAGTCCAACCGAGAAAAATGCTGTTACCAAGAAACCTTGCTTTTTTCTGTTCTTTTGTTTCTACAACCCTTTTTTAACCTTTTGTTAAATTTTAAGTGGAAGTTCTTACTAGCCACGTGGGCGCCATTTGTAATGAGTACGGTTTTTTCCGCCTGCTGCCACTGGTCTTGTCCTGCCGCCACGCCGCCAGCCCCAAATAATACACAGAGACTCTGTATTTGATACAATACTGTTGGCCCGGTTACTTGTTTCTTATCGGCTAGCTCTGCCTTTAATTATTATCCCATTTCTGCTGATCTATGTATTTCTCTTACCAGGGAGCCGGCGGCATACTGCTTTCTTCAGACTCTCCATCTTGACTCCTCCTTCCTACTTCCTATTTCCTCCTTGTCTCCTAGTCCCTCCTGTCTTCCTTTCCTATTGGCCAACAGTGCTTTATTATTAACCAGTATGAGAAACATATACAGAATGACATCTCCCATCACACGTGTTTGGTTAGGGTTACCACAAGATATTTTATGTTGTTTATGGCTATTGTAAAGGGTGATGTTTCTCTGATTCCTTTCTCCGCCCCTTTATCATCTGTATATAGTAGGGCTACTGATTTTTTTTTTTTAAGTTAATCTTGTATCTTGCCACTTTTCTAAAGGTGTTTATCAGCTGTAGGAGTTCCCTGGTAGACTTTTTCAGGTCACTTACGTAAGCTATCATATCATCTGCAAATAGTGACAGTTTGATTTCTTCCTTTCTAATTTGTATCCCCTTGATCTCCTTTTGTTTTCTTAATACTCTAGTTAGAACTTCAAGTATAATATTGAAGATATACAGAGAGAGTGGACAGCCTTGTCTTGTTCCTGATTTTAGTGGAATTGCACTGAGTTTCTCCCCATTTAGTTTGATGTTGGCTGTTGGTTTGCTGTATATAGCTTTTATTATATTTAGGTATGTTCCTGTTATCCCTAATCTCTCCAAGACCTTAATTATGAAGGGGTGTTGGATTTTGTCAAAGGCTTTTTCAGCACCTAGTGAAATGATCATGTGTTTTTTCTTTTTCATTTTGTCTATACAGTGGATTACATTGATGAGTTTTGTATGTTGAATGATCCCTGCATCCCTGGGATGAAGCCTACTTGTCATGGTGGATGATTTCTCTTATGTGTTCTTAGATTTAATTTGCCAGTATTTTATTGAGTATTTTTGCATCAATGTTCATGAGGGGTATTGGTCTGTAGTTCTCTTTCTTAGTTGTGTCTCTGTGTGGCTGGGTACCAAGGTAATTGTAGCTTGTAAAAAAAGTTTGGCAATGAACTTTCTGCTTTAATTTTTGGAACAATTTGAGGAGTATTGGTATTAGCTCTTCTTTGAATTTCTGGTAGAAATTCACTGAAGCCATCTGGCCCTAGGCTTTTTTTGGTTGGGGGTCTTTTGATGACTGCTTTTATTTCATTAGGGCTTATAGGTTTATTTAAATTGCTTATCTGTTCTTGATTTAATTTTTGGTAAGTGATACCTATCCAGAAATTTGTCCATTTCCATTAAATTTTTGAATTTTGTGGAGTACAGGTTTTCAGTATGACCTGAAGAGTCTCTGGATTTCCTCAGTGTCTATTGTCATGTCCCCCTTTTCATTTCTGATTTTGCTGATTTGCATGTTCTCTCTCTGCTTTTTTGTTAGTTTGGATAAAGGTTTGTCTATCTTGTTGATTTTCTGGAAGAACCAACTCTTTCTTCCATTGATTCTTTGTATTGTTTTTCTAGTTTTTACTTTATTGATTTCTGCCCTCAAATTAATGATTTCCTGACATCTACTCCTCCAGGGTGAGTTTGCTTCTTTTTGTTCTACGGCTTTTAGCTGTGCTGTTAATTCTCTAATGTGACTATCCTCTGTTTTCTTGGGCACTTAGTGCAATGAACTTTCCTCTTAGCACGGCTTTTAATGTGTCTCTTATGTTTGGGTGTGTTGTGTCTTCATTCTCATTGAATTATTGGAAGTCTTTAATTTCTTTCTTTCTTGACCCAGGAGTGGTGCAATTGTATATTGTTCAATTTCCATGAGTTTGTAGGGTTTCTGCAATTATTGTTATTGTTGAATTCCAACTTTAAAGCATGGTGGTCTGATAAGATACAGGGAACTAGTCTATTTTTTTTTTTTTTTTTGTATTAGTTGAGGTTTGATATGTTGCCTAGTGGTTGATTTTAGAGAAGATGGCAGGTGGAGCTGAGAAAGTATATTCTTTTGTGTTTGGATGAAATGTTGTATAGATGTCTGTTAAACCCAATTGGGACATAACTTGTGTTAGTTCTTTTTTTTCTTTGTTAGGTTTCTGCCTGGTAGTTCTGTCTAGTGGTGAGAGTGGTGTGTTGAAGTCTCCCACTATAAGTGTGTGAGGTTTGAGTTTTAGTAGCGTTTCTTTTATGAATGTGGGTGCCTTTTTATTTGGGGCATAGATGTTCAGAATTGAGACTTTGTACTGATGGACTTCTCCTGTGATGAATATGAAATGACCTTCTTCTCTTTTGATTGATTTTGGTTTGAAGTCTAACTTGTTAGATATTAGGATAGCTACACCTGTTTGCTTCTTGGGTCCATTTGATTGGAAGATCCTTTCACATCCCTTTAACTTGAGGTAGTGAATGCAGCAGAGGGATGGATTCTGTCTTTGTATCCATTCTGTTAGCCTGCGTGTGTTTTTATAGGTGAGTTAAGACCATTAATATTGAGGGAAAGTAAGGATCGTTAATTGTTAATTCTTGTTTGTTTTAATTTGTTTTTGGCGGTGGCACTGTGAGTATATTTGCCCTGTTTTTTCTTTTGGGTTCTGGTGAAGTGGGGTTATCTATTGCCTATGTCTTTATGAGTGTAGCTAACTTCCTGGGGTTGGAGTTTTTCTTCCAGAACTTTCTGTAGGGCTGGATTTGTGGACATGTAATGTGAAAATCTGGCTTTGCCATTGAATATCTAGTTTTCTCTGTCTATAGTGATTGAGAATTTTGCTGGGTATAGTAGCCTGGGCTGGCATCCGTGGTCTCTTAGTGTTTGTAGAACATCTATCTGGCTTCCAGAGTTTCCATGGACAAGTAAGGTGTACTTTTGATAGGTCTGCCTTTATATGTTACATGGCCTTTTTCCTTTGCTGCTCTTAACATTCTTTCTTTATTCTCTATGTTAGATGTTTTGATTATCATGTGGCAAGGGGATTTTTTATTTTCATTTTATTTTTGGTCCAGTCTATTTCGTGTTTGGTATGCTTCTTGTACTTTCATAGGCATGTCCTTCAGATTGAGAACGTTTTCTTTAATGTTTTGTTGAATATGTTTTCTACACCTTTGAGCTGGTCTTCTTTGACTTCTTCTATGCCTATTATTCTTAGGTTTGGCCTTTTCACAGTGTCCCATTTTTCCTGGGTGTTTTGTGATAAGAATTTGTTAGATTTAAGATTTCTTTGGTTGATGAATCTATTTTCTAGTTTATCTTCAGGGGCTGAGATTCTCTCTCCAGCCACTTGTATTCTGTTGGTTATGCCTGGATCTGTAGTTCCTGATCTTTTACCCAGTTTTTCTATTTCAGTTTTCAGATCTTGAACTATTTGAATTGCTTCCTTCATCTGTCTTCTTCTTCTTCTCCTTCTCCTTCTTCTTGGCTTTCCTTGCTTTCTTTAAGAGATTTATTTATTTCCTGCTTGGCCTTTTCCTCTATTTTTTCCAATTTCTTGTTTGCTTTTTCTTCTATTTCTTTACAGGATTTTCTCATATCATCTTTGAGAGTCTTTATTATTTTCATGAAGTTAATTTTTAGATCATATTCTTCTGTGTCATCTGCTTTGATGTGTTCAGGTGTAGTTGGTGTAGAATCCCTAAATTCTGGTGGTGTCATGCTTGTCTTTCTATTGTTAGGTGTTTTCTTGTATTGCTGTCTTCCCATCGCTTCTTCCAGTGGGTACAGGTGGAGTCTCTCTCTCTCTACCCTGCTCTCCCAGTGGGTGTAGTTGAGTCAGGACTTTGATGTTAGTAATTCTGTATGATCCAAGTTCTTTTGGTGGTCTCTCAAGCAGAGGCCACAACAGGGCTAATGTTGTGGGGGAAGGCAGGCTCCTGATGGTCTCAAGTACTCAGGCAGAATGCAGGTGAAGGAGCCAAAAGGTCAGGTGAGGGAAGGCTCCAGATGGTCCTGTGTGGAGGAGCAGATCCAGGACGTTCCAAGGACAGGGTGCAGATGTTGGACCTGAGCTCTGGCCAAACACTCACTTGGAGCAGTGGGCACAGCGGGGGGGGGGGGGAAGGATATGGGGAAGGTAGGCGGTGGTGGATGGTCCAGAGTACCAGGACTAAACCACTCAGGCCAAAGGTGTAAGGAGGTCAAGATGCAGAGCTGACCCAGGGAGTTCCAAGGAAAGAATGTGGGGGGTGAGGACTCAGCCTGGGTTGGTCCCAGACTTACCTTAGGCAGAAGGCAGATGAAGGGGGCCCAAAGGTCAGGTGAGTACAGGCTGCATGGATGGGGCAAGTCCAGTATGTGTAGAGCCTACCCAGGAAGTTCCAAGGAGAGGGTGGGGGTGTTGGACCCAAGCTCTGGCCAAACACTCACCCCAAGCAGTGGGCCCAGCAGGGCCAAGATTGAGGGGAAGCTTATTGCTTGTCTTATAATACTACTTATCTCTCTTTTGTTTTTTGAGATAAGTACATAATTTCTCCCTTTACTTTTCTCCCTCCAAACCTTCCTCTGCCCTCTTGCAGAATTATGGTCTCTTTTTTCATTAATTATTGATATGTATGTACATGTATAAATATCCTAAACACATAAGCACACCCTGCTCAGTTTGTATACTGTTACTTGTATGTTTATTTTTCCAGGGCTGACAATTTGTCATTGGATAACCACTTAGTGTGTTCTTCTTCCATATGTTCATCTTTCCTTAGCTTCCTGTAGCTCTTTTGTAGAGCTGAGGCCCATGGACTTCCCCTGCACACACGTGAGCATGTCTGTTGGTGTCATCCTTGTTAAGCTCATGTTCTTCTTTCCATGGAAAACCTGTCCTGTTATATTAAAAAAAAAAATGCTCTTTAACAAATGGTGCCCAGTGCCGGCATAACTGGATATTAATGTGTAGAAGATTGCAAATAGATGCACATTATCGCCATGCACAAAACTCAAATCCAAGAGGATCAAGGACCGCAACATAAACCCAGCTACACCCAATGTGCTGTGGGGATGGGTTCTGTAAAACAAGAGTTTGGCTCCCCCGTGTTTCTTTCTTGGGCTGTCCTTGCCCCTCTACCATGAGATGATGTTGCAGCAAAGTCCTTGCCATTCGCCACTCTCTCATCTTGGACTTCATACACTCCAGAATGGTGAGACAATAGTTTTGTCTTTTGTAAATGTCTTTCCCCTTCTTTCAGAGAAATACAATACATAGTAACTGCCGTGGACACCTAGAATGTGTTGGTATGGGAAGGAATGTTTTCTTTTTCCTTTGTGCATAACTAAAAACAAAAAGAGGGTGGGGGAATGTACCCTCATTTCAATAGGTATAGGATTGAAATAGGTCTGGAGAGGTTTCAAAGGAAACTAAATTCTAAAGTAAAGCACCTATAAAGATGGCATAAAGGAAGTTGCTAACTTCTCTAACTGACAGATACGTTTATATAGCAGAATTATGGAAGCTGAACAGTGTCTGGGTAATACCACGCTCCTGTCCTTGTGCAACAGATTTCTAAATTTAAAAAAAGTGCAAATGAATGAACTGGCATACAGAGTGAGGAACAGAAAAGACATGGAGATTCTTTTTTATTTTTTTTTTTAGTAAATTTTTATTTACATTGAAAACAATTTTATTTTACATACCAAGCCCGGTTCCCCCTCCCTCCTACTCTCCCATACCTCCACCAACCCCTCCATCCCAATCCCCCCATATACACCCCAGGGAGGGTGAGGCTTTCCATGGGGGATCTTCAAAGTCTGTCATATCATTTGGAGCAGGGCCTAGACCCTCCCCCATGTGTCTAGGCTTAGAGAGTATCCCTCTTTGTGGAATGGGCTCCCAAAGTCCCTTCATATATTAGGGATAAATACTGATCCACTGCCAGAGACCCCATAGACTTCCCAGTCCTAACAGACACCCACGTTCAGGGGGCCTGGTTCATTCCTATGCTGCTTCCCAGCTGTCAGACTGGTGTCCATGAGCTCCCCCTTGCTCAGGTCAGCTGTTTCCATGGGTTTCCCAGCCTGGTCTTGACCCCTTTTCTCATCAATTCTCCCTCTCTGTAACTGGATTCCAGGAGTTTGACACTGTGATTCTTTACTGAATCAGTGTCACTATTATGTAATACATACACATTGAATTTGAGTCTGGAGTTAGTGTGCTTTTCTGTCCTCTTTTGGACTGTTCTTAGTACTCTGGGTTAGTCTAATATCTGGTGTGTGTGGTGTAGTTTTCATCAGTGACTGGGTTTTAAGTGTTGCTTGGTATTTCTAGTTATTAGCCATCTTGTTACCTTATGAACTCCTTAACTCACAGTCTCTCCTGTGGTTTTTTTTTTTTTTTTTTTTTACACTATATCCCAAGTACAACGTCTTACTGACAGTAGGCTGTCAGCACATATGTGGAAAGAACAACAGATGCTTAGTATATGACACTGAATTGTAAGCCATCACTGTGTAACCAACAACATGGACACACCCTTAGTTCTTAGTGCTGCTGTTAATCATTTCTTTAATTGGGGATGATAAACATATTCCCCTTACCACATTTTAGTACACAAGGCTTCTTAGACTAAAAGTTGCTTTGGAGTTGTCTTCATGAAATCCAGCATTATTTTCACTCCCTTTTCTTGGAGAAAGACTGATTCAGGTTTCTGTGAGAATAATGTTTAGTGTTGTTTTTATGTTCCATTATCTGCCCTCAGTCCTTTCACTTGGAGTCTTTGCAAGCGCAGGTGTACAAATAGACTTGTTTTCACTGAAGAGAACCTTGCCCTTTGCAAGGCTCTGCACAGTTGTGCTCTGCACCTGCAGCAATAAAATTCAAGAGAGATAATGCACTGAATTTTAATCACTTGTTGCCTTGTTACACATTCACTATTTAAAACTATTTCCTTTATTGTGCAGTGGTTAGTAAGAAGGGGCGGTGTTGCTAGTTAAGCCACTGGCTCAGGGAGTGATTTTACACCAGGGAATGATTGGAGTCTTCCTGTAAAAATAGAGTCTTCCGTTGATGTGAAAAAGTCTGGTAAACAGGCTGGATGATGACTGACATCATCAGAAACGCTTCAGATGTGTGGATATGCATGTAAGTGTGGAGGCCCTTGGGATTTTGTCCAATTACACAAAAGGAAGGGATCATTTAGTCATTAGCCAAGGACACTGGTCACTTCTTCATGCTTAGTTACATTGGACAACAAAGACAGCTTAATGAGCTTAATGTGGAGATTTCAGCTTGCTTGCTTTTAATTCTATTTGATTTTCATAAAGCACAAGCATGTAAAAGCAATTAATGGAAAAAGAGACCACAAATTTTCAAAGAGAGCAAGGAAGTTTATATATGGGAAAGTATAAAGAGAGGAAAGAGATGGGAGGAATGATGTCTTAGGGTTACTTTTTTTTTTGAGGTTTCAATATTTTATTCAAGTTTTATTTTAAGTGATGTTAATTATAGCATTTGAAGGGGAGGAGCTAATTCCACACAAAATGGAAGACTCTATAATGTGCCCATTAAACTGCTAAAAAATAGAGTGGTGAGGCTGTAACAGAGGTCGCTTTATATCCCTAGTGTTGTCGTGGTGTGACCACAATCACCCACCCAGCTTAAAGCTGGAGATCCTGGAAGCTGCTTCATGCTCTGGTGTAATGGCCAAAAAAAAAAAAAAAAAAAAAAAAAAAAAAAAAAAAAGAAAAAGAAAAAGAAAAAGAGAGAGAGAGGGGGGAGTGGGAGAGAGAGGAGAGAGAGGAGAGAGAGTGAAAAATAAAGGAAAAGAAACCACATCACAAGGAAGAATTAAGTCCTGAATGACTGGCTCTATCATGCCAACCCTCTCCACCCTAAAATGGCACAAAGGTAATAATAGCTAATCAGAAGTATTTTTGGTGTAAAACAAGAAACTGATGAGCTAGGATGGGAACAGGGCATGGAGATCTGTCTTAAAAAGTAAGTGCCTTTCACACAAGTATGTACATGCTTCTCAGCAGTTAGGATTAGGGCACCAAGGTTCAATGCTCAGGAAGTCACAATTTCACCTGTGGACAGATTTATAAAGGGCCCGCACATTCCCAGCTTCTGCTTGCAGCTTGACATATCTGGAGTGGCTACTCCCCCAACCCATGTCTACAGCTAAAAGGACCTTTTAGGAAAATGGGATTTCTGCTGTACCTCTGAAATGGTAAACACTGTAAAGTCAAGTCATCCTTAGACTGAACATCTAAATGTGGCATTTATCAATTCTCGCATCCCCAACATACAACATTAAAAGGTACCCTAAATTCTGAAGGTAGCTATACTGCAAAATAGTTTAAAATTAATGATTGTACAATATTCATTTATGCTTGAAATTCCAGTCCTAGACCAAGCATGTGGCCACCTGCATTGACGTTTTTGCCATCCAGCAGAGCTGACAGCGTCAGTTTGATACCTGGTTTTAGTGTCTGAGTGTACCCCAAACCAATCAGGCTAGAGTTGTTCACTTTGGCCAAAAAGCAGGCATCAGGACCGACCTGATGCTTGGCTGCTATTCCAAAGCGAATGTTACTGTTTCCTGCTGTCCAGGCAAGATTGACAGCAGTCTCCAGCTTCTTGTTCACCTTTTGGCAAATGGAGCCACCAAACTCCATTGTTCACATTAGTATGAAGCTGGAACTCATCCGTCTTGTAGCCAATTGCAAAATTGCTCTGGGCCACTCGGGACTTTGAGGTCTCAAAATTCATCTGGTAGCCAGCCAGCCCTCATAGCCAAGCACCAGAGCGCCTCGGATCAAAGCCCCAGCGATGTCAAAGTCCACGTCACAGCCCAGGTTGATATGCTTCCTTTTGTACCCTGTCTTGATTTTAGCATCCTCCCCCCCGCCCCAGTGTTAGGTGAGAAGGATGAGTCAAAGGTCAGCTTAAGTCCACGAGTGAGCTGGTCTTCCACAGTAATCTCAGTACCCAGGCTGTTGTCTGTGTTCCACTTCTCTGTAAACGTCAGCCCATACTCGGGCCATCTGTATTTGGTTTCCAGGCTGCCGGTCACTTTGGTGGTCTCTGTTTTGGTGGTCTCTGTGTTGGCGAGCCTGAGCTGGTAAATTCCAATCCATTCTCAGACTTCGTTTTCAAATCAAGTTTTATTAACCCAAATCCGTAGCCTTTGGTGAAAACATCCCTGGCAGACTTGCCAAGATCAGCATATGTGGGAGGCACAGCCATCTTCTCAGAGGCAGTGACAAGGAGGGGGAGGGGAGGGGGAGTAACAGCAACTACGGCGGGGGCTGCGGCGAGGAGCTTAGGGTTACTCTTGCTTTGATGACATACCATGTCCAAAGCAAGATGGTAGGAAAGGGTTTATTTGGCTTACACTCCCACATAGTGCATCGCTGTAGGGAGTCAGGACAGGAACTTATATAGGGTTGTGAAGTGGAGGCAGGAGTTGATGCAGTGGTGAGGGGTGCTGCTCCCTATGGCTTGCTGAGTCTGGTTTCTTATACAACCCAGAGCCATCAGTCTAGTGTTGGCATCACCTACAATGTTATGGGCCCTCCATCACCAATCAGTAATTAGACCCCACAGGTCTGCCTACTGACTGACCTTATGGATGCATTTTGTCAACTGAGGGCCCATCCTCTCCTAGCCAACATAAGTGATTATAATTATATTATAATTTCAAAATAAAAGGAAAAAAATCTAAAACCCCAAAAATGTAATGTGTATATAATTGCTGTTAATCTATGCCTTATGGGTATTAGAATTTAAAATGATATGCCAGAAATTCACAGTCCAAGGAAGTTTAGTTAGCTTATGTGTGGAGAGACAAATTTTTGAATCTGTAAGAAGTTTATTAACTACCCTTACTGATGTTAGATGCAATTTTCACTTGATGAAGCCAGAAATTTCAAGATGTATGAAACAGGTAGAAAGAAGCATTTCTGCCTTTGCATGGATAGAGCAGAAAAACTGAAAGTCCCTGGCAGCAGCTTAGATAAAAGAGAGGTATGAACTTGGCTTTAGCCCTTTATTCTGCGTCTGTAAGCTTGGAACATTGCTTTCTGTGCTTAGAGGGCCTTGTTTCTTTGGTTTCCTCCTTGCCCTCCGGCTCCTACACCCTTTCTACCTCCTCTTTTGCAGGGTTTCCTGAGCCATAAAGGGGAAGGGGTTTGGAGGAGACACTTCCTTTAGGGCTGAGTGTTCTGAGGTCCTCACTGTCTGCCTATTGTCTGGCTGGAAGTCTCTGTATTTGTTCCCATCTGCTGCAGGAGGAAGCTTCTCTGCACTGATCTATGGATCGAGAAGAATATCCTTTGGAGTCATTTTATTGCTACCTTCCTTTATTAGAGTAGTAGTATTTGGTTTTTCACTAGTTCCTTGGGCTGTATATCTCAGGGTTTTAGTCATACAAGCAGTGTTGGGAATGAGCTCCATCTCACGGAGTGGGCCTTCAGTCAAATTAGATATTGGTTGGCTTCGCCCACAAGCTTTGGGCCACCCGTTTGCTTTAGAGTATCATGCAGGCAGGTAGACTGAAGAGTTTGTATCTGGGTTGGTGTTTTTATTTCTCCTTTGGTAGGGTGCAGAGTACCTTCCAGTACTAAGAACACTAGCCCATAATATGAAGGCAAGTAGGTAGGCAGCACCTCAACTTCTCTGTGTTTAATATTTTGTGTAAATGTTTTCTTCAGCAACAGGCCTTGCCATCAGTTTGTGGAGAGCATCCTATAGCCTCAGCAGCACCTTGGGTCATTTAGGGGCTCCCATGGGACTCCTTTGGCTAAGAACTTGCTTATATTTAATTCATACCCAATACTGGAATCTTCATTTGGTGACAAGAGATGTCCAGTTGGAGCTCTGTCTTGCCCCATTATTTGATTATTTGATGATTTTCTTTAGATTGCCTCATATGTGTGTATATTTTAGGAAGTTTGTACTGTATTAGGCTTCTATATTATCCCTCAAAAGGTCCTTGATATTAGTTATCTCTGTCCATATTTCCTCTCTCAACCTCAACTTCTCCCCTTCTCCCCTCCTGATTTTCTTGTTCCAGTCCTCCCATCCACCCCCAGTCCATCCAGAAATATTCTATTTCCCTTTCCTAAGGAGATCTGTTTATCTCTTACTATATACCCGACTTCTGTGGTCCTGTGAATTGTAGTTTGCTTATCATTGATTTAATAGTTAGTGCATATAAGTGAATACATGCTATCTTTGTTGTTCTGGATCTGGGGGAAGACAGTAAAGATCTGTAGATGGCCTACCGGCTTGGCTTCCTTGACATACTTGCTTTTCTGGCAGGACTGGCCAAGAAACTCCTGCTGGTGTTGGGAAAGAGACAGTGGATGAGTGGGGAAGATGGTTGGAAAAATTTGCATGATATCCTGGATATGGGGGCAGAGAGGAAGAGAAGGCTTCCACAGGTGGTATGCTGTAGAACTGGGAGTAAGAATGGAGGATTGGATTTGGAGGAGAGGACAGAGGGGTGAAGATGTATCACAGTTTAGTAAGGATCAGGATAAACAATTAGGCCGAACAGATGTTTATTCAGGGAGAAATAACTCACAACATAGACAGGTGAACACCAACAGTTTCCTGCTTCCAAGAATTCCTCCTGAAGTCCTGCTGTCCCCATGTGGCTTTCCAGAGAGCGCTTTCCCCTGGCTCCACCCACCAATGAATGTGGTCAGTGCCACAGAAGGAAACAAAGTGAATATCCCACTACAATTCCCTTTTTAGTCTAAAGAAAAGATATTTAGGATTTTTACAAATCTATACAAAACAGTGAATAACAGGGGTGCCCTAAGAAAAGGAAAATCGAGAACAAAACAACCTACATATCTAGTCCTAGGATGAAGGCATAATGGAGTTTACAATAGAGTTGTCCTAAACTGAAAAACTTAAGTCTAATACCTAATATATCTAACTAGAAAGAGAGAATAATAGCTGTGATAGTTTAATCTCCAACCTCATCAAGACCTGAGAAGGAAAATAACGATACTAGGGTAGACAGGAAGTGTGGATGGGCAACTTACAAAAGGTGCAGCGAGGACAGAAACAGCAGGCTACCTGGACAGTCACCCAAGATCTCACAGCAACATTGGTACACCCAGTTTTGGTTAAGGCCAAGAGTACTTGACAGACTACAACAACAGCAGGGAGGTAGAAAGGCTGTCTTACCCTGACTTGGCAAGGTTCAGCAGTCTTCTATATTTGTCTCCTGCAAGCACATAGGACCGCATGTCCAAATCAGTGGTTAAGGTGGGGGCAGTTCTTTGCCCAAGAGGCCATTAGCAGAAGCAAGGATGAACTTCAGAAGGAGCAACAACAGTGAGCAATGTATTTTCGGGAAAGTGCACGGTGCTGTCAGGAGCAATAGTGTCTTATGTCAACAGAGTACTAATATTAAAACATTTAAATGCCATGTTTTGGATGTCTATGAAGTGATTAAAGATTAAGCATCTATGTCTGACTAATCTCATAGGTAAAAGGAAACATGAGTGAAGATAATCTGTACTACTCAGGAACTTAGCTAAAAAACTGAATGAAACTTCCCTGAGTAAAGCAGGGACAAATACCTAAACAATATAACTATGTACATATACATATATATAAATCCCTAAAATAGAGGTAGAGTAGAAATGTCTAGACAAGAGGTAGAACTATAAAGGGCAGCATGATAAATATCCCAAATTGTATCAATATACAAATGTCTTGAACATAAGTAAACGTATACACACATAGAATATGGTAAGAATAATGTATATAAAACATCATAAGTGGAAAGATTTCACACAATATAACACAATACAATATACCATTCTTCCAGGAAGGTAATATAAACTTAATTTTACGTAGCTTATCACAAATAAGAATATATAACAATGTAAGCTGTACAATACTATTACCTCACTCTTACTCAATACTTCACAAGAAGACAGGCTAATTTACCTATATCCCATCTAAACCATATTTTCCCCAACCATATCCTATTCCTGTCTAAAAGATAAACCAGAGTCTAAGCATCACCTTCCATACCCACTCCTAAGTAACTAAAACCAACCCAAAGAAGATGAATATTATCCCCAAATTCCAAGAGTAGGGAAAGGGGGCATCATTATCTTAAGGTTACTTCCCGCTGAAATGGGACAATGATTGCTCCATGGGATCCTGTGGGAAGAAAATTTTTAGCAACCAACTTTCTCAACAGAACTGGCTGTGACATATGTAGCTAGTCACTGTGTGGCAGAAAATGCTTGACTGCAGTTCGATTTGAAACTCTGGCCAGGGTGTAATGAGAAGGTGCACCATTACAGCTAGCTATTCATGAGTTGTCTTGAGCAAAACAGTCTTAAACCGGTTTTAGGGTGATTGTAGTCCAGATGCATCAGGTTGAGTCAAGTGGAAATGGCGACATAGGGCCCCATCTTCTTCCTGGAGAGTTCAAAGATTGCTGTTAAGAATTTTAAGCATTCCTTGTGGAAAACTTAAACATAAATATTACAGTAAATTTTTTTTTAAATTTTTAAGGTATGCATTAGGGAAAGGCAACAGTAAGCATTAAAATGTATATGTGAAAATTAGGATTTCAGAGAGAAAAATGCATATAAGTGAATGAGTCCCCAGATTTTGTTTTCTTCTACCTTACACCAATTGGCTTCTTGATTTAAGGCAGAAACCATGAATTTAATCTTAACAACATGCTTGAATTTAGAGAAGGAAAGGCAAATCCAACTCCAAAGCCAGCATTTGTTTACATGAATTGGGACTGCAGGAATACTAGATAGTAAAGAGAAATAGATTTCTGTATAGAAATAGTTTATTAGAATTAAATATTTTTACCATAAATCAGATTCCTCTTCATTAAGTGATTGTATCTGGAGAGCTGTCTTCTCTCTGTAGGTAACTACATGTTCAGTGTCTTTTGGCTGTTTGAAGATAGGTTTTCTCTGTTTTTCTGTAAGAATAAGAACAGAACACTTCCCCTACTTTTGAGAGGTCTCCGCACATCTCATGGGACCTAATGTGTTGGATGACTTGTCATTTCTCTTCTTTAAGATGTTTCTCTTGTTCAACTCAGATCTTGCTTAACTTAGATGGTATCCATAGTTTTTCTTCTCCTGTAGATACAAATGTGAATCCCCTACCCCACCATAACACATATCCTGATTTCCATTCTGAGGTCAATACATCCTTGAGGCACACTGGCTGATTTAGTTCAGAAGTTTTTTCTATTGTCCAGTTTGCAGCTGTTTTTCCTTTTTCATCAGAATTAAAAAAGTTTAATGTTAAAAGAGCATTATGTAATCTGTGTTTGGGTGTCTTGGTTCCTCCTGCCTCTTTATGGAGCATTTCTTTTAATGTACGATTGGATCTCTCAACTACTGCTTGTCCTGTAGGATTTTGTGGTATACCCATTATGTGCTTTATGTTATAATACTCAAAAAAACTGTTTCAATTTGCTGGAGACATATGCTGGAGCATTGTCAGTTTTTATTTATACAGGTATGCCCATAATGACATAACAGAATCAGCCTTTTCAGAGCTCAGAGCAGTAGCCCATTGAAACCCTGAAAATGTGTCTATAGTATGATGCCCATATTTTAATTTTCCAAATTCTGCAAAGTGAAACACATCCATTTGCCATATTTCATTTCTATTTATACCTTTAGGGTTACTGCCTTTTGTTAAAGAAGTTTGGTTATATAATGAGCAAGTAGGACATTTCCTTACTATTTCCTTGGCTTGTTGCCAAGTGATAGAAAAATCCTTTTTTAAACCTTTGCTGTTCACATGGTGTTTCTTATGAAACTCCGAGGCTTCTAGCGCACTTCCTATTAATAACCGATCAATTTCATCATTGCCTTTTGCTAGAAGACCTGGCAGACCAGTATGGGATCTGATGTGTGTTATATATATAGGATGAGTCCTCTTTTTGATAGTATCTTGTAGCTGCAAATACAGTACAGTTAATTCTGTATCATTAGGAATAAATTCTGCAGTCTCAATGTGTAAGACACTCTCTCTGCATATTGTGAGTCAGTAACTATATTGAGGGGTTCTGTAAAATCCATAAGTACCGTGAGAATGGCATAAAATTCTGTACAGAATTGTAAGGGCTTTGAACCACTTTATTTATTTTTCCTGATTTATGTCCTGCCTTAGCTGATTCGTTTGCATCAGTGTAGAATGTAGGAACTCCAGAAATAGGTGTTTTTCTTACAATGCATGGAAGGATACAAATAGTTTTCTTTATGAATTTGATTCTCTCAGTTTTGGGATAGTTGTTGCTAATCATTCCCAAAAAAATACTGCATGCTCTCTTCCAATATTCATTATCTTTCCATGAGGAAGAAATTTCCTCATTAGGTAAAGGTACTATCATTTCTGCTGGGTCCCTTCTTGTTAGCTGACGAAGTCTTAATTTACCTTTTATAATCAAGTCAAAATCTTTTCTATATATGTTTTTTAGTTTTTTATTCTGTTTATGTGGTAGGAATATCCATTCTACTATGATATCTTCTCTCTGCATCAAAATCCCTGAAGGATATTCTCTAGATGGTAATATAACAAGAATACAGTCTAGGTTTGAAGCCACACGGTCCACATGTGCCTCTAGTATCCTCTTTTCCACCCATTTTAATTCCTTTTCAGCTGCAGCTGATAGTATTCGTGGACTATTCAAGTCCTTGTCTCCTTTTAGGGCCATTTTCAAGGTTTTCAAATCATGCCCTTCTATCCAATAATGGTTTGTAGTTGAGAAATCTCTCCTAGTAATTTTTGAAGATCATTAAGAGCCTGGTAGCGATCTCTTCTGATCTGTACTTTTTTTGGTCTAATTTTCTGTAGACCTATTTTATATCCTAAGTAGTTGATAGACTCTCCTTTTTGTATTTTTTTAGGTGCAATTTGTAATCCCCAGCGAGGTAAAACTTCCTTTACTTTCTCAAACATTTTTTCTAATATTTCTCCTTTAGAGTAAGCTAACAATATATCATTCATGTAATGATAGATTATGGATTGTGGAAGCTGTTTAGGAATTATTTTTAGCGGTTTTTGTACAAAATATTGGCACAAGGTGGGGCTATTTAGCATTCCCTGTGGCAAAACCTTCCATTGATATCTCTTCACTGGTTGAGAATTATTGTAATTAGGTATGGTGAAGGCAAATTTCTCTTTATGTTGTTCTTGTAAAGGTATAGTGAAGAAGCAATCCTTTAAATCAATAACTATAGTAGGCCATTCTTTAGGCATCAAAGAAGGCAAGGGCATTCCAGGCTGTAGAGAGACCATTGGCTGGATAACTTTATTGATGGCTCTCAAGTCTGTAAGCATTCTCCATTTTCCAGATTTCTTTTTGATAACAAATACAAGAGAATTCCAAGGGCTGATTGATTCCTTGATATGTCCAGCATTTAGCTGTTCCTGAACCAGGTTTTCTAAAACCTCTAACTTTTCAGAGTTTATAGGCCATTGTTCTACCCAGACAGGTTCATCTGTTAGCCATTTTATGTGTAGGGCTTTAGGTTCCTCTGTTTGTTCAGCATTTGTATTCTGTTTTTGTACAGCCTGGATATTTGGTGTCTGTCTTGTATAGTACTTTATAATATTTTTTCCACCTTCATGAGGTTGTTTTTGGTTCATATCTAATACTGGAGGAATGTTAATTTGTGCATTCCATTGCTGTAATAGATCATGACCCCATAGGTTTATTGCTATATCAGCCACATATGGTTTCAACCTTCTTCTCTGTCCTTCTGGTCCTATACACTCAATCCATTTCGTGCTCTGTTTTACCTGAGACAGGGTTCCAATTCCTAAGAATTGAACATTTACCTCCTGCAGGGGTCATTTTGCAGGCCAAGATTTATTAGTTATGATAGTTACATCCACCCCTGTGTCCACTATTCCTTTAAACAGTCTGTTATTCATTTTATCAATCTAGGCCTTTGACTATTTATAGAGGTTTGCCAAAATACATGTTTTTTGTTTCCTTCTTTCATGTTTGATTCAACTTCCTTCACTAGTTTATCATCCAGAGCGGTATGAGTTTTTACAATAGGCACACAATTTTCTAATTGTCTTATGGGAGATTGTCCTCCGCTGTAACTGGGAATGTTCTGACCACCTTTGACATGGGGGCCTTCAAGAGGCCCCCCTCCAAGGAGTTTCCCAATGGTAAAGGGTTTCCTTGCTTGTCTCTGGTCGATCTACATTTATTGGTCCAGTGTCAGCCTTTGCCACACTTTCTACATAACCCAGGAAGCCGAGGCCTTCTGTTCGATTCATTCCTGGGAGTGTTATTTCTAGAAATAATTTGCCTATAATTTCTTTTTAGATGTCCTATTTTACCACAGTTAAAACATCTGACATTTTGATATCTTTTCAAACCTTTGGAGATGGCTTCTCCTACTCAAGCTTCTATGTCACCATAGTTAAGACCTCTGTTATCTTGATTCTTCTCCTACCCAAGCTTCAGTGTCACTATAGTTAAGACCTCTGGTAACTTGATGTCTTCTCAGACCTTTAGATATGGCTTCTCCTACCCAAGCTTCAGTCATTATACTCAATGTTGTGTGTATATAGGACCCATTCATCTAAGGGTGCTGATTTGATTTCTAAAGGCCAAAGCACTTGTTTGCACTATGGATTTTCATTCTTATAAGCTAATGATTCTGTGAGTATTCGTCAGCTACCTTTCATTATATTGCCCTAGACAACCTTTCTAGGAATACACTATAGCATTCTCTTGGTCCTTGCCTTATCTTAGTATAGGATTCTATCCTCTTCCCTAGTTCATGAACCTTGTCCCAAGCATTCAAAGCTGCTGTACTGCGTAGAGACAAGGTGTGGTCATCATAGGCAGCTTGAGTTTCTGGGTCAGCATAAAGACCCTCACCAAAAATTTTATCTTGGGGAGCTTTATAACCTTTCTTTAAGCCCTGTATTTCAAGAACTTTTGCTTCCTCTCTCCATAAAGCCCTCCATTCTAATTGAGAGGAGTTTTCAAGGACAGCTGATATTAATTGATCACAATCCTTAGGGTTTACCTTGTTATTTCTTGCCCATGCCTCTATTAATTGCTTCACATATGGTGAGTGCATGCCATAAGAGACTATTGCTTCCTTTATACCTTTTAAATCTTTCAAACATATTGGTTCCCACTGATATGCAATGTCACCTTTTGGGTGTTTTTTCGTTGCTGGTTTTTCACTAATAGATACAGGGAAAACTCCCCTGACCCCAAATGGTGTAGAAATTTTTAAGTCTCTTTCATGCCCTGTTCTCTATAGTTCTTCTTCTGATGTATCAGATTGAAGGTCTTCCAAGGCCTGAAATTTATTCACCATTGTTTCTTTGAGTGTCTGAACTTCTTGAAACATATAACTTTCTAGAGACTTCATTGAATCAGTCAGTCTCTTAATTTCTCCAACTACAAATGATTCCATATTTTTAACATTCTAATCCTTAGATATTACCTGAATGGCATGTAAACTGCCTTCCAGAAACAATGTTCAATCAGCTAGCTTGCCATTATCCTCAGACATGGAACAGATTCTGTCTGCTAGTCTTTCCATCTGATGTTCCAGTTTTTTGACCTTATTAGTAGATTTGTCCAACCAGGAATGAGCTGTTTCTGCTAGCATGTTAATGTATTGCATTGTTTCCATTTTTGTTATTGAGGCATTAGATATGGAACAAATTCCGTTTTCTAGTTGGTCATTTTTATGTTCCATGTCTTACGTTCTACCTGTCAGCTCTCTATTGTCATCTTCAATATTCTGAACCTTTTCCTCTAAGCTTTTTATGTTTTTCATTCTAATTTTAAGGTCTCCATTGTCATTTTCAATATTCTGAACCTTTTTCCCCTAAGGATTCTATATTCTGCGTTCTAACTTTCAGCTGTCCATTGTCATTTTCAATATTCTGAACCTTTTTTTCTAAACATTCTATGCTTTGAGTTCTAATCTTCAGCTTTCCATTATCCTTTTCAATATTCTGAACCTTTTTTTCTAAACATTCTATGTTTTGCGTTCTAATTTTAAACTCTCCATTGTCATTTTCCATATTTTGGATCCTTATTACTAACTCTCTTATGGTTTGTACAAGTTCCTTATTATCTACTCTAATCTCAAACCATTTCTTTAAAAATATCATAATAATGGTGAAACCCATTGCTATTACCAAAAAATGTATATATTGGTTAAGTCATGATTTTCTTCTGTTAACATTCCTTCTATACAAGAATTAAAAGAATTCCTAAAGTCCTGCAATGTAAGATTATATGCCATAGTTATGGGACAATTTATCTCAGATATTATATCAATTTAAATTGTGAAAAATGTTGCAATTATCTTAGGTGTAATTCTGCTGTCCTGGAACTTTGATAGTTTTAGTTGTGATAGTTACACCTGGAGGTGCCCCACCAAATAGTGTCTGGCAGCAGACGATCCTTCTGATCTTGGTCCCTGTAGAATAGCTC
Source organism: Phodopus roborovskii (assembly GCF_943737965.1). NCBI lineage: Eukaryota > Metazoa > Chordata > Mammalia > Rodentia > Cricetidae > Phodopus > Phodopus roborovskii. Next base: position 8,049,502 of record NW_026126525.1, on the reverse strand, counting down.
TTAACAAACTATGGCAAGCGAAATTTTGTTAGACAAATGAGTAAAAGGAGCCTTGTGGAATTGCTGGGACCACCGGGCTAACTGCGGGAAATGCACAAGCAGGGCAGGGGCCAAGCGGCTCTGTGCGATTGCAAAGTGGGGAAATGGGCAAAAATGAGAAGCAGTGAGTGCCTTCTGAGGGTCGCTGTGGAGGCAATGGAGTTGTAGGGCAGAGGCAAATGTCCCAAAGCTGTGTCATGTCCACCTGGTTAGACAAGGGACCCTGCCTGTTTGGGGATGGTGAGGGAAGGGAGCGGCTTCTGCCTCCTGGGTGAAAAACAGGTCCGGAGAAAATCTGGATCCGGCTTCTGACACCAGATATCATGGTTTAATAAGGATCAGGATAAACAATTAGGCCGGACAGATGTTTATTCAGGGAGAAATAACTCACAACATAGACAGGTGAACACCAACAGGTTCCTGCTTCCAAGAATTCCTCCTGAAGTCCTGCTGTCCCCATGTGGCTTTCCAGAGAGCACTCTCCCATGCCTCCTCCTCTGACTTAGATCCCCATGTCACTTCTGCCCCTGGCTCCAACCCTCAATGGGTGTGGTCAGTGCCATAGAAGGAAACAAAGTGAAAATCCCACTATAAAGATGTGGAGTTTGTCTACCTACTTTCCTCAGATTCTGTATTTTGTAGAAACTGGAGTAGTTATATCAGCTGTTTTATGTATGTGTATAATGGAATGTATTCTCCTTTATTGGGGGGGTGGCTACTGTTCTATTTTTCTTATTTTATATATTGAACCCAGTTCCTTCTCCTTTCCTCCCATGCCCTCCGACCAACCTCACATCCCATCCACAGGGAGGGTGTTCCTTACAGGAGGGGTCAACAAAATCTGTCAAGTCATTTGGAGTAGGGACTAGGTCTTCTCTCCTGTCTCTAAGCTAAGGGAGTATTCCTCCATAGGGAATGTGGTCCCAAAGTCCTTTTGTGCACCAGGGATACATCCTGATCCCACTGTCTGAGGTCCCTTAGACTGCCCAGATCTTCTAACTGAGACCCATTTTCAGGGAGTTTGAGTCAGTCCAATGCTGGATTCCCAGTTATCAGTGTGGGGGCCCATTAGCTCCTCCTTTTTCAGGTCAGCTATCTCTGTGGGTTTCTGTTGCCTGGTCTTGTCCTCCCTCTCTGCATCTGGATTCCAGTTCAGCTCAGCGTTTAGCTGTGGGTGTCTGCTCCTGTTTCCATCAGATACTAGATGAGGGCTCCATGATGGTGGATAAGTTAGTCATCAATCTCATTATCAGGAAAGGGCATTTATGGTAGCCTTTCCACTGTTGCTCAAATTGTTAGTTGGGGTCAGTCTAGGTTCTCTGAACATTTCTCTCGAGCCAGTTTTCTCTTAAAACCTATAATGTCTCCTTTTATGACATATCTCTCTCCCCTTTTTTTTCTCTCATCTACTTCTCCCCTGACTCAATCTTCTTAGTACCATATGCTTTTCTCTCCTCTCCTTCTCTTTCTCCTAGTTCCCACTCCATTCACTACCCACACACCTCCCAATGTGTTCAGGAGATCTTGTTCCTTTCTCCTTCTGTGAGGAACCTTGTATGAATCTTTTAGGTTTCTCCTTGTAACCTAGTTTGTCTGGATGCATGAATTATAGGTTGATGATCCTTTGCTCTGTGTCTAAAATCCACATGTGAGTGAGTACATACCATGTTCCTCTTTTTGTGACTGGGTTACCTCATTCAGGATGGTTTCTTCAAGTTCCATCCATTTGCCTGCCAATTTCAATGTGCAACATCTTCTTTATCCATTCTTCAATTTGAGGGAAATTTAGGTTGCTTCCAGGTTCTTGCTATTACAAATAATGCTGCTATGACCATAGTTGAAAAGATGTCTTTGTTGCATGGAGATGGGTCATTTGGGTATATGCCTAAGAACGAGATTGCTGGGTCCTGTGGTAAATTGGATACATGTTCCCAAGCAATGGCCATATTAACTCTCAAAATGGCTAAGGAAGAGAACTACAGACCAATATCCCTCATGAACATTGATGCAAAAATATTCAATAAAATATTTGCAAATCAAATCTAAGAACACATCACAGAAATCATCCCTGGGTTGCAGGGATGGTTCAACACACAAAAATCTATCAATGTGGTCCACCATATAAAAAAACTGAAAAAAAAAACACATAATCATCTCCACTAGATGCTGAAAAAACCTTTGAAAAAATTCAGCACCCTTTCATGATAAAGGTCTTGGAGAGATCAGGGATAACAGGAATATACTTAAACATAATAAAAGCAATATAAAGTAAACCAACAGCCAACATCAAACTGAATGGAGAGAAGCTTAAGGTGATTCCTCTAAAATCAGGAACAAGACAAGCCTGCCCTCTCTCTCCATATCTCTTCAATATTGTACTTGAAGTTCTAGCTAAAGCAATAAGACAACAAAAGGAGATCAAGGGAATACAGATTGGAAAGGAAGAAGTCAAAATGTCACTATTTGCAGATGATATGATAGTTTACATAAGACACTCAAAAAACTCTTACCAGGGAACTCCTATAGCTGATAAACGTCTTCAGCAAACTAGCATGATACAAGATAAACTCAAAAACATCAGTAGCCCTACTTTTTTCAGACCACAAAGAGACAGAGAAAGAAATCAGAGAAACATCACCCTTTACAATAGCTACAAACAACATAAAGTATCTTGGTGAAACGCTTGCCAAACAAGTAAAAGACCTATATAATAAGAACTTTGTGGCTCTAAAGAAAGAAGATACCAGAAAATGGAAAGCTCCTCCATGCTCTTGGATAGGTAGGATAAACATAGTAAAAATGGCAATCTTGCCCAAAGCAGTCTACAGATACTATGCAATCCCCATTAAAATCCCAGCACAATTTTTCACTCACCTTGAAAGGATTATAATCAACAAAAGAACTAGGATAGCCAAAACAACCCTGAACAATAAAGGAACTTCAGGAGGTACCATAGAGCTATAGTCCTGAAAAGAGCTTGGTAATGGCACAAAAATAGACAGGTAGACCAACGGAATCGAATCGAAAATCCTGATATTAACCCACACACATACAAACACCTGATTTTTGACAAAACAGCTAAAAGTATACAGTGGGAGGAGGAAAGCATCTTCAACAAATGGTACTGGCACAACTGGATGATGGTGTGTTAATGGAAGACTGCAGGTAGACCCATGTCTACTGCCATGCACCAAACTCAAGTCCAAATGGATCAAAGACCTCAACATAATTCCAGCCACACTGAACCTCTTAGAAGAGAAAGTGGGAGGTACCCTTGAACAAATTCGTACAGGAGACTGCTTCTTCTACATAACTCCAATAGCACAGACACTGAGATTCACAATTAATAAATGGGACATCCTCAAACTGAGAAGCTTCTGTAAGGCAAAGGACACAGTTGACAAGGCCAAATGGCAGCCCAAAGACTGGGAAAAGACCTTCACCCATTCTACATCTTACAGAAGGCTGATCTCCAAAATATATAAAGAACTGAAGAAACTAGTCACCAAAACAAATAATCCTATTAAAAATGGGGTACAGAACTGAAGAGAGAATTCTCAATAGAGGAAATCAAAAAGGCTGAAAGACACTTAAGAAAGTGATCAACATCCTTAGCTATCATGGAAATGCAAATCAAAACAACTTTAAGGTACCATCTTACTCCTGCCAGAATGGCTAAAATTAGAAACACCAATGAAAACAATGCTGGAGAGGATGTGGAGAAAGGGGAACACTCCTCCACTGCTGGTGGGAGTGCAAACTTTAGAGCCATTTTGGAATGTATTTTTATGTTAATTTATAAGTGTGCTATCTTATTTTCTGTGTTATATCTATTTAGTTTTTGCTTTTGTTTCTTATATTCTTCCTTTTGTCTTTTAATTTACAGAATTGTTAGTCAGGGTTTCTATGGCTGTGATGAAACACTGTTACTGAAGCAACTAGGGAGGAAATGGTTTATTTGAGTTACACTTCCTCATTTCTGCTCATCTTCAGAGAAAGTCACGTCAGGAACTTAACCAGGACAGGAACCTGAAGGCAGGAGCTGATGCACAGCCATGGAAGGGTGCTGCTTAATGGCTTGCTCCACATGATTTACTGAACTTGTTTTCTTGTAGAACCCAGGACCAGAAGCCCAGGGATAGCACCTCCCACAATGGGCAGGTCCCTCCCCCCCCCCCCAGTCACTAAGAAAATACCTCACAGGCTTGCCTACAACTGAATCTTGTGGAGGCATTTTCTCAACTGAGGCTCATTCTGCTTAGATAACTTGAGCTTATATCAAGCTGACATAAAATTATCCAGCACACAGAACATTAAATTTTCCAATTGATTAATTTGTTCTTAATGTGTCTATTTCCATAATTTAAATTGTTGCTCCAGCTATTAATTATACATATAATACAAAAGATATCCCTACAAATCCCAATCTCATTAAACGTTGTTTGTCTAATTACTCTTATAACTAGAATGAAGCATGAAAGTTTTAATTCTATTTGACTCTTTTAAAAAAATACAAAACATTTAGGGCCATAGGACATTATAACTTTTATTACAACCCTTAAATATTTAGTTGCTATTGTGTTCCTTCCTTGAAGCATGTTGACTTAAATGCCACTGAGCTGCTATACTTATCCTTTAGCATTACCATAATACTGTAGGAGACTAGCAAATATCTAATTGTTCCCATTACTTATCGGGCCGGAATGGAAGACTGGAGTTAGTTCTCTGGGGATCAGAGCAGTATTTTAATTCCTTTGTTCAGTCATTTTTCTTAACCTTTCTCCTTTTTGTCCTAGTTATAGTAATCCAGAAGAAAGTTAGCATTGTTATTAATTGAAGTTCAAAATGTGTTCCAACAGTCAATAATTGTTTTTGTTTGTTTGTTTAGACAAGAATTTTCCTCTGTATCCCAGGATGACCTCTCAAACTCACAATGTGTCTGGGACAAATAAGAGAAAATAATCCCATGGGGAATAATTGTAACAATATGCCACTTTTTCAGGTCTTTTGTGGCCCTGTAAGGTGTGGTTTGAATTGGTTATGCTCCTTTCTCAGCAGACCTATTTCTGCTGAACCCACATGGTTTTGTTGTTGTTCATGGCCTTGTGCTGCTTCCCATAATTCTTCTAGGTAATGGAGAAGCAGCACTGTTCATATTGGAACATCAAAACTCACATTTTCTTGTAATTTATTTTTATTTTACACATCGTCCCAGTTCCCCCTCCCTTCCTCACTCCCTCACAACCTTCCTCCCTACTTCTTTCTCTCCCACCCTCTTTTCCTCATTCCCACCCTCCCATGCCCCCCAACCATTCTCTCCCACCCCCACTCCACATGTAGGGTGATGTCTTCCAGGAGGGGATGTGTAAATCTGTCAAGTCATTTGGAGTAGGGACTAGGCCTTCCCTCCTGCATCTATGTTAAGGGAGTAGCCATCCATGGGGAATGTGTCCTTTTGTGCACCAGGGATACATCCTGGTTCCACTGTGAGAGGTCCCTTAGACTGCCCAGGCCTTCTAACTCAGACCCATGTTCAGGAGGTCTGAGTCAGTCCAATGCTAGATTCCAAGCTATGAGTCTTGGGGGTCCATGAGCTCCCCCTTGTTCAGGTCAGCTGTCTCTGGGTGGTTCTGTCCTCCCTCTCTGCATCTGGATTCCAGTTCAGCTCAGAGTTTAGCTGTGGGTGTCTGCTTCTGTTTCCATCAGGTACTAGATAAGGGCTCTATGATGGTGGATAAGTTAGTCATCAATCTCATTATCAGGGAAAGGCATTTATGATAGCCTTTCCACTGTTGCTCAAATTGTTAGTTGGGGTCAGTCTAGGTTCTCTGGACATTTCTCTAGAGTCAGTTTTCTCTTCAAACCTATAATGGCTCCCTCTCTTATGGTCTCTCTCTTCTCTTGTCTATTCCTCCCTTGAATCAATCTTCCTAGTCTCATATGCTTTCCTCTCCTCCCCTTCTCATTTTCCTATCTTTCTCCTAGTTTCCTTTCCACTCACTGCCACCCCCACTCCCAATATGCTCAGGAGATCTTGTCCCTTTCCCTTTCTGTGAGGGACCTTATATGAAAATCTTAGAATCCTCCTTGTGTCCTAGTTCTCTGGCAGTGTGAATTATAGGCTGGTGATACTTTGCTCTGTGTCTAAAATCCATATATGAGTGAGTACATACCATGTTCCCCTTTTTGTGATGGGTTACCTCATTCAGGATGGTTTCAAGTGCCATCCACTTGCCTGCGAATTTCTAGATTACATTATTTTTTTCTGCTGAGTACTATTCCATTGTGTAGATATGCCACATCTTCTTTATCCATTCTTCAGTTGAGGGGCATCTAGGTTGCTTCCAGGTTCTTGCTATTAAAAATAATACTGCTATGGACATAGTTGAACCAATGTCTTTGTTGCATGGAGGTGTTTCATTTGTGTATATGCCTAAGAGAAGGATTGCCGGGTCCTGTGATAGACTGATTATCATTTTCCTGAGGAACCATCATACTGATGTCCAAAATGGCTGTACAAATTTGCACTCCCACCAGCAGTGGAGGAGTGTTCCCCTTTCTCCACATCCTCTCCAGCATAAGTTGTCACTGGCGTTTCTAATTTTAGCCATTCTGGCAGGAGTAAGATTGTATCTCAGAGTTGTTTTGATTTTCATTGTCCTGATAGGTAAGAATGTTGAGCACCTTCTTAAGTGTCTTTTTGGTTTCCTTTATTGAGAATTCTCTCTTCAGTTCTGTACCCCATTTTTTAAAATTGGATTATTTGGTGCTTTGGTGACTAGTGCTTTGGTGACTTGAGTATTTTTTATATATTTTAGAGATCAGTCCTCTGTCAGTTGTAGGATTGGTGAAGAACTTTTCCCAGTCTTTGGACTGCCATTTGGTCTTGTCAATTGTGTCCTTTCCCTTACAGAAGCTTCTCAGTTTGAGGGAGCCCCATTTATTAATTGTGGATCTCAGTGTCTGTGCTATTGGAGTTATGTAGAAGAAGCAGTCTCCTGTACGAATTTGTTCAAGGGTACCTCCCACTTTCTCTTCTAAGAGGTTCAGTGTGGCTGGAATTATGTTGAGGTCTTTGGTCCATTTGGACTTGAGTTTTGTGCATGGCAATAGACATGGGTTTATCTGCAGTCTTCTACTCACCATCATCCAGTTGTGCCAGTACCATTTGTTGAAGATGCTTTCCTACTCCCATTGTATGCTTTTAGCTGTTTTGTCAAAAATCAGGTGTTTGTATGTGTGTGGGTTAATATCAGGATTTTCGATTCCATCCCATTGGTCTACCTGTCTATTTACATGCCAATACCAAGCTCTTTTCAGGACTACAGCTCTGTAGTAGAGCTTGAAGTTAGGGATGGTGATGCCTCATGCAGTTCTTTTATTGTTCAGGGTTGTTTTGGCAATCCTGGTTCTTTTATTGATTATAATCCTTTCAAGGTGAGTGAAAAATTGTGCTGGGATTTTAATGGGGATTGCATAGTATCTGTAGACTGCTTTGGGCAAGATTGCCATTTTTACTATGTTTATCCTACCTATCCAAGATCATGGGAGAGCTTTCCATTTTCTGGTATCTTCTTTAATTTCTTTCTTTAAAGACAGAAAGTTCTTATTATATAGGTCTTTCAATTGTTTGGTTAGGCTTACCCCAAGACACTTTATGTTGTTTGTGGCTATTGTAAAGGGTGAATTCTTTCTCAGCCCCTTTGTCATCTGTATATAGTAGGGCTACTGATGTTTTTGAGTTTATCTTGTATCATGCTAGTTTGCTGAAGGTGTTTCTCAGCTATAGGAGTTCCCTGGTAGAGTTTTTTGGGTGTCTTATGTAAACTATCATATCATCTGCAAATAGTGACAGCTTGACTTCTTCCTTTCCAATTTCTATTCTCTTGATCTCCTTTTGTTGTCTTATTGCTTTAGCTAGAACTTCAAGTACGATATTGAAGAGATATGGAGAGAGAGGGCAGTGTTGTCTTGTTCCTGATTTTAGAGGAATCACCTTAAGCATCTCTCCATTGTGTTTGATTTTCGCTGTTGTTGATTTACTTTATATTGCTCTTATTATGTGTAGGTATATTCCTGTTATCCCTGATCTCTCTAAGATCTTTATCATGAAAGGGTGCTGAATTTTGTCAAAGGCTTTTGCAGCACCTAGTGTGATGTTCATATGGTTTTCCTTTTTCACTTTGCTTGTATGGTGGATCACATTAATAGATTTCACATGTTGAGCCATCCTGCAACCCAGAGATGAAGCTTACTTGGTCATGGAGGATGATTTCTCTGATGTGTTCTTTGATTTTGTTTGCCAGTATTTTATTGCATATTTTTTCCATCAATATTCATAAGGGATATTGGTCTGTAGTTTTCTTTCTTAGTTATGTTTTTGTGTGGCTTGGGTACCAAGGTAATGGTGGCCTCATAAAAAGAGTTTGTTAATTAACCCATTTCTATTTTGTGCAACAATTTGAAGAGTATTGGTAGTAGCTCTTCTTTGAATTTCTGGTAGAATTCTGCACTGAATCCATCTGACCCTGGGTTTTTTTTTTTTTTTTTTTTTTTTTTTTGGTTGGGAGGCTATTGATGACTGCCTCTGTTTCATTAGGGGTTATAGGTCTATTTAAATTGTTTATCTGTTCTTGATTTAATCTTAGTAGGTCATAGTTATCCAGAAATTTGTACATTTCCTTTGAATTTTCAAATTTTGTTGAGTGCAGGTTTTCAAAATATGAACTGAAAATTATCTGGATTTTCTCAGTGTTGGTTGTTATATCCCCTTTTGTTTCTGATTTTGTCAATTTGCATGTTCTCTGTCTGCTTTTTTGGTTAGTTTGGATAAAGGTTTTCTATGTTGTTGATTTTCTCAAAGAACCAACTCTTGATTGCATTGATTTTTTTGTATTATTTTCCTGGTTTCTACTTCATTGATTTCAGCCCTCAAATTGTTTATTTCCTGGCATCTACTCCTCCAGGGTGGAGTTTGATTCCTTTTGTTTAAGGCTTTGAGTTGTGCTGTTCATTCTCTAGTGTTTATATTCTCTGTCTTCTTCATATGGGCACTTAGTACAACGAACTGTCCTTGTAGCACTGCTTTCAAGGTGTCCCATAAGTTCAGGTATGTTGCATCCTCATTCTTGTTTAATTCTGGGAAGTCTTTAATATCTTTCTTTATTTCTTCTTTGACCCAGGTATGGTGCAATGCATTTTTTTTCAGTTTCCATTAATTTGTAGGGTTTCTTCGATTTGTGTTGTTGAATTTCAACTTTAAAGCATGGTGGTCTGATAAGATAGAGGGGATTATTCCATTTTTTTTTTTTGTATCTGTTGATGTTTGTTGTGTTGCCTAGTATGTGGACCAGAGAAGAAGGTATATTCTTTTGTATTTGGATAGAATGTCATATAGATGTCTGTTAAACCCAATTGGGATATAACTTGTGTTAGTTCTTTTGTTTCTTTGTTGGGTTTCTCCCTGGTGGTTCTGTCTAGTGGTGAGAGTGGTGTGTTGACGTCTCCCACTATAGTGTGTAAGATTTTATGTGTGGTTTGAGTTTTAGTAGAGTTTCTTTTACAAATGTGGGTGCCTTCGTATTTGGGGCATAGATGTTCAGAATTGAGACTTTGTGCTGATGGATTCCTCCTGTGATTAATACGAAATGACCATCTTCATCTTTTTTTTTTTTTTATTAGATTTTGGTTTGAAGTCTCACTTGTTTGATATTAGGATAGCCACACTTGCTTGCTTCTTATGTCCATTCAATTGGAAGATCTTTCCCAACCCTTTACCCTAAGGGAATGTCTGTCTTTGAAGCTTAGATGTGTTTCTTGTATGCAGCAGAAGGATGTATTCTGTCTTGGTATCCATTCTGTTAGCTTGTGTGTTTTTATAGGTGAGTTGAGACCATTACTGTTGAGGGAAAGTAAGGTCATTGATTGTTAATGCTTGTTTGTTTTAGATTAGTTGTTGGAGGTGGTATTGTGAGTGTATTTGCCTGCTGCTTTTTTTTTTTTTTTTTTTTTTTTTTTTTTTTTTTTTTTTTGGATTCTGGTGAAGTGGTATTATCTATTGCCTATGTCTGTGTGATCGTAGTTACCTTTCTTGGGCTGGAATTTTCCTTCCAGAACTTTCTGTAGGGCTAGATACATAATGTGAAAATCTGGCTTTGTCGTTAAATATGTTGTTTTCTCCATTTATAGTGATTGAGAGTTTTTCTGGGTATAGCGGCCTGGGATGGCATCTGTGGACTCTTAGTACTTGTAGACCATCTATCCAGGACCTTCTGGCCTTGAGAGTTTCCATGGAGAAGTCAGGTGTAATTTTGATAGATCTGCCTTTGTATGTTACCTGGCCTTTTTCCTTCTTTGCTCTTAATATTCTCTCTTTTTTCTGTATGTTAGTTGTTTTGATTATTATGTGTGAAGGGGTCTTTTCTTTTTGGTCCAGTTATTTGGTGTTTGGTATGCTTCTTGTACTTTCATGGGCATGTCCTTCTTCAGATTGAGAAGTTTTCTTCAATGTTTTTGTTGAATATGCTTTCTGCAAGTCTAAGCTGGGCTTCTTCGTCTGCTTCTATGCCTGTTATTCTTAGGTTTGCCCTATGTGTTCCACATTTCCTGGATGTTTTGTGTTAAGGATTTGTTGGAGTTAAAATTTTCTTTGGTCGATGAATCTATTTCCTCTAGTTTATCTCCAGTGCAAGAGATTCTCTCTCCCATCTCTTGTATTCTGTTGGTTATGTTTGGGTTTGTAGATCCCTATTGTTTTCCTATTTTCAGCATTCCCTCAGTTTGATTTTTCTTTATTTTCTCTATTTTGGTTTTCAAGTCTTGAGCTGTTTCCTTCTCCTGTTTGATTGTGTTTTCTTGGCTTTCCTTACTTTCTTTAAGAGATTTGTCCATTTCTTGCATTTTTGGGGGGCATGGTCTTTTCCTCTATTTCTTCCAATTTTTTGTTTATTTTTTCTTCCATTTCTTTAAGAGATTTTCTCACATTGTCTTTGAAGGCTTCTATCATTTTTATGAAGATTTTTTAAAAAGTTTTATTGTGCTTCATTTCCTTTGGGGTGTTCATGTCTAGTTGGTATAGAGTCACTAGATTCTGGTGGTATCATGCTTGTCTCTCTATTGTTGAGTGTTTTCTTGTATTGCTGTCTTCCCATCGCTTCTTCTAGTGGGTACAGGTGGGGGTCTCTCTCTCCCTATGGTACTCTCCTGGTAGGCTTAGGTGGGTCAGAATTTAGATGTCTGTAGCTCTGAGTGGTCCAAGCTCTCTAGGAGGTCTCTCCTCAGGCCTTGCGATGGGGGTCAAAGATCAGGCATGTGAGGTTTCAGGGTGGTTCTCCAGCAGAGGCCAGGCGATAGGATCAAAGACCAGGCAGGCAGGGACTCAGGGTGGTCTAGTGTGCTCAGAGCAGCTCCAGGCAATTCCCTGAAGGTGGCAGGATTGTTGGATCCACCTTCTGTTCCAGTCCTCAACCAGAGCAGTGGGGCAGTGGGCTAGGTAGGGCACAGGGTAGGAGACAGGTTTTGGGTGTGTGGGGGTAGTTGTGTATCAGAGAACCAGGAGCACTCTAGCTGGGGACAGGACACAGGGGGGGGAGCGAGGTAGGGGGCCAATCCAGGGAATTCCCAGGGAAGGGTGTGTGTGTGGAGGGATTCAACCCGAACTGGTCCCAGAGTCTTCTCCTGCAGAGGCCCAGCAATGGGGGTCAAAGATCAGGCAGGCAGAGATTCAGAGTGGTGCTGCGTGGATAGGTGGGTCTCTGGCTGGGGCCCCGAGCTCCGGCACGACCGGCAGTGGACATCCGATATGTTCTTTATGGGAGAGAAAGAATGTACAGTAAATATATATTTGCTTCCCTTGGAAAATCAGATTAATTTAAAAAGTGGCAGCTTTTCTCTTGTAAGTAAAATAATTTCAAACATAGGACAGATATTTGGAAGGAAAGGGGTCTCCATGGTCAAAAGAAGTTGTACAATGTTAAATGTCTGTTCCATGTAGGTGTACATGTGTGCTGAAATCTCTGAGAAGTTTTGAAGTAGAGAAGCAACTGTCTAACTTTGCTTAGCCCCACATTGTTGGGCATATTTAACCATATAATTCTCTCCTAACTAATGTTTCAGTTTTGCTTTTTGTTATAAGCATGAACAAATTTTAGACTATTATCATCTATTTAAACCACTTTTCCTTGGGAAGCAGCAATTCGTTTGGTGGCTACTATGCCCACTGTGTTCTTCTCCTCCTCCTCTTCCTTCTCCTTCTCCTCCTTCTTCTAGATTTATTTATTATGTATACAGTCTGCATGTACACCTGCGTGACAGATGAGGGTACCAGATCTCTCTATAGATGGCTGTGAGTCACTCTGTAGTTGCTGGGAATTGAACTCAGGTCCTCTGGAAGAGCAACCGATGATCTTAACCTCTGAGCCATCTCTTTAGACCCATGTTATCATTTGTTATCTGGCCTTCTAAAAAATGTAACATATCAATAACTTTGCTGCTCACCTGTCTACTACATGTTTTTCTAACAAACATGGAGCTTTCTAGGTTTTCACACAGCATGAATAGTCTCAAAGTTGCATGTGGCCCTCAGATGTGCACAGTTCTGTAGAAGGCATCATATTCTAATGTGACTCTTGAAGGATTAAGATCCATTACACTCTAGAAGATCAACTGTACCATCAACCTTATTGATACTTTCCCAAACCGAGAATGCACTAAACAGCATTTAGGTGTCTAAGTGAGATAAAAAATACATCATAATTCATGATTGATGGTGTTTTAGGACATTTTATTTTTATTTAAATATCCTATAATTCTTGGAATTTTTATAAAAATCAGAGAAAGGTATATGTTTTAATTTTAGATATTTAATAGATTTAACCTTTATGTTTTCTCTACAAGTTCAGATTCTTGATGCATCTATTATTTTTGCATTATTTTAACTAGTTAAGTAATACTAATTTTAATTTGAACTATTCCATTTCTTGGGTCAACTGATAAAATAATCTCACAGATATCAAGTCACTACAGTAACAAGCAATTACTGAATAAAATTGACAGGATGTGAATGAATGAGTTTGGTCAATGATTGTGAAGTGGTCTTACACTTTATCCAGTCCTTATTTCTTTTAGAATCTGTCTGGAAGCTCTTCCTTGGTTGTCTTAGTTTCTCTCATCAATGAATGTCCTTTTCTTTCTTATTATTTCCAAATTCTATGGAGTTTTTATGTTCATCCTGTAACTATGTCTATCTATTTGATACCTCAGAATTTGCACTGTAAATAGACTAAGACTAGCCTTTTCTCTGTTTCTTATAAAATGATGTAAATAGGATTAAGTCCCAGGTATAAGTTTCAGTGACCCATGTGAGGATGGGAAATGGCTGGAGGTACAGAATCTGAACTCTTGCTATTATAAACAGTGACTTCATTTTTTTAAAACCAACCAAATTAATTATTCCAGGTAAACAATGTATAAATGAAGCAACTAGAAAATATTTCCTTGGGAGGAATATTTCAACAAAACAACATTTCATTCTTTAATGTGAAATTGTGAGTGGAGATAAACTAATTATCTCTAGAATAATGTGTGCTTCAAGTAAGTGTGGCTATTTTTCTTTGCCCCAAACATTTCCCAACTAAATTAGGCTCAGTTCCACTGTATTTGCAGAGAGAGCATAAAGCTGTTTGTGGGATGAGTGCTTTACAAGCCCAAGCATTGTACAGTACAGGGTTCAAAGTTGAAATCACAGTATTGTTTTCCTGATTAGCTCCTTTTGGCAAAGAGCCTAGGAAAATTCTGGAATATCTCCATGCATCCCACCTAATATTCAACCAATATAAAACCAGTCATCAGCTGCAGTGCTCTGGAGTTATTTATTTGAATAAGATGACTCCTGTTAGCTTTGTTGAAGAAATAAAGACATGGTTACTGAATAACTCAAGTATGAACGCCCTTGTCTTAAACATTGCATGTGTGCCTGTAAGTATATGAACTATCTCAGAAAATTATATTTGAGTTAAAACATAAAAACATGTGAACATACATGTCAATATTAAAAGTATAAAATCATGATGGAGACTTCTTGGAGTATTTCTGCTTTAACTTCATTTAATTATATGTTTCTCTTGAATTCCTACTATACCATCAGCATTCTTCACCTATTAATTTGTTTTGGTGAATATGGTGCTGAAATGTTATGTCATTTCAACTATAAACTCAGCTTTATTAAAATCTTAAATAACTTTTAGATAGAGAACACTTGGTTTGATTATTATGGCATGAACATAAAATTGAGTTTTAAGAATGTGAGCATGCCGTGAAATGTTCCACAACTAATAATTCTTTGGTTCAATCTTCTTATCTCTTTTCATAGAATTAAATTCTGCTCCTAAAAAGAAGTCGTTTCAATTAAAAATTGTAATTTGTAAGATAAATTATACAAAAGGCCATAGTGTAAATGTGCAACTTTTGAGATAAAACAATCTTGGTATTAAAGACATCATTAGTAATACACATTGTATTTCCATGTTTTCCATACACTATTACTCTCTGAATTTTATTACAGTGTCACATAGAAAATGAAGCTTTGATAGCTCCCACATTTTTAATGTAACTGCCAACAAGAATTATATCACATCATAGCATAATTACCTCTTTATTTTAAATTTTATGTTAATACATGAGATTAATTTAATTATTGTCTTTATATAACATGGACTATGTGCTTGGCACTGTTCCAGTGCCTGATAATTCATGTTGTAGCAAAGCCACAAATCGTCAAGTCCAGTGGCCAGATTGTAGCACACTTCCTATTTGATGAGCAGTGGCATCGAACGCAGATGCCTTTTTCTTTGCCTCACAACACCCCTTTCGCTTGCTTTTTATACTTCTCTCCCCACCCTGCCTAGATCTTCATCGGTATTGTTTTGCTTGTTCCTCTTCACCCTCTTAATTCCTTAATGCCAATGTCCTTTTCAGCCAAGTCATTGTACTTCTGCAGCTTACTTTCATGGCACCTCTGGTCTATTAGCTGGAAATTAAATATGCCTTTTGATGACCTATTTGGTAGCTGCCACTTAGAACCTTTTCCCAGCCTTCCAGATTCATTACCAGACTGCATACTTCTCGAGTCCTCTGTACTCTGAGGATCCCTCCCAAATCTGCTTAGCCTGCACATTCTCTGTGCGAGCAAATGGCAGTCCCAGCCAAACAGCCAGGACTCCCTTGCTTCTCTTCCTCTCACATCTCATGTCCATTGCCTTTCAGCTCACCAGCTTGACGTCCTGGACTGTAGCCACTGCACTGCTTGTGTCCCTGTGCTATTACTCAGACACTCCAGAGCCACCCAGACCCAAGCCACTTGCCTGGAAATCAGTCCCCCTCGAACACCTGCTCTATCCCTCACTTTCTTCTGGCTGCTTCCCAAATTCAGCCCAGTGGGACCTCTAAAAAATACACTGCAAGATTCATTTCTGCCCCCGTAATGCAGTTGTCTGTATCTCTTCTCCATTCCTATCAAAGTCTTCTTTAACTTAATTAGTCCATACTAAATAATCTGTGTATTTCACTTACATTGTATTTATTCCAGGATCATAACACCACTAAAAAGGGCACTCTCTGTGCAGGGATTTTCACCTACTTTTTCAGTACCTGGAAGACAGAGCTTAGATCTGTAATGTTATACGGAACTCCAGCAGCACAGCCAACACCCCTCCAAAGGCTGGCCCTTCCTCTCTCCCTTCCTCCTCCGCTTTACCCTCTGCTACCTCACCCCTGCTTTCCCTCTCTTCACCTTCCTCTATATCTCCTTGTTCTCCTTTCTTTACTCCTCCATCTCTTTATTCTTTCTCCTCTTTTTCTAACCCCCCCCCTTTTTTTTCCTGAACTGGCTCAAAGTAAGCCCTTGAGTTAGGGCCAGTTTTCCATTTCTAGCTCTCTGTTTGGGTTGGCAGTTGCATGGTTATATGGAAAAGCCCGTGTGTAGTTTCCCTGAGCTCTTGGCTGCCTGCAACTTCTTAGAGATGCCTCTTAGCCTGGTGGGTCCCCTCTCGTTTACCCAGATGTTTGAAGTTTTTGCTTGCTGGCAGCTCAGTAGTCATTGAATGCTACTGATATGTATCTCAGAAAACAAGTCAGTCCCCAGGGAATGGCTTGTTCTGTAGTGAATGTCCAGGCTGCTGAGGGCTGATGTGCTTTGGTGTGTTCCTCCTTTGTGTGTTTCCATGCTACATTACATTTATGGAATGGCTTATGTTCTCTGTGCTGCTACAGGGTAAGCTCTATCCATGAGCACAGGGCTGGTTCAGGAATACCAAGGCCTAAACCAGTGCTTAGTTCATGGGGAGACCAACCATAATAGCTACTGTTATAATGAACTGATGAATGAACGAGTGACTGAATATCATTTATAAACATAGAGAGGCATGTGTATGGGGTTTCACATGGAAGCCATGTTATAATAGACTACTAGAAGTGAGCCTTGGTTCTTTCATTTGTTTTATCTATAATAATGTCTGTGCAAGAAATTCTTTGTTATTATTGGCACATTTCTTTTTCTTACCATGGATAATCTATTTTAAAATGCATTTGTGCATGGTAGTAAGAGTCTCTAGTTGGAAGCAGAGGCATGAGGGTGCTTGGCTCTGTATCATTTTCATATTCTTTTTATTAATGCTTATTTTTAAATAAAAGATAACACTTAAGGTTGGGAAATAGCTTGGTTGGTAAGTGATTACTATGCAAGTTCATGGATCCAAGTTTCTATCTTCAACCTCCCAAACACTCTGGTGCAGGAGCCTATGTCTATAATTCCAGTTTTGGGGAGGCTGAGGCAGGCAGATCCTAGGAGCTCATCTAGCCAAATCCATGAGTTCCAGATCTAGTGAGTGACCAAGTGGCAGCAAAAAGGTAGAGAGGGATTGAGGAAGATATGTAGCATTGACCTCTAGCATATACAGACATGATTGCATGACATGTGTTCCAGCACACACACACATATACACACATGGAATATAATCCTTACTTTTTAAACTCACGTTGCTGATAGAACATCAAATGTTCCCACTTTCCCACTTTCACAGAGCAAAAACTATCATCATAAATTCGTTGTAGGAGTTCCCCATGTTACAGAAAGAACTGAGCAGCTGTGGTTTTTGCACGTATTGATCTGAATTCACACATCAGTTCTCACACACCAAAAACTGTGGGGAAAAAATCTCATAAAAACTGAAGATGTGTGATTTCTCCTGAGATGTTATATCCTGGAAACAATGGATGAGCTGTGTTATTTTAAAGAAGGCATAATGTCAGGAAGCATGCATTACTGATTGAATAATTACAACACATGCTTATGTATGTGTATAGGTATCATTTTCTCCAAAGAACATAAAATCTTATGAATTACACATCATAACAGCTTTATCTGTGTGTTAAAAAAACAAAAACAAAAGCAAAAAAAAAAAAAAAAAAAAAAAAAAAAAACTTCTGTGGTGATGCCCAAGTCTTGATTCTTGATTTTAGGAAGGACATGGAACTGAGATGCTCTGCCTTTAAAGACAATGTGCCAAGTTCCGTTTCTTTCAGCGTTTCAGGATTACAAATGAATTTTTTTAATTCAAAAATAAAAGCACAAATTGCTTTGATGGTTTAAACAAATATTTTCTTTCCATTAATTTGAATCATTTGAAAAACATTCTAATTTTGTAAATAATTACATGTCACAGCTGCATATTGTGTGTTTTTTAAACAAACCTTGAATATGAAACATTTTATTACCAATTTAGGATAAATAAAACTTATAAAATAGTAGGCAATTATTTCCCTTGCTCATGGAATAACTGTTTTTTCTTTGATAAGGTAAAAAATAAGATAATTAAATTTCATGGTTTCTTTGAAATTATAAAATTCTTTGAAAATGTATTTGATTTGGTAAGGCTTTATTTTCTAGGATTCACTAGGAATTTTGTTCAAAATTTCCTGATTATTATGATCATAGCATTCATTAAATGTATCTAGTGCTTCATTTATGGTGTCAGTAAAATCTATGAATGTCTTGTTATGGGACTGCATGTCACACCTTAAATCTCTTGATAGGCATGTGGTGCATACCTTTGTTCTCAGTTCTTGATAGATAGAATCAGGAGGATCTCTGCTAGTCAGAAACCTTGTCTGCATATCAAGTTCTAGGTCAGTCTGAACATCACAGGTCAACATACAAATGGTCCTACACCAGGTTCTGGGTCAGACTGCACAGCAGAGTCCAACACACGCATTCTCTACACAGCAAGGTTCTAGGTCAGTTTGAGCGGCAGAGTCAAATACATACATTGTCTACACAACAAGTTCTAGGTCAGGCTGGACAGCAGAGTCCAACACACACATTGTCACATACAAAGGTCTAGGTCAGTCAAAAACACAAGTGGACTCACAGTAAGTGCTCAACCAATGTTTGTTGGGTGGTTAGCTTACTCATGCGTGATTCACAACTTTGTCAGTGCCTACTGCATCTTAGGTGTTAGGCGAGTGTAAAGTGAACACTTATATTTATTCTAGTATTTGTACTTTTATACATTGAGAAACTTCTCAATTGTCATCACCAGAGTAGCAACTGTTTCCCAAATGATATCTAGTCAACTTATTGCTTGCTGTTGTTTTACTGTAAACATAGTAGATACAAATAAACATGTCACTTATTTTTTTTCTCTCCATCTTTTTTTTTAATTTATTATTTTAAATGTCGATCCCAGTCCCCTCTCCCTCCCTCCCTTCCTCTTTTTCTCCCTCCTACCCTCTCTGCCCCCTCACATGCACCATGACCACCCTCCCCTCCCATCCCCCCACCCCAATTCCACATGTAGTGCAATGCTATCCAGGTGGGGTCATGTAGATCTGTCGAGTCATTTGAAGTAGGGACTAGGACTTCTCTCCTGTCTCTAGGTTAAGGCAGTTATCCCTCCATGGGGGCTGTGTTTGCATGGTCCTTTTGTGCACCAGGGATACATCCTGGTTCCATTGTCTGAGGTCCCTTAGACTGCTCAGTCCTTCTGGCTGAGACCCATATTCAGGGGGGCCTGAGTCAGTCCCATTTTAAAATTGTCATATAAATAGGTCCCCACTTAATCTGTTTTCCCTCATTCTCTGATAATTGGAGACCTTTCTGTAACAGAATATGTTTCTGTCTACAAAGTACAGATAGCATTTTTTAAGGCTGTAATGTGTGCTTCTTTTAGACATAACCTTAAAGATGACAAAAGTTGCTCCTTTTTGTCACTTGTTTCAATCTACTGCTTTGAAAGGTGCTGTGGTAATTAATTGCTATGAACTACCTGGAAAATAGCAGTATCCCAGAAATGACAGGGCTGCCTGGCAATGAACCCAGGCTCCCATAAGTGCTTTGAGCAGTACAGAAATGAGAAAAGACATCTAAGTCTATCTTCTTTTCTTACTGCGTGAGAATCTGTCATGCATTCCAAATCTATATCTTAACTGAGATTTGTGTTTTCAGAAGTGAGGTGCCTTCAAAGTCATAACCTAGATATGTGGCATATGATGCTCATTATTTGGGAAATAGGAAAAGAGACATGGAGACTGAAGTCTGAAAAATAGATTGAACTTAAGGACACTGTGGAGAGACACAGTAAAAATCGCAGCTTTAAATATCTTAGAATGTGGACCACATGCTAAAATCAAGACCATAGCATTATAGGGACTCGGAGGAGAGTGGCAGAATTTTGATATGTGCTGACTGTTGCTTGCTCTTTCCAGCAAAATCCTCTAGCAAAAATGGACTCAGATAACAGCCAATATACAAGCAGGAATGGAAAGGAATACAGAACTGCTAAGAACGTGTCTTTGTGCTGGGTTAGCAAAATAATTTCACCAAGAGTTCTATAATTTGAGGTCTTTAAGGGTTGAAAAAGTCAACTCCTTCTGTACTCCAAACCAAAGTAGTTATAATTGATGGCTTCAAAGCCACGGCCTCAGTAGGAGATAAGCTTGAGGCTCTGCCAAATTTGGGAGCCCGACCAGAGGCAAAATCAAATTAAGGGTATTGCTTTCCCACCCAAACAAAGTTCGGGTAGCCTGCATGGAGTCTCCCCCAAAAGAGATGGAGAGAAAAAAAAAAGCATGGAGGATAATAAGAAAAAGACAGGAACCTTTAGGTTTCAAAACTGCATCTAGATTAGATCTTTGGCTACAGTTTTTTACATATGGCTCTACTCCAAAACAAATTGCCTAGAAGCTTACCAAGTTTGTGAGGGAGTTGTATAGATAAAGAACAACAATATGGCCTACAAAAGCCTGTAATTGTCCCACCTCTAAGGGAATCAAACCTGGAGCAGGAGAGACAGGCTGTGATAACGCATCAGCCCCTACAAGGAGTGAGTGATTCCTTGTAGTAATGACTGCTTGATTCATGGTAGGGGAGAAGAGAACACGGGAAAGCACCATGCAGAGGATGGAAATGGTTCTGAAAGACAAAGGAGATTTCTTCAAAACAAAATCAGTGGTTTCCAGATAGGCTAAACCAAGGGACCTACTCCATGGTTAGACCAATTGACAGTATATGATTCCTGCCTAAGAACTGTGATATTGCAGGGCCTAGTGATTGCTATGTGTTTCCCAACCCCTGCCACCTCTGAGGGTATTTGGATGGCCATATGTGGATTCCTTACAAGTCTTGAGCATCTAAGGTGCTGAAGGATAGACAGTTTCCTATTTCAAGTACTTCTCTAATAGGCTGTAGCAAAGAGCGCAGGTTGTACTCAGAATTTTCATTTGTTTCTCTTTTGTGGTGATGCATTTCCTGAGTCATAGCTGCACACATGTTTTCCTGTCTCCCTGGGCATCATTGTGACCAAATAACTTACAGCTGGCTGAGAGCATATGGAGAAACGTGGTGGGCAAAACCTGAGCTGTTTGTAAAGGGAAGGGGGTGCTGCCATCCTGTCGCTCCTCCTCGCTTTTTTCACTTTTGGGAATGTTAGCAAGGAGGTTGTACTGTCATGAGTGAGAGCGTGAGAGCATGGTTCCTAGCGAGAGACGATAGGAAAGTGAGATGGCACAGGTCCCGTCCTGACTCTGGTATCTTCACCAGACAGCACAGCACCACCGTCCCAGCCCTACAGAGCAGAGCACAAACTTTTCTCACTTGAAGCATAAACTTTTACTGCATGAAGGTGTTGATGCTTTGGGTATGTATCAGTCAGCCTTTGTGTAGCAAACAATGCTAAACTGATAGGGTCCTGACAAAAAGTAACCATTTCTTTCTGACTGATTGTATTGGTTGTGTACACATCTTTGTGCCATATTGGTACAGTCTGGTAGATTTTGTGACACATCTGTCTCTTTTTCCTAGAACTGCAGGGCTGGCCAGGAGATGACCACCATGACAGTCAGCTGTCAGATACTTGATTTGGGGGAACCAGCTTACAATTATATCATGCTACTACGTGTCACTAGGTATACAAGACCCGGAGATGAGTTTTCTCAGGCGTTATTTAATACTCTCCTGCGTGGAGATGGATGACTCCAACATTGCTAGTACTGGTGTATATGTAAAATGGTCTGCCATTTTGCTGTCTGTCTCTCAAAAATGTAAAAAGATCTGAGAGTGCACTATGTTTTCATATTGGTTGGTTAATCTGTCATAATTTAATAGATAGTAACAGGCGACCAACCACTCTTAGTGAAAGATGAAGTTTATTATTCACAACAATAGCAGAAGCCAGAAGAGCCACACATTTGGCATCTGTTCCTTGAAGAACATGGCGAGGATGAATTAATGCCTGTGAACTTGGTGGGAGAAATTCTGAGACATAAATCCTAATATTTTAATTTTGTGTGTGTATATATGTGTATACTTGTGTGTAGAGGTGTATGTGTGTGTGTATGTGTGTGGGGGGGGCGAAGAGAAGTCAGTACTGAGTGTCTTCCTTAATTGCTCTCTCCCTTACATTTTGAGGAAAAGGTTTTCACTGAGTTCACAGATTGGGCTAGACTGGCTGGCCATTGAGACACAGCAGTACAATTACAGGCACGAGCTTTTGTGAATGGATGCTAGGGATTTGAACTCAGGTCCTCATGTCTGTGAGAAAGAACTTTGTCATTCAGGTCATACCCCTGACCTTCAAATCTTTCAAAGCATACTTGCCTTTTCCTCCAGATGATGGACTTCATTTTTCCCAGGCTTGAAGTAAACCTGGCTTTTATTCTAAAGGTAGACATCACATAGTCCTTGTCAATTCACTGTGCATACATCCTTGAAAAAAACATGCTGGAACAAAATGTATTACATCTCTGTGCTAGCAAGAAAATGCAGGAAGCACAGGGAGAATTATTTTTAAAGTACTCTTGCCTCAGTCCTAATTGATATCCTAATTACTATTCAGTGGACAGTTTTGTCTTGTTTTCTAGCCTGATCCCCCTGTAACCTTTGATTGGCTTGTCTTCTCCTACTCTGGCTGTATTTGTTTGGCCTTTTTCTGAATCTTTTGTTGATTTATCAGTGTATTTTGAGCAGTCTGGATTTTCTAGTTGTTTGGTAGGCAGTAAGAAGTGAGCAGAGCCTTGTCTTCACAGAGCTTGCAGTTAAGGACACTCAATAATAAACAATATAGGTAAGATAATATCTGACTTGTTAGCCCATGACAAATGCTAAGGAGATGAATAAGGGGAAATGAATAAGTGTAGTAGGGATGCCAAGAGTTGCAGTTTAAGAGCAAAGGCCCTGTTGACAAAGTAAGCCCTGGACAGACACCTGAAGGGAGTAAGAAAACTCTGGCAGTTTGGAAGAGGTGGATGAAAAGTCTAGAACAAGCTGGCAGGAAGTGGAAAGGCCCAGGGCTCATAAAGGGAACAGTATCACACTCTGTTCTGCATGCTTTGTGTTCAACTTCCACAGGTCATCCTATGCTAACAGTGTAAGTGTACGTTTCCCTTCTCGTGTGTGTGTGTGTGTGTGTGTGTGTGTGTGTGTGTGTGTGTGTGTGTTATATACCTTTTTTTTTTTTAAAGAGGCAACTTATTGTTCTATTTCTTTACCAAATGGAAAGTTAACTCACCTAGAAATAAATTCCCATCTGAATTAGTTTTATTTTATTATTTATTTTATTTACTCTCTTCTATTTTACCCTTCTGCCCACTTCCAGCAGTGTTCAGGGTGATTTTTAACAATCTTCTACTGGGTAGCTAGAAAGAAATGGCAGGTATGTTCACTCATCTCAGATAAAACTATGGTTTGTCATCTTATTTTTGGAAGTGTTTTTGGCATGCTCCTATTAGCTATTTAGAGTATGGCAACAACATTAGCAGTTTTTCTAATTTCTCAACAGTATTCAGAAAAAGCTATTTATTTTGTGCATTTATTTTTACTTTACAACTATTCGTTTTATATAACCTCAGCCTCTAAATCTAGTAGTCACCATGATCTTTAATTTCCCTACTGATACTTTCCTTGCAGATAGCTGCACTGTCTTCCTTACCTAGCTCCTTACCCTCTTCTGCAGGCCATTGATGGCAGAGTTAACCACCTTACTTCCATTTGTTACTCCCTCTTTCCCCCCTGCCCCATTCCCCACATTCTTATTCAGTTTTATATGTTCTTGCAAGTTTAATTTTTTTTCAAACAGTACAGATCACACTAAGACCTTCTCCTCACTCACACTTAGAGTGATGGGTTCGAAGTCCTTGGCCTAGGGCTCAAACGGTCGTTCAGTGATGCTTCTACATCTCAGCCTGCAGCCTCTCCTTTTGTACTCACACTGCATAGCTCCATAGCCCATGTGCTGGCAGTCCCAGGCTCTGAAGAAGGTGTCTGTATGCCCGTCGTGCATTCTCTAATGCTGCCTATGACAGTTTTTCTGCTCTCCTTGCTGATGTCCTTTCTTGACAGACAGCCGAATAGTATATTATTTGCTTTTCCTCTGAGCAAACATTGCATTCACTTTGGGGGCTGCGCTGTGTGGAAGTGTCAGATGATGTGTGGAGCGGCACCATGCCCTGCTGACATCATATTGTGTGTAGCCTGTAAGAATGCCTAGCTCTCTCTGTTGTTTATTGTATCCCAAGCTCTAACCATCATTCTGTTCACAAAATAGTAGCTTTGGAAGGGCCATACATTTGAAAGAAAGCAGGGAGGGATGTATGGGAGAGTTTAGAGGGAGGAGAGGGAAGGGAGAAGTGTAATTAAATTATGATTTCAAAAATAAAATAAACATGTTTTAGATATTTTATACAAAATAAATGATATGTAAAGTTGTATTTATTTTAATTTGCCATTTAATAAAGCATTCTTTGGTAGTAAATGCAATTCATATTTTACCATATAAACATGACCCTTAATGTTAAACCATTAATGCTAAACATTGAACATTTTAGGTAGTTTTGGAATTAGATAACTTAGACAAGATCTTTATCCTTCCCATTAGTACTATTCTGTCTGTTAATGACATTGACTCAGTTGCAATAACTGGATGGTTTCTCTGCATGTAGCCCTGGCTGTCCGGGAACTAGCTCTATAGACGAGGGTGGCCTCGAACTCACAGAGTTCTGCCTGTCTCTGTGAATGAGTGCTGAGATTAAAGGTGTATGCCCAGTAATAACTCACTTTTATTGTTAGTTTAAGTTATTTTTAGGTTTCAAATAGTAAGGCTTAAAATAGTTTAATTAAATTATGAGACGTTCCACATAGGAAAGTGTCCCCAGTGCACTTCCTGAGGAGAGCACTTACTCCAGATGGTTAGGTGCAGGCCTGGGGACAGATGTGTGCCCTAAATTGTCCTCTGGTCTCATCTCCTCACAGGTATGCATAAGATAAAGCATCAAGTCATGCAACTTAAGAACCTTGGAAATTAAATGAAGAAAAGAGGTTACTCATTCCCTTCTGGCACACATCATAAGTCTGACCAAATCCAGTGAAGCCAGAGGCCTTGGATCCCAGCCAGGCCTGCATGTTACTTCTTGAGTTTCTCTTTCATTTTGATTTTCAGATACAGTTTGAATGGTGACACAGAAAATCTCTCCCTCGCTTTTCTACCTCAAGCTACTTATTATTGTTTAAAATAATTTATTTAGTTTTTAAGATTTCATTTACATTCCAACCACAGCTCTCCTTCCTACCCCTCTTCCCTCCTCCCCCAGCCCACCCCCAGCCCACTCCTCTTCACAGGTAAGGGTTCCCATGAGGAGTCAACAAAGTGCAGCACAATAGAATGTGGCAGGGCCAAGCCCCTCTTCCATGCATTAAGGTTGAGTGTAGCATCCCACCATAGGGAGTGGGCTCCAACAAGCTAGCTACTTATTTAAATCACAATGTTTACTGATGAAATTTGGCTAGAATGGTAAAAGTGAAACCTTAAATTTTCTTCCACATCTATTTTACACCGAAATTATTTAATTTTTAACTTAGTTGTTATTCAAAGTCATCTACTAGTAATTATTTGTAAGTGAAACAGAATTATTTTGTTAATTCAGCTTTCATTCTAGCTTTTTATGGTCCCTAACTGGTTGTTGATATAAAAGAAATTCAATTATGCACATCTGGTTCTTGATATAATTTCATTATTTTCTTATTTAGAAGTTGAAGTGATTTCTTTTTGACAACAAATGATTACTGAATAATTTAATGCTTTAGTAAAGGGATTGTATGACCTCTAGTATAGCCAGAAGATTAAATTGTAAAAAAAATCATTCATTGTTATTATTTTGTACTGCTGACCTGTGTATGCAAGTTAAGTACTCCACCACAGTGTGTCCCCTGAGATCATTTAACATTGTGATTATGATATGCTTATATTTTGTAAAGTTTGTTTTGTATTATGACATTATATTTGATAATTTATTAATACTTTTTACCTTGGTAACATGTGCTTATTTTTAAATGTTTTCTCAGAATGATAAGCCAGAGAAAAAACTTCAACTTTTTTTTCTGAAAATAAAATGGTCCATAATCTCCTTAAATACTTTACATTCAATTTGACTTAATATTCACAGATAATAATTTCTTACTATAAATACAATTTTCTTCTCAAAGCTAGGAAGTTACTAAAAATATCTGTCACTGCCTGTGAAGTATAATTTGTAAATATTAATTTTTTTATTATTGCCAAGTGTTTCTTTTTTCTTTCTCTAGGTAAATGTGTTGACAAGGATATATAGTAAAAGACTAGAACTAAATAAACTGTTAGCTAACAATTTCGGGATCTGTTGTTTGTTATTATTACAGCATTATCAAATTACATTCAAGATTCTGTGTGCAGGATTAATGAGCAAGTGCAGGGAAAAAAATGAAAAAGAATAAAAGAGAGATGGAAAGAAAGGAGCTTCTGTTATAAGCTGTTAAATAACAATATAATTTACCAACCCATGCAAGAACCTGCCACTACTACAGTTGATACCAAAGAAGAAAAGAGAATAGGAAGTTCCAGTTTTCTAAAATACTACCAGTAAGTACATTAACATCCACACCAAATATAATAGAAAGGTGAGTTTAGATTAATGAAATAAAGTAATGCTTTAGTGAACGAAAGAGATGTCTTGATAGAGGGAGTCATCCACAAGGGTGACCCCAGCTAAAACTCCCAGCAATAGTGGAGAGGGTGCCTGAACTGGCCTTGCATTTAGTAAGATTAATTACTACTGTAATTGTTGTCATAGAACCTACATCAAGCTGTAGTGAGATAGTCCTTCTGTGGCACTGACCACGCCCATTGGGGTGGAGCCATGGGCGGAGTGACCTGTGGAAGGAGGTCGGAGGGGGCCAGGAAAGGCGCTCTCTTGCTGGCATGACTCGGACAGGAGAGCATTGGGTTGAATTTCCTAGTGTTCATCTGTCTAGGTTGTAAGTTATTTCTCCCTGAATAAACATCTATTCGGCCTATTTATCCTCATCCTTATTTAATCGAGATATCTAGCAACTGATGGAAGCAGATGTAGAGATCCACACCCAAGCGCTGGGCTGAACTCCTGGAGTTCAGTTGAAGAGAGGAAGGAGGGAATCATATGAACAAGAGGACATCAAGAGCATGATGGGGAAAACCACAGAGACAGCTGACCAGAGTTAGTGGGAGCTCACACACTATGGACTGAGGACTGGGGAGTCTGCATGGAACCAAACTAGACCCTCTGAATGTGGATGACAGTTACGTGGCTTGATTTATTGGGGGTGGGGCACTGGCAGTGGCACCAGGACCTATCCCAGATACATGGACTGACCATTTGGAGACCATTCCCTATGGTGGGATACATTGCTCAGCCTTGATACAGGTGGAGGGGCTTGGTCCTGCCTCAACTTAGTTTGTCAGACTTTGTTGACTCTCCAAGGAAGGCCTTACCCCCTCTGAGAAGTAGATAGGAGATGGGCGTGGGGGTGAGGTGGAAGGGAGTCAGGAGAAGGGGAGGAACAGAGAACTGGGGCTGGCTGGTATGTAAAAACATAAATAAATACAAATAGGGATGCAAAAAAAGTAATGCTTCAAAGAGAAGCAGTGTCTAGGGGCTGAGGAAACAACTCAATATGTAAAAATCATTTACCATGCAAGAGTGAGGACTGGAGTTTAGATTCCTCAGAATGTGGACAAAAGCCAGGAAAGCATGGCAGCTGCCTGTAACCGTCTCTCTGGAGGCGACAGAGAGAGGATTCCTGGGTCAAGCTGCATGGCTAGATTTTCAGAAGAGAACCAGGAACTGGGAGTTCAGTGAGAGACCCTGCCTCAAATAAAAAGTGGAGTTTTTTTTAATAGTATGAATGGTAGCAAAGTTCACAGGGCAATTGTCCTCAATTATCATCCCGGAGACATACCCAAAAGAAGATTGCTGATTTTGTTCACACTGCAATACACTGATCATCTAAGATAACAGTATTGAATAGTTTCTCAAATGAATAACTGATGAGTGGCCTCTGAGAGAGAGGGAAGTTGGGAGACACACACACACACACACCACACACACACCACACACACACACACACACACACACACCACACACACACACACACCACACACATACACACAATACACACACACACGCCACACACACACACACACACCACACACACACACACACACCACACACACACCACACACACACCACACACACACACACACCACACACACACACACACACACCACACATACACACAATACACACACACACGCCACACACACACACACCACACACCACACACCACACAGAAAGGGAGAGAGATGGAGACATAGGGAGACAGAGAGTCTGATTTCATGTTTTGTGTATTTCCATAATTTAAACAAAGTGCTATTGACTTTGAAGATATAATACTTGAATAATTTTTTTCAGTGTTTTGCTGTGTCCTGACAGAGCAGTAGAATGAGGGTAACAGTTGATCACTCATCATTGCTTTTAAGCCCCCCTCACTGTTGTTAAGATGAGCAAAGCAATGTTCGGATATGTTTGAGGATTATCTTTAATCATTTCTCATACTCGAAGGCTCAACATCAGCATCACCACAAGAGCGTTTGCAGTTAAGGGTCCAGTGTGATGACTAAGTGGGGTGGAAATACTTGTTGCTAAGTCTGTGACCTGAGCTCTGTCCCTGGGATGAACACAGTGGAAGGAAGGATGGAAGTGGTTCCTCCAAGTTGTTCTCTGACTCTCATTGTGCACTGTGGCCCTGCACCCCTACCACCACAGGGAATGACTGACTGACTGACTGACTGACTGACTGACTGACTGACTGAATGAATGAATACATAAAATCAAGTAAAACTTGCATAAGGAAACTTCATAGTTACAGGAAAAAAAAATGTAATTTTAAGAATTGTTGAAGAAAAATTCAAACTTGAGAATTATTGCACAAATTAGATGGAAGTTTTGAGTTCCGGTAATTCCATAAGAAAGTTTTGCAAAAACCGGGAGAAAAGTTTCTGTTATCACCTGCTTATTTGAATGAGATTCATCAGTGATAGTACTATGGAAATCAAAATGTTCATTACAGAGTCTTGACCAATACCTCCTTGAATCCATTTCAGGACTGAAAGAATCGAAAAAGTCTCATTTAAGTTAGACAGTACAAGATCTTCCATGATATTTTTGCATGATATTGATATTATAAACATAAAATACAAAGAAGATGCAGTATTTTCCATCAGGTACATAAAGATACCTGCACAGCCCCTTTTATGAAAAGCTTTACCCTCCTTACGCTATTACAGATAAAGGTTGTGAATTAGCTTTTTTATAATTCATCAGAGGAGAAGAACAAGGCAGTAGAGGTGAGAGGTACTAGCAGAAACATAACCTTAACTCATGAAGATGGTGTTTTCTAAATCACCCAAAGACGATCCACACTTCTAGAAGCAGAAGTCCCAGAGGAGGGCATCAGCCTGTTAGTCTTGCTGTCCCTGACTGCCTTTCCTCTTTGTGGCCTCTTTCTTCATGTCTCCATGTGTGCAAGTCTCCTCCTAGCCCATGGTTGTGTCAGTGCCTGATACTTGCTTAAAGCCCCTGTTTCTAAGCACATTCAAGGTTAAGGACTTAGCATTTTGGGGTAGATACATGTCAGTACATAATAGGGGTTAATTAGTGCAATTAAATATGAGTGCACTGATTATTGTGGTATCTTTTTCAGTGGAGAAATGATTTTCACTGTGTTCAGTACTGATAAACTCAGTACTGATAGACATATCTGGTGCATAGTGAAGGCAAGATTATCAAAGTACTTTTGTTTAAGCTAAAATTTGTCTTTTTAACACTTGATATAAAGTCTGCTTTCAATCTTTTGACTACATAAGAGGTATTTTTCATATTTTAAGATTAAAAATTTAGTTTTAGTTACATGTATGCATCTGTATGTGTATATCTGTATGTGCCCATGTGAATGCAGGTACCTCGGAGGCTAGGGAAGCATGTTGGTTCACTTGGAGCTAGAGTGACAGGCAATTTTACCCTACAAAAACTATGTTGTCGACAAAAATGGAACCTAATTAAGATCCGACCACACTGGCATGATGATGATCCCAAGAAAGACTTGATCCCAGCATGTCCAAATTCTGTGCCTCCCTTTTGGAAACGTTCACGTGAGAAACTGACTTTCACTAAATCCTGCAGTGAATAAACAGACATGCACTAGGGTTGTTACCTACCGCCTTGTGTCTTCTGGTAGGAGGACACAATTCCAGCCAAGAATGTTCAGTAAGATTGGAAAGTATAAGCCAGCAGCAGAATTAAAATGGCAATTCCCAGAATCCCTTAGCATGTCTTTGCCTAAATGAATGCTATCCCGGTAGTTGATGCTTTTTAGGACCAAAGACAATAAAACCCATCCCCTGCCAGAGAATGTGTTTGTAAAATGATGGTGTGTTCACTAAGATGTGTGTTACGACCTGGGTTCTATACTTTCATTAAAGCAACGTGTAACCTTTGCCTGGCTCAGCAGATATCCTTCAGTCTATTACGTCATTCTATTGGGACCACCAGAACTTCAGCTATTCATTTTACTCCATACTTGCTTCTCTTTATACCCACCCACAGAATAAATTATAGGACATGCGAATCCAAATTAGTTTTTTCTGGCTACTGCCATTTCTGGGAAAGAGAAGAGGATAGAATTACTTTTAGAATTTCTTTTGAGAATTCATTGGTCTCAGGTTTGTAAAGGCCATTGGTATTCTATATGGAACTACTTAAGTTATGTTAACATGCTATTATTAGGGTAAAGTCTATTGTAGAATATATCTGATGGTTGGTTTGTTTTATAGGGCAGAAATTTAATGCCTTTTGGAGCTAAAGCCACTATTGTTAATATCCCTAACATCGAAAAGGCTGTCAAACCAAGCTGAACAAGAACAACGTGGTATAACAATACATTTGAAAAATAATGTAATTAAATTATTATATTTTACTTGATTACTTGTTAAGCAGTAGAAATTGTGAGGGTAGATTATGGGATTTGTTTGAAGGGATATAACACATTTCCCCAAATGAAAACATCTGTTCATGTTGGTGTTTTCCATTAGTCATCTTCAGAGATGTTAATTTAACTTAAAACAATTCACACTCTTCTGTTGATGATTAATTTCAAAATGATGTTTGCATTATTAGTTGAAGTCACACCATGAGAGACGGGAGTGGAAACAGATGGCTGGAGGATCCATGTGGTACTTTGAATGTTTACATTAAAGCACTGCCTGGTGTTTGCATCTAGATTCAGAGAAGAATAAATGCTAAAATGGGCACCAGTTATTAACATGCCTGACTTAAAGAGCCCATGGAAAACATCTCAAAGACTGTGCAAACTTCTCAAGTTCAATGTGATTGATATAAGAGGTGCTCATGTGATATTATTCTACATTTTGAAGAGAGCTATAACTTTTGTTGCCTTTGTTTCTCAGATTCATCTCCTATTTTCTCTTTGTCTAGTCGGTAACTTTGCCTTTCTTCTTCCCAGAGTCCTCTCTGTCCTTGGAAGTCCCACTTAACCTCTTCCTAGGTATTGATGGTTCAACTTTTATTATGCCAATCACAGCAAAATATTTCACACAGTGTAAAAATGTCCCACAACAATTATTTGAATTCACACATCAGGGAATTCTGTTTTATGCATTTACTATCTGGTGTTGACTAAGTACCTACTAGATGTCCATCACTGCCCAAAAATAAGAAAGAAAAGAAATATTAAGCAAAAATCACTGTCCACAGAGCTTATGTTTTCATGTAAGACTATAGAAGATAGATAAATTACAAAAATATATATAGCATGGATGATTGTAATAGGTTGTTTGGAGACAAGTTAAACCCATCAAGGAGATAGATTGGTGTGAGGGGTAAGGTTATAGTTTTTTAAAGAATTATCAAGGAAGACTTCATTTAGAACTTGATATTTAGGTAAACAAAACAAAAGAAAACTTTCTAAACACCTGAGGGTAAGAACTGCCAGGTTGAGTGTGGAACAGGACGGGACAGAGGGAGGAGAAGGACAGACATCCTCAGGTGGTAGCCAGGCTGGTGCTCTGCAGCAGAGCGGTGGAGAATCTGAGGAGATCATAGAAATAAAGAATGGGACAAGTTTATGGTGACTCATTATGGAGGCTCTACCTTCTTTCTTTCTTAAGATTATAATTGAATCACAACATTTCTCCCTTCTATTTCGTCCTTCCAAACTCTCTCAAATACCCCTTCCCACTTTTCTTCATATTTGAGGCCTCTTTTTTTTTCTTTACTAATCGTTATTGCATGCACACATATATATTACTAAATAGAACCTTCTTAGTCCATATACCTACACGTTTTTAGAGCTGACTGATTGGCACTAGCCATCTTTGAGATAAGAAGCATGAGCAGGCTTTGCCACGAAAAGCCACAGTATCTGGAACAAAAGGACATTTCTGGAAGTAAACACACACATTTGAATTTGAATAAGAAAGAAAGCAAGAATAGGAATTATTGAAATTAGCTAAGCAGTGCATGGCATCTTGTTGATCAAGACAACAGCATTCAGAGTTCTCAGAGTGCTTGAGTATATTTTGAAGATAAAACAGAAGCCACCCCTCGATGGTTGGATATAAGGTAAAGAATGGAGGTCATGCGGAGATTTAGGATCAGGAGTTTGTATTTTAGACATGCCAAGTTTGACACTGCACTGTATTTTAGATGGGGTTTCAGTGTGTACCCCTTGAAGGTTCATGTCCTGAGAGGCTTTTTCTCAATGTGGTGTTGAAGCTAGGCGGGGCTTACTGCCAGGTGACTAGATCATTAGGGGTCTTTGCTGAATCTCACAGGACCTCACTTGGTTTGTATGAATGCTAGTGACCCTATAAAAGCAAAGCAAGAAATCTCTCTTTCTAAACTGACTGCTGTGCTGATCTGCTGTGCATCTCTTTCTGCACACATTCCCACCATGAAGTCCTCACCAGAGACCACACAACAAAACTGCATGAGGCCACACAATGAGACCACATGTGAGTGGATTTTCAACCGCCAGAGCTCTGAGCTACTCAACCTCTCCACACATAGCTCAGCCTCAGGTATTTTGATCCAGCTACAGAAAATAGACTAATGAAGATCCATGCACAGATTCAAGTGAGGATAGGGGTGACAGTTAAATGACCATGTCAGAATTCATGGTGGTCTTCCTTGGGGATATTAATTTTTGAGTCATAAAAGCAGAGTGATATTTAAGTTCATGTAGCAGGCGTGAGCCCTGCAATGCTCCAAAATATACGGGTTTGGGTACAAAGGGCTAACTAATAGAGAGGCACGAAAGGACTAGCTCCAAAAGACTAACAGAAGTAGAATATATTGGATAAAAAGAGAGTATTTTATAGATGTGTCTATAAAGCAAAATATATAGTTGTTTTTGTCTGAAAAGCATACTGGTGAGGTTATTATTTTATAAAGCTACTAGAACATATAAAAAAATAGAAGTTATACTATACAAATAGTCAGCATTATACCAAAATGGAGCCACTTCAAATACAGCTTTGAAGTACACACAATAGAAATAAATTATTCAATTAAGCATTCAATTGCAAGGCAAGAGTCATAATATTTGACAGTCTGCAGACAGTGTTTTCTTCAGGACCAGCAATAAATCACATGCATTGAGTAATTTTGTTGTTACTAAAAGGCCTGGTAACATCACCAAAACCTGGAATCATTGCTTGGGCACTTTGGAAAGCTACTTATGGTAATTTTCCTGCCCGGAGAAGACAGTCAAGCAAACTGTCTTGTAGGTATTTGGAGATTGTTTTCACACTTAGTACAAAGTTAAATGGGGTGACAGATGGTTCATCCACCAAGTTCCTTTGGCTGGGATGTATTCACAGAACAAGAGGATATATTCTCTTTTAGTATGTATTCCTTGAGTGCCTAGAGTGCTATTAGTACTTCATTCATTATAAATGTCAATATGTGACAAATCAGTTCATTTGATATATATTTTGGCCCTATATATTCCCTTCATGTACTTCAGTCTCTCTTTGCATTTCCTCCTTGTTTCTTTTCCTGGGTCTCTAGCTTGCAGTCCCGCAGAGGAAAAAGAGTTTACTCTGTGACCATAAGAAGAGATACAGAATAGAGTTCCACCTATCTGGTAGAATGGAAGTAGCTACAGCTGTAGAGTAGGGCATTTACTCCCATCACAGAACAGTATTCTGTCTCTGAGGTCTGTACTCTGTAAATGGAGGGCCTGCCATACCACATTCTGTGTCTCAGTTATAGCAGAGTGACAGCTCTCAGATCCCAGGGCCCTTGTATCAAGAGCGATGCAATTCATTGGCCATCAGGAGTTACGGAACAAAGCTTTACACAAAAGTTATATTTGATAACACCATGTATGTTACCTCACCCTTGATTTCTATGGTACTGTTCCTAGTTCCTGGTTTGATAGAAAGTTCTTCTGAGCTAACTATTTTGCTGGCTATTTCCTGTTCTCTATCCACATTCCATCCTAACACTCATTTCAGACAGAATGTTCCATGTTACTCCTTTGTCCTATGCAAAACAATCCTCTACTGAGGACACACTTTTATTTTTGGTTTTTATCAGTCATCAAAAATAGAGACTATTCATTTCATGTCATTTGGGGATTCTGGCTATTTGTTGATTTTCTGAACCTTTATTCCTATATGTGTTCATCTCAGATAGGAAACCAGTAACAGATTGAAGTAGGGAAAGCTGCCAGAACAACTTTGTGAATTTATTAGGGCAGCATACAAGAGTGTTGGTGAGGGATTACTTACAGGACTGAAAGTAACTTAAAGGCAACTGCATTCTAAAGCCTTTATGTGGTAGTAAAATCACTGGGGATCAAAATGCAGAGCAAGCCACAGCCATCGAGCCAGGGGGAGGTGACACACACCTTTAATCCCAGCATTCACATGAGTTAGCTAAAGAATCTGGGCAGTGGTAGTAACACCTTTAATCCCACAACTCAAGAGACAGGCAGATGGATCTCTGTGAGTTCAAGGCCACTCAGGGTTACATTCAAGTGACTCACTCTAAAAGAAATAGCTCACACAAAGGTGATCTCAGCACTTGGGATCCCACACCTTTAATCCCACCCAGCTCTAGAGAGGTATATGACATAGGAGTAGAACATTCAGTATTCAGTCTCAGATTATTTATTCTCCAGCCATGTGGAGGATAGGACGCCCTTTTAGCCTGAGGTAGAGAAGAGCTAGTGGTCTGGCTGCTTTGTTTTTCCTACCTTCAGATTGAAGCTTGAATCTTAATATCTGTCTCTGGATTTTTATTATCCACATAACACCCTTCCCTGCATGAGAAACAGCTCATAAAAGCTATAAGCCTGGAGCACACTTCTCTACTGGGAGGTAGCTTGACTGTTGTCTCTTTGCCTAATAGACACAGAGTCACCCTTTATTCTATATTTGTTTATACCCATAGATCAGCATCCAGCAGAAAAGTTTCTATTTGCCATAGTTTACAGTTAATGCTTAGACTCATGGCTGGTCAAAGTGACAAGAAGAGAGAACTGTTCAATGCTTAGTCCTAAACAGAACATTACCCCCCCACACCCCATAAGGCTCAGGAAACATCATGAAAGAGGAGGACATAATTTAAGGGCTAAAGACTTTGAAAGTGTGCTGGATCTTACATGGCTGCTTATCCATGACTGCACACTAGCAGCAGCTGTCTGCATATGGCCTGCACATGTATGAACCCACCAGCATTCCTCCACGACAGGAGAGGAGATAATATGCTCCTTCTTGGAGCTGTAAGCAGTTAATGGTTGCTGGGGAAGGGGACCTGCACTATACTCCTCAGTGGTGTAGACACTGGTAAGTTATCCTTGCTCAAGTAAATCACCCCCTAGATCCCCCCACTCCCACACCCCTTAAACCCCCACCCCCGTACACACCCATGCTCATGCACACAATCAGAACTGAAATCAGCAAGTCACAAACAAACAAAAGCAACAACAAAAGACGTGGGGACAGAAGTTGTTTTGAAGAAGAGGTTCGGTGGGAGAGGAAGGGAGATAAAGAAGATAGAAGAGGGTGTGGTCAGAGTACCTTGTATATGTATGAGAATTTTAAAAGAACAATTAAAAATTTGTTTGCAAATGAAATAAAATAAACTTGAAGTACTGAAATGTAATCCTTTAATGGAAATAGCTTTGGCATTCTTTTTATGGGTATTCATTTGCCTCGCTAACATAACAAATCACAACAGTTCAGGCAACTTAAAGAATAAAATACTTACTTTATAGTTCTGTTTGGCCAAAGTACCAAAATAAGGTGTGGTCAGGGTTGGTTTCTGGAGGAACCTCTCTTTCTGATTCACAGATGACTTTAAAATTCTGGATTAGATCATGTTCTTTTGACCTCACTCAACTGTAGTCTGAAAAGGTCCTATCTCCAATTAGTCACGTAGTGTAGGGCTTCAGTATAGGATTTAAAGTACTCCAGTGAAGCCTGTCACATCATTCCAGGCAGAATAGAGAGCCACTGGAGTGCTATTTTGCTGATTATATAGCATCATTAGTGTCTGCACAGGCATCTATGCACAGACACTAAGGTATTGCCAACTGGACCTGGTCATCATTATCAGCTACAAATATCTGCAACATCTCATTTTTCAGTTAATGTATATTAAACCAGAAAGGCATAATCGTGTCTATATTTAGCCAAAATGATGCTTTTTTTTTTTTGGCTGCCTCTGACTAAATAACTAGACAAATAGTTTTGACTTTCTTTTATGAGACACACACAGAAAAATGTACAATGTAATAAGAACTTTTATGCCAAATTTAAGCCTGGTACTAACATTAATACCAAATTACAACTCCCTAAATATGTGGGAGGCTGATAGATCCTTCGTATCACCAACCTACCCAGAGCACGCTGCAGTTTCCTTCCATCGCTGGTTCTGAGACCTCACACTGTTGGCACATTAAACCATGTGCCCAGTTTCTGTGCTTCACTCTGTGTTGGCATTCTCTAAAAGAACATAATAGTTTTCTATCTGAAAGTGAAAAGGGTGGCATTTATTGGACTGGGAGAGCACCACGGTACTGTTAAAGGCCTTTGTATAGTGGAGAACTCTGAAAACATCAAGTGTCTCTCAATTTTCCAGTATTTAAAACTTCATTCTTGGCATTTCTCAGCTTTGCACAAGGAGTATATCATCCAGGATCCCAAACTTCAAAGACTTAAAAAATAAACTGCAAAACTAACAGGCTTTCCCTTTTTGTTTTCCTTGTGTTATTTTTCTAACCTTTCCTCTTAAAGAGTCTTTCTTGCATTTGCCATTTGCAGATAAAGTTGGGGGTATTTGAATGGTTCATTTATAGTAAATTCTGAATGTGCTAAGCTTTCTGTGAGTTTGACCAAATGACACATAAACGTAAACCTTGGAGCTGTTACAGCCTCTTCGGCCTTGTCATAATATTTTGACATCTCCTCATGAGCTGCATACTTAAAACTAACTGGAATATTGTAGATTCAGAGAAAAACAAGGATTCTGCTAATTATAGAGAGTGCCTTTATGTCTTTTGCTTTACAGTGTTTTTTTTTTTTTTTTAATTTACTTTGGCCAAAACAGCAACAGAGAAAAAACAAGCAAACAAACAAAACACCAACTGTTTTTTTCCTTTAAACCCTTTTAAAATTAAGAATAGCATTAAAATGATACATTCTATCACAATCATAGTTATACATGTTCTCCTATGTAAGTCATCTAAAGATATTGATCAAGCAATAAGAGAAGGTTTATTAAAAACGGAATTCTTTGATGGATGCACTGTTTGTTTATTGTGCGTGGAACCTAAGAGACCAATACTATTTTGATAAATTATTAGTCTTTTTATTATATTTGTTAGACTTCATATACCAGAAGATGAAAACCCAGAAAAGCAAATGGAATTTGACATTTATACCTGTCCTGATAGTGTAATTTAGGTAATGCAAATAAATTTTCTAGGAAACCTAAAAATATTAAATGAAATCAAACCTTTGGTTAGAGAAGCAGACAGAGTATGATGGAAAAAAGTTTCATCCCTTGAAGGAGTTTGTGGAGACTGAGGGGAAAGGAAGGGTGAGTTGTGAGGTCGCAGAGAAGGGATAATAGAAGACAGAGAGTGTAAAATGGTTTACAGATCCAGAAGTAACCTGTAGAGGGGCTCTGACGTCTACCTTTCAGAAACTACTGCCATTTTATGAGGAAGTCAGAGTATATCTTGGTCCCTCTGCAACAGCATCCACATCCCTCTGTGTCTTGGGAGACTAAGGAAGGAAAGCCAAGAGAAGAAACAATGACAATCAAAAACCACACACACACACACACACACACAGACACACACACAGACACACACACACACACACACACACACACACACACACACGCGCGCGTGCGCGCGTGCGCGTGTAGGCATCACAGGCTCAATCCAGTTCTTTGCTTTTCCTCCAATGTTGAACTTTTATTTAGGCTTCGTTTTCCTTGAACATACACAGAAAGTTGCACTTCTTAAGCAGGCAGTCCCAAAGCAGACAAAGCAGCTTCTGAGGAACAAACACACCATTTGATTAGCATTCACAGCTCCCACGAGCAGCCCAGCACTCCCAGGCTCTTTTTTTTTTAACCACACAGGGATTCTGGAGACTTCTGTCACTCAGCCACCTGGGAAGAAACACATCCTCTCAGAAGTCCAGCGAGTATGGAAACTTCCAGGCTTTGGAGTTCTTGTTTGGGATTCCATAAATGAGGTTACCTGAAAATAAATTCAGGATTCTTTGAAAAATCAAAATTATTTTCTGGTCAAATAATATGATATTAATTAACAACCAAGGGGTGGAGGGAGAGAAAACATTTTTCCTATGATGTTGCCCTAGCAGGAGGTACATTAACTTAAATGGAAAAAAATGGATTACTGTGAGTTAGAAGCCATTGTGAAGGACTAGAGCTCTGGCTAGATTTTCTTAACTTCTGAGTCCCATTCTCAGAATCCACTTGGGCAATTTACAATTGCCACAGCTCTAGCTGCAGAGAATCCTCTATGGGCAGCAGCACACAGGTTTTTCTACACGTAGGCAACACACGTATACACATGCACATGCACACACATATGCACACACTCACAAACACATACTAGTGTGTGCATGCATACACACATACACACAATTTTCCTTTAGAAGAAGTGTTTTATCAGGCTAGATCTCTCTAGAATTTTCTGATGAGAAGGAATAATAAGGAGCCCCAGTGGCACAATTGGTTATTACATGGTACTTATATGAAAAGGAATGATAAATATAAAACATAGAGCAATTCTACCGATAGTCAGTGCTGTATTCCATTTCAAGGCTGTTCAAGTTCTATGTGAACTGCTCAATATGTTTGAGAACACACAGCACATAAAGACCTTGATGTAAAATTAACACTTCAGAATGTGTCAGAGAGCTCAGCTTTGACTACCGTAGTC
The DNA here is from genome assembly GCF_943737965.1 of Phodopus roborovskii. Lineage (NCBI taxonomy): Eukaryota > Metazoa > Chordata > Mammalia > Rodentia > Cricetidae > Phodopus > Phodopus roborovskii. The sequence goes on along the minus strand of NW_026126525.1, from coordinate 8,010,060 downwards.
TGCTGGTCCATTGGTCAGTATTAGAGCGAGCTTTGACCACCATCATCTGCTGGTACATTTGTCAGCATTAGAGTGATGGCAGAGAAGCATTAGACCTTTCTTTCCAGCGAGAATGGCTTCACTCCCAGTCCTCTTGAAGCCAACCGTGAGAGCTGCTTTTCCCCCCACCTGTCAACTCCAAACCACAAGGACTCAGCAACTCAACATCTGGTATGTCAGCTCTTGACTTCTATGTTTTGTTTTGCTTTTCCTTTCCATGTACCCAAGCACCCTGGACTTGACTTTCATTCTTCTCTATGCCATAGGTTTTTTTTTCATGCCAGTGTGGTTTCACAGGTCCAGTCACTGTAAAATGTGGCTATCAGAGCAGCTTATAAAGTCCTGAAACACAGAAGAAACACATGCCTAAGCTTTGTTCTGACTCCTCAAAGACAAGGACTTGACATTGTTACCCAAGAATGATGCTTCTGGCCTGATACAGAACCTATTGCCACAGATTTAGCAGGATGCCAGGGAGAGGGCTGTGAACTATGTTTGAAAGCTCATCTTTTCTCGTAGGTTGTGTTTTCATGAAAGGTGGAGCTGTAAGGGGCAGGAGCCAACATTCACAGGCTTGAAATCAGTCAGGCATGTTTAGATCAACTTCCAAGGACCAATTGTGTGCATTCCTGACACTGGCCAATGTTATCAGTCAGCCTGTGCCCCGCCCTGTCCAGGGATATTGCTGGAGGAGAGTGAGGGTAACTGCACTCTAGACAACAGCCTTCCCTCTTTCTCCTTCCTCCTCATTGTAAGTTTGCCCTACCCGTCCTCTCTAGATTGATCTACCTTCTTTATCTCTAACATTTCTTTTCCACCTTTATTGTAATTTCACTTGCTTTCTGAATCTTGTCCTTGACAAAACCTCCTCTCCTCTGGTTCCAACCCTGCCCTCCTCAACCTGTCAGAGCCCTGCCTATCAAATCTGCCTAAAAGTATTTTCATTTCATGAATCCTCCAACTCCAGAATATGTAATTGTGTCTAAGTAACACAGTAAGGAAGAATGTCAACTTACATAAGGAAAAGATGATATCTCACAGGTGTTATGACACCTGCCCCTTTTTTTTGTTTTGTTTTGGCCCTTAGACAGGTCAGAACTCTTCATTTTTATGATCAAACTAGCAGAATATACAGGAACTATAATGCCTTTTGTTAGATGAGACAGTGAGCCAACATGAACACTGATTTCTTTGTTAGCTTCAGAAAACTCCTGGCAAATGAGTAATAATATTGCATGTACCCTGACCTCTATTCCATTATTATTTTTCTCAGCAATAGGCCCTATATTGGGACTTACATTTCCAAATAAATTTGGGTCACTGAGAAAAGCAATCAGTAGAAATACTCTATTGAAACTGTGACACATTCAAATCCTATGAGTGCTTCTCAGTACACAATCTGTGACCAGAAGCAGCAGCTGTTAGCCTTGGAAGCCTGTTTGAAATGCTTGACAAACAACAACCCATTGGATAAGTTTCAGTGGGAATGTCTGAAAACTGGCCCTTAAAAATAATGTGTAGATTTTCACGTTACCCTCTTTTCTCTCTAATGCTGTATAATGCTCTTTAGGCTTTTAGAATCCAAATTAGAAAAATGTCTTGATAAGAAGTTCACTTTGCTGTTAGTTGATGGTTTTATTGAGGTAGGTCCTTAAGTGAGAATGTTGCTACTTTAAAAATCTCTGTTGTGACTGTTTTAGAAGCCATTCCTGAGTTACTTGATGCCATTTAATGGCCCACAATTTGTTTTCCTTTCTTCATCTAAGAACTAAAATTATGAAAGTTGTCTTTTGGGTTAACTTAATTTTGTTACCTATGTTTTAAGTGAGGACTGATTGCATACATGAAGCCAATGAGAACCAAGTACCACCTTTCACTTCACAGGACATTTACCCTTCTCCCTCAAAAGATATTTTTTAAAACTCAAGAAAGAGGGTAAGGCAGGGAGCTGTTTCTTAGAAATCAGTTATAAATATATTCATATTTTACAGTCAATGAGTCAATTACTTTGCAAACCATATTAAATGAAGTTAAATTCTACATGAAATCAGCCAATACTTACAAGAAAATGGCAAGATGAACAGCAGTGGTTGTTTCTCACTATGGATAGGCACAGGATAGAGTAGTCTTTGGGTACTGGGTTATTGATTCTGTGAAATAACTTCCAACAGGGAGCTATTGCTAGAGAGTTTACAGAGCTTACTCAGGAATCATAGCAGTAGATGGTTCCAATACAATATGGTACTTGAGTGTTGGGCCAAGGGCCACCCTGATATTAACTGCATGTACTTAATGCAGCTTTGATTGTAGATATGTCTAAAGACTAGATTAAACCCTTCAAGACAAATAAAAACAACTTCCCCACAATTACCAGGAAAAAACAAAACCTCCAAATGAAAGCAAATGTTTCACAAGCCCAAAACTTTTAACTAATGTTATTAATGAGCTTCTGGCTAAAAGCTTGGCAGAGTCATTAAATATTGTAGCCTAAAATAGCACTGCTGTGTCACTAGCAGATTTTGGCAGAGGAAATCCTCTGGTGACATTAATTCCATACAGGCATTAAAAGGATCCTTTTCTAAATGCCAGCAAATGAGGTGGCAATACAATAATGAGACTACCTTGCTCAGTGGGCAGAGAGTCAGAGGGTCTAACAATCTGCTCTCAGATCTTCCAACTTTTCAACGTAAAACAGTGATGTGAGGTCTGCCTTCTGAGCCAGTCAAACTGGGAATGCATGTGAAATAAGATGTGTCGGGTTTACAGAAATGACATAGTCAACACTTGGCATCCAGTCTCCGTACTGTATCTGCCAGTGTGTCTGCAGCCAGGGGACAGGACGGCCTGTGCATGCCTTCCCACACACCTGTGTTGACACTGAGGCCTTGGCAGCACCTGGCCTGCAAGATTCCTTCACTGGTAGCTTTGCTGTGTTCTCAGCCATGGCAAGCCACACTACCTCTGCAGTTTTCACTGGCTCACCCCGTTGTCTTAGCAGCTCTAAGCTTGGAGTTTAAGTAGAAATTGTTCTTGCTGAATCTCCCACTTTAGAATGTTACATAGAATTTTTTTTTAAGATCCTGGACTGGAAATGTTTTTGATTGTTTGTTCTTTTTTTTCTTTTTTCTTGTGTATACAGTAGAGTTTTACAAAGGGGAGGAGAGGTGGTTTTCATACAGCCTTCTACTTCATATATTTTTTTTCCCAATTATCATCTCCAGGGTTTGAGATCAGTTAACTATTTTAGGAAGGTTGATAGCAAGAGGGAGGAGAATGGTCATTGTTGAGACTTCTCCAGTTTCAGGCTCACTATGTTAAAGCAAAGGGCATAAGACAATATATGGCTCAGGAGCTCAAAGCACCTCCCAGTCCCAAGTAGAGCACACATGGGCTCTCTCTGCAGGGCTGTGTTTTGCTGGCTTTTATTTGGGTTTGCTACCTGCCACTTCCATGCATCCCATCAGAAAGTGAAGCAAGGAAAGATGCTCTTTTGTGAATAAGATAGAGCTCGCTCCTGGGAAGGACCGAGAAGACACACTGACACTGTGAACAGATCCGCTGTTTTTAGTCTAAAATTACTTAGGATGCTCTCTCCAGGACAGCACATGTCTGAAGAGAAGAAGTAGGAAAAAGACACAGGAAGAGGAAGGGTGATGAGGGAACCCTAAAATGTTAGAAGGCTTTATGAAATGTGTGTTACCATTTATCCTAACAACTCTCATGCTGATTACAGGCCCAAGTCAGCACTTTTAAGTGCTCTTACTTGACTAAGTTTAGACTCATACTAAGAACAGGTAAAAGAACACATAATAAAATGTGTTTACCCAGCTAAGTCATTTAGATGTGGGGCTGGAGAGATGGCTCAGCACCTGCTGCTCTACCTGAAGACCAGAGCTCGGTTCCCAGCACCAGTATCAGGTGACTCCCATCTGCCTCTAACTCCAGTGCCAAAGGACACACACACGCACACACACATGCACGTATGCATGCATACACGTGCGTGCATGACCATGTGCACACACATAAGTTAAAAAAATACAAATAAAAATTTAAAATAGATTTTATTAGAGAAAAGAATACAGATGCTACATTTTTAAACAAAACTTTACTCATAATCAGTTTTTAAAGATATGTGCCAGAACCTAAGTGCATTGACCTCAGGTTTGTTTGTTTGTTTTTTAAAGAAAACATAAGACAGTGTGGTTATATTAAAGAATGGTGAGTATTAATGCTCTGAACAGTTTGAGAAAGTCTATGAGAAATGACTAGTCACGTCTCTGAAACAGAAGCCTTGGTGAAAAGATAACCAGCTCCTGATCTCAAGGTTTATTAGGACTTAAAGACAAGCAAAAACAGTATCATCATGTGTACGTGGTGAAGAGACTAACACGGCACTCTGTGAGCACATGGGAAGGATGCTAACCAAGATATTGTGGATCAGGAAGCCCATATAGGGGAGTGTTCCGTCAGGATGACAGTTTATCGATGAGGAGAGGTAGTCAGATAAGCATCGGTGTAAAAGGCAGTAGAGTGATCTGGAAAGGGCAGTCCACCTGTTAATTGCCACAGCCAACAATGAGAAAAGTGAACCCATGGGCCAGTGTCATTAATACCTCCTAAGTGGTCCTGAAGTTTAATTTTTATAGTTTTTGACATGTTAAAATGGCTCTACTTAAAGAGAAACCCTAAAACATAAATTTTGAACAAGTGAAATATCCCTTGTGGAGTATCTACTTTTAAATAAAATATTATTAGACTATTATTATTACTAGGCTATTCTGGATTAGAAATTCTGTTTGAGTCAGCAACTTATCTAAAAGAGATTGATTGCATCTTTAGCATACTAAAACTAAATATATTTTCATTAATTTTCTACCATTAGGTAGCTATGGTGATAATCCCAGCAGGCAGGGGGCTCAGGCAGGAGGATCTGGAACTCCTTGTCATCCTCTGCCATACAGAGACTGTCAAAACCTGAGTATCAAGGATCCATCTCACATGCAGAACTCTTGGCCTAGTGTGTACAAGGCCCTGGTTCTATCCTCAACACTCCAAAAATTAATTGCAGTATCAAAATAGTTTGCTATTAATTAATTATTTTTGCTTTTGGACTGAATCATGGAATTTAGATCAGTTAATTCTTTTATCGTCTTCTACTGTGTCTTTAGTTTTTCCAGTCCCATATTAACAGCATTTTCATTAGGCATTTTGAGTAGTAAGATGGTTAATGCTTTCATTGACGTTTGAAATGTCCTTTTGGAATCCACACATTTTTATTTTTAATGAGTATGTAAAACACTGGGTTTCCTTCTGCCAACCTTATTTGTTTTGTTGATCCTTACTCTAACCAATCATCTCTCTGTCTGTGTCCTGTCTTCCACTTTGAAGGTTTGTTTTGAATTTCTGGATATGTACATGAGCCTGCGTGAGTTTATTTGCACTAGCTGTGGGCAGGAGCCCATGGAAGCCCACGGAGGGCATTGGGTCTCCTGGAATTGGAGTTACAAGCAGCTGTGAGCTGCCATGTGCATGCTGGCAGCCAAGCACAGGTCTTCTACAGGGGTGGTGCTTCTCTCCAGCACCATTTTCCCTCTCTGTAGTATTCCTCCAATAGTTTCCCTCCTACTTTTCACTCCACTGATGTGAATGGATGGTCTGTCAACAGAACTTCTCTGGGAGATGTCATAGCAGCTGTTTTCATTGTTCTTAAGGCTCTTAAGTCAAGTGAAGGAAGTTCAAGTTAAGATCACTTACAGCATCCTTCTTAGCTCAGATAATTACGTTAAACCACCTTTATCCTAATCTGGGTTGTCTTCACAATAGCACTAGAATTGACCTCCCTGCCATGTTTATCTCTTTGTGGTTATACAGAGATTCAGGGTTTTCAGAACAAGTTTTCAGCATGGTAACTTAGCATCTTGTCTTCCTTTTATTCTGAGCTAGTTCAGCAACAAACTTTTTTTTATTTTTTGTTCTGATCCGACCTTAGAACCTGAATTCCTAATACTTTGTAATCTCCAGTCTATCGTCCAATGCTTTAATTTTATTTTAGGAATCACTGTGGAATGAACCTCAGGCCTTGCTGGGTTACATTTATCTCCAGTCCCTTTTAATTTATTTTTAGATATGATCCTCCTGAGTACTCAGACTGTCCTTGAACCTCTTCTGTGGCCTTGGTTGATCTTGAACTTGTGACCTTCCTACCTCAGCCTCTGAGTGGCTGAGACCACAGCCTGTGACACCAGATCTGATGTAAGCTGTTGATGAAATTTCCAAAGTTTTCTCTCTAGCTCTGAAAATTGGTTCGTCTTCTGTGGGACCTGTAACCCCTTGTTCTACCATCTGGTTTACACCATCTAACAGTCTCTATTCTTCCACAGTATCCCTCTTCAGCTTAAGTAAGCCCTCAAATATTGTAGTTGCTCAGTTCTCTTGCTCCGAGTCTTTACTGTTACCTGGCAAAGCTCCAAACCCCTTCTCATTTTATACATACGCGTGGAGAGATGAACGTGACTGGAGAAAACCTTGGGATGTGAGGTGTCGCTTTAAAGCCATGACCATTAATCTGTATGGACCATTAGTTTGTCTCATTGTCATACAATTCCCTCCTATAACTTGTTGCCTTCACCAGAGGTCCTCAAGTGTTACTCGCTCAAAGAATTTTGAAAAACTATGTATGTTCTCATAGTTTTAAAAATCTATCCACAATGTTCTCACTAGAATTCAAGTATTTAGTTATGTCCAGCATGTTGTATGTATCACCTTTGAAAATTTCCCAGTAGAAACAAAATGCCTGTTTCCCATTTGAAAATACTGACACTATTCTATAATCATTGTAATTTTTCAGCACGAATCTTCTGAACTCTATTTCCATTTTATTTGCAACACAGACATTTTAAAAAATTAATTATTATTATTTTTTCAGCTTTTTGAGAGAGAGTTTCTCTGTATAACAGCCTTGGCTGTCCTGGAACTCACTTTGTAGACCGACTCACAGAAAGCTGAGTGTCTCTGCCTCTGGAGTCCTGGGATTAAAGACATGTTCCACCACTGCCCAGCAATTATTAATTTTTTTTTAACTGAAATAGATTCGTTTCTACAATATAATCTGAAAATATATTTCCTTCCCCGAACTTTCATACCCACCCAAATCCACACCCTTTCTCTGTCTTACAGAATGAACAGACATCTAAAAAATAACATACAAAAAAAAAAAAATCAGAATAGGAAATAACAAGCAAACTGACCGGGGGGAGGGGGGGAAGAAAAAAAAGAAAAAGCACAAGGAACACATACAAATACTGAAACACACAGGTTCATGCACAACCAAAATCCATAAAAGAGCAAAATTGGAAACTACAATATATATAAGTCAAAGATCTGTAGATTTTAAAGGAAGAATTTGTTCAGACAAATCATTATGAGATAAAGAATCTCCAAAAATACCATTGAATTTATTTTGTGTTGGTTATCTACTACTTGGCCTGCCCTTAAGTGTGGTTTGTATATCCAGTGAGACTCCATTGACAAGAACTAGTTTTCATTTGAGAACCATTACTAATTGGAGATAGCTCCTAAGTTGGGTGTTGGGAGCTTGTGTCTACTTCTCCTGTAGGCACTATGACCCCATCTGGCCTAGACCTGAGAAGGCCCTGTGTGTGCATGCTGCCATGGTCTCTGTGGCTTAATATGTATGTCTGTCCTGTTATGTCTAGGAAGCCTGGTTTCCTTGGTTTCTTTCAACCCTAATGGCTCTTAAAATCTTTCCACCTCCTCTTCTAGAGGGTTGCCTGAGCCCCGATGGGAGGGATTTGGTGGAGACAAAGTGTTCCAAGGCCTCTCTCCCTCAGCACATTGTTCTGTGGTGGGTCTCTGTATTTGTTTCTATTTTCTGCAGGAGGAAGCTAACTCCCACAGTCTTTGGTCACTATAGCACTTAACATGTCTCATACACATGTAAAATCGGCAGATTATGGTGTTTTTAGATGGGTTAGTGTTTCCCTTTCTCCTTTGGTAACATGCAGAGCATCTTCCTGTACCAAGAACACCAGTCAGTAGGGGTGAAGGCTGTTGGTGGATACCAGCTTGCCTTCTCTGTGTTCAAGAAGTTATGTAGATATCTAGTAACAACACCTTACCATTAGTTTGTGGAGAGCAACCAATAGCCTTGATGATAGCCTGAGATACTTGGGGGCTTCCAGGGCTACCTTTTTGGCCAACAACTTGATTAGATGTAACCCATTCCTGGCTCTGGTTTTGTCTCCCCCACCATTTGGTGATTCCATTTGGATTTCTCCCATATATGTATGTATTTTAAGAAGCTTCTGCTGTATCAGGTTTCTGTATAAGCCCTCAAGTGGCCCTAGTTTTAGCTGTCTCTGCATGTATTCCTACCAGTATTCCTTCTCTCCCTCCCCATCACTGTTTAATCCTCCCATTCCAGTTCCCCCCACCCCCATTCCATAGAGTTCACCCTCCCCCCACTTCCTTACTCTATACCTAACCTCCAGATTATAGCCTGCTTGTTGAAGACTTCACAGCTAACATTGACATGTAAGTGTATACATATCATATTGCCTCGCTGGATCTGGGTTATCTCATTCAAAATGACTTTTTTTTCTAACTCTGTCCCTTTACCTGGGATTTTCATGATTTCAAGCTGAGATCACTTTTATACAACATTCTATTGTGTAAACATACCATATTTCTTTATCCATTCATCCATTGATGAACATCTAGATTTTTTCCAATTTCTGATTATTTTGAATAGAGCAGTAATGAACATGGCTGAGCAAGTATCTCTGTAATGGGATGTAGAGTCCTTTGGGTATATGACCAACCAGCTGGTATAGCTGATTCTTAAGGCAGATCTGTTACCAGATTCCTGAGGAACCACCACACTGATTTACATAATGGTTGCACAAATTTTCACTCCCACCAGCAATAAATAAATACTGCACATCTTTGCCAGCACAAGCTGTCACTTGTTTTATTGATATTCGTCATTCTGACAGGTGTAAGATGAAATCTCAATGTAGTTTTGATTTACACATTTCCCTGATGACTAAGGATGTTGAACATTTAAGTTAAGGGAGGAAATGAATTATCATAATAATTTTTATTGAGAAATTGGTCAAATTGAAAAATCTGGTATATATTCTGAAGAATAATCATTAAGTCTATTTGTTTAATGAAGGATCTTCAAAGTCAAAAATAGATTGAGCTAATTTCTCATTTAAAATGTTTTATTCAGTGAAGCCACTGTGAAGCCTCTGGGATTTCTAATGTAACACAGTTTTTTTTTCTTTCTTTCTTTTTTTTTTTTTTTTACAAGTTCCTGCATGTTCTTTAGGCAAAAGTTTACTCACTGTCTTAATAAGAATGGCGCTGTGCTTTGCTGTGAGAGGCATTTTACAGTGGGGTGCCCTGGACAGAAATGTGTGGTGGAGACATGTTAATATGCTGAATTCATGTAACTTGCATGGATTCCACCTTAACAAAGGAATGTGAATCAGTGGTACAAGACAAGGTGTGTAAATTGATTTTTGACTCCTGGGACAGACAAATGAAACCGACACATAGTCCCAGTGTTGACTACCTTAAGTTAAGATGATTATAGACAAATTTTAATGACAAGCAGTCCAGAAAACTATCAGACAGGTATCACTTGTGATTTATAAGATAATAAATAGTAGGACTTGCCTTTAAAACTGAAGAGATGTCAGACAAAACACCCTTATAATATCTCCCAACACTATGCCTTAGTGAATTTATCTGGCTGCACAAGGTTGTGATTAAGTTTACCAGTTTTGTCCTGACCTCCACTTAAAAAAAAAAAAAAAAGAACAAAAGAAAAGAGGTCTTAAACATAGGACTTAAGTAAAAGACAAAACTGCAAAAAGATGGGAATTTACAGATTTTAAAGTAAATTACTTAATATTTAGAAATTCAATACAGAAAGAAAGCTTCATGGTCTTTGTATGCCAGAGCTTTTAAAGCATTTTCTGAATGAAGGTGGTAGTTTTTATGAGCAAAAGATTCTATGGTCAAGTGACTTTTTGAGATACTGAGTTAAAGATCAAACTGATGTATTTGCTGCAAGTTTTCTCAGACCATTTAATGTAAGTTAATGTGTGCAAGAAAATTCCAGGTTAGGGAAGATTGCTTAGTTGGTTAAGTGCTTGCCACACAAGACCTGGGTTTGGATATCATTACCCACGCAAAAGCAGGATGCCATAGTGCAGCCATCTGTGATGCCAGCACACACCTCGTAGGAGATGGGATGTGGACACAGGACAGTCTTCTGACTCTTCAGGCCAGTGACCTGGACTTATGCAGTGGTGAAGTGACCCTGTCTTAAATGAGGTGAAAGGTGACAGCTGACCACACAGTTTTTCTTTTAGCTCCCATGTGGGCACTGTGGTAGTATATGCTCACATGCACACATGCACACATGCACACACATGCACACACCTGCTCACATGCTTGCCTATACATTCACACCACAGAGAGAGAGGATAGAGAAAAGAAATAGAAGAGAAAGGAAGCGTAGAAAGAACTTTTATATTCCTTAGCTTATGTCAGGAGAAATGCTTGACTCAGACTTTACGTAAATGCTCTATTGCTAGTCTTCAATTGCTCGGTAAGGTCAAGACACATTTCTGGTCCAAAGCACAAACACTGATGACTCACTAATAAAGGCATTAATTATTCTTTGACAAAACTTAGTAACTGCCTCTTGAGGAGTGTTTTGGTTGGTCTTTTGTCAGCTTAATAATAAATCTGGAATCATTTGGGAAGAAGGAACCTCAAATGAGAAGGTGCTCTCTCAACCCTAGATTTGCCAGTGGGCAAGCCTATAGGGCATTTTCTTGCTTAATGATTGATTTGGAAGGACCCAGCCTTTGTGGGTGGAGCCACGCCTGGGCTGGTGGTTCTAAGTGGTATAAGGAAGCAAGCTGACCAAGTCATGGGGAGCAAATCAGAAAACAGCAGGCCTCCATGACCTGCACTAGTTCCTGCTTCCAGAATTTGCTCTGAGTTCATATGTCAACTTTCTTTCAAGCTGAAATAAACTCATCCTCAGTTTGCTTTGGTCATGTTTTGTCATAGCAATGGAAGCCCTAACCAAGACTAGGAACCTGTACCCACACTTGAGTATGTCTTAATTTCTGCATCTTTTTGAGGAAATGACACATTTCCTTGTACTCCACAGTGTCTCACTGCCGTCCGGTGGTCTTTCTTTTTCTTAACCTTTGTATTTAATATTATGTCTAATTGTCTTCCTTACACCCAAATCTGCCCCACAAAGCAAACAAAAATAAACACTGGTGCACTTTGAATAATGGTTTACAAAGAATATTTGAAATATCAGCTCATTAAGTAGATGAAAATTATTCTAAGCAATTATATAGAATGTTTATTCTAACACTACAAAGAGCTCTGTCACCTTAGCACAATAAACTTGCTTAGCTCAAGAAAACTGACCTAAATATTTGAATTTTAATTAGAAAAAAAGCCTTCGTATTGGTAGTAACTGAATTTCACTAACACTTGGAATGTTTACACATTGTGGGAAGCCTTGAGAGACCAAATGAGATTACAACAGTTTTTGATTTACTCAGGCTTAGTATCCAGTAATGTTTTTATACCCAGCTGTAGCATTTTAATGTTTGCAGGGGAATACTGAGCTCATATTCATCCTGACATTTGTACTAGGGTATCTCCCTTAAAAAAAAAAAAATCTACAAGAAATAGTTCAAGTTCAGTTTCTCTTTGTTTCATGCTTCATGCTTTAAAGCATAATTTAAAGTTATGTTTTGGATTCCACTAGCTGTATTTGCTTAGAACTTTCTCAGGACCAGTTGCCATTTTAATTTACTTTAACAATTTGATAAATTATCTCAAAGATTGTTTTCAGGATATTTTGTATCTCTCAAAATGCTTTTCTACTTTCAGTGCATGAATGAAATTATAACGTTCCACTGCTGTTACCTTCTGATCATTTGCTTCTCAAATCAAGAAGAATTTCCTACATAAAATACTTTAAAGATTGTTATCTGTGTATAGGGCTGGCCATGACAGCATGCACCTGTAATCCTTGTACTAGGAAGGCAGAGGCAGGGAGATCTCTGTGCATTTGGTGTCAACTCATTCCTCATAGCTAGTTTTCATCCTGCAGAGAGTTTTTTCCTTAAAAAATAAAATTGTTCTACTGTAATTTAAGCTATAAATCAAGCAAGTAATTGCTACTTTTAAGGACTAAGTGATGTCCAAATATTATGTCCATCATTCCTAGAAAAAAAATCAGACAGCCAAACAGACATATTTTCAGTCAGTTAGTTTATAAGCCATGTGAGCTCAAATGGTCTTTCTCCATGGCATAGCATCATGACTGACAGCTGGGAGGGCCCAGGCCCAGCCCTGTTTGCAGAAGACTATATTGTGGAACAAGTTTGGTATCAGTAGAATCAACCAGTGTGTGATTTCAAGTTTTACCTATAAGCACAGAGTTCTGGTAGTATGCTTTATTAGAAAAGAGGATGTGCAGTTGTGAAATTCACAACAGTTGATTCGGGAATATTCTCTTACCTCATAAAGCCAAAATAATATGATATGATAATCAGCCATCAACAAAATCCCCCTGAGATGCATAGAAAATAGTCTAGTATTTCCAAGATCCATGTGTATTAGTGAAACACTGATCTTTCAATTAACACACTTGAAATTACTGCAGACTTGTTACTGGCTAATGGCATAGTGTGTTGATGGAGTAAATCTCTCATTAGTTTTCCAAAGCATACATGAAATGATTTTGTTAATGTAAGTTTTTTCTCTTGAAATAATTTAAACGAGTGACTAAAGCCACTAAACTTTGATAACAAAATTTAAAAGTGGGAAGAAGTGACAAGAATGCTCATTTTCACTTATTTTAGAGATTGAGGAAACCATGTATGATTACAAGGGCTAAAAATTGACTTGCTTAAAAAAAATCATACACCAATAAGGGACAGGGCTGAGACTAAAGATTAATGTCTCTCTTTCTAAACTTGAAAATAGAATGTATGTCTGAATTATTTTACATTTGTAAGTATCACGGTCCATTTTCCCTCTGTCTATTTTGTGTAACAGAATAGGTGTCTAGTTTATATTTAAGGCCTAGCTTACTACTACTATTAAAACTCCCAGGAGAGCCTTCCTGGGAAATGAGGACACAACATTTGCTTCCTTGTTTATTAGTAATTTCAAAATATACTGAGACATCTTCTGAGTGGTTACATGAGCAGGACTTACTAAAACTGGATAGCAGGAAAGCAAACACGGGAGTCCCAACTAAACAGTGGCCTGAAACTGTGCAAATGGCCATATGTATAAGATGCAGATTTTTTAAGGGAGGGTTTTTATTACACTTAAAATCTTTCTTAGCAGAGGTGTGTGCAAGACCCATGAGAACATGTTCTCTCAGTTCATTGCAGGAATGTTGTAACTGACTGACTTTCTCTCTTTTCTTACCTTGATGAGGGTATCAGAGGTTGAAAGGAAATCCAGAGTGATGATCCTATGGTTTCTCTAATAATGTCACCCAGGAAGTATTCTTGGAATAGTTAAAATACCATCAAAGATGCTAACCCAACAAAGAAATCTATGACACCATCCAAGAAATGTAGGTTTTGGAATAATAAAATGCCTTGACATTCAGGCTACAGTGATTTAAGCATTTTACAAATAGTTCAGTGTATAATCACAAAGAACAAAGTAGTAGAAAACACTTGACATTCCCTAGTCACAGGTAGAAGTAGGTCTCAATAGTGTGGTACTGGGCAGAGTTTTCACTGTTTGCTTGTCCACTTGGTAGAGCCTCACTCTCTGTAAGGTACCATTGTCTTCATTTTAGCAGAGCAAAGTGGTCTTCTCAATCTTTCAATATTTATTAAATGCTGAAGCCCAAACACTGTTAATTTCAGTTACTGTATAATCACAATGGCACAATACAATGAATTATTGAAGAAGTCTTATATTAAAAATTGACTTTTACTAAAACATCTAAACATATCCACTGAATTTACTCAATAAACTACATTGTTGTATTAATCAACATGTTCTGTAAATGCAAGTAAGCTGAAAGGGTAAAACTGAAGTAAATACTAATAACAAAAATTGTTTACACAGCCTCAGTTGAAACCTTTCCTTGCAATATTTACCACATTCTCTATGGAAAGTTTATGAAATAACTTTGCTTTTATATTTTTCAGGGTGAATGGATTTATATTGTATAAAACCAATTACATATTTCAGTTTCAACTAAAGTAGCGACTGTAAACGCTACCGTTCTTATTTTAGTGTGTATACCTTATATATCTATGCTAGAAAAAGAGGCACCGTTATCCAGAAAATATAACACAAAGTACATTTCAGGATAAAAATAGCCCAAATTGATGAGAGGGCCCTCTTTACAAAATCAATCCCAGCCAAGACATGTAGAAACATAGCAATTATTAACGAATTATGTTTTAAGATCCCAATGAAGTGACACATGGAGTCATTAATGCCAGTGAATGCTGAGGTGAGTGGAAGGGAGACTGATGGTGAGCGTCACAATGCAAAGAACAGGCCATCCTTGCCTAAATTCGCTGTTATGAAGTGGCTTCAGCTGCGTGCGATATGCTGCATGCATATCACCTGTGTATTATTCTTACTGAGAAGCTGGACTTGACTTGGGGGGGGGGGAGGCTCGAGTTCTAGCTGTAGTTTTCAAGACCCCTGGGGGAGGAAAGAAAGGAAGAAAGGACCACCAAAGGGGAAGCAATCAGACAATTCACAATTTACAAATTGGACAGAATTTCTCCAAGTCAGCAGCAGATCACTAAGTGGGGTGGTATTATGGTTAAATAAGGATCAGGATAAACAAATAGGCCGAATAGATGTTTATTCAGGGAGAAATAATTTACAACCTAGACAGATGAACACCAGCAAGTTCCACGGGATGCTCTCCTCACCCACCAGCAAGAGAGCTTCCCTATTCTTCCTCAGACCTCCTTCCACAGGTCACTTCCGCCCCTGGCTCCACCCCCCTGTGGGCGTGGTCAGTGCCACAGAAGGAGACAAAGTGAATATCCCACTACAGGGTGGGTTGGAAGAGGTTCATTACTAAACAAAATTATTCTAAAATAAAGCTAAATGAGTGGACTTTATGACTCAACCTTAATGAAGAAACTATGGAAAAGACGTGTTTGAAGATGATCACGTATGGTACTAATACATTGTTATAGGTTTAGCTAATGTAAGTGTTTTTGGCATGTCTCTTGAAATATCTCAGTATAAAGATAATATCTTTAAAAGAATTTATTTTAAAAGTGGAGGGAAATAAGGGAAAAGTGAAAGGGGATATATGAAGCCATGTTAAAATGACCAAAAGTTTGAGTCTTTATCCTAATACATTTTAATACACGAAAATAAAGAATTTCTCCAATGATATAGCCCCAGATCCTCTCCTGCTATCACTGTGTAGCCCAGGCTAGCCCTAATTTCACCAACTTCTTGTATTAGATCTGAGATTGCTTGCATACTCATGTCTGGCTGGAAGGATTCAGTTTTAACCCTCATAGTGCATTCTTACTCTACTGTAGTGCCTTAGATGATAACACTCTAAATTTAATTCTTGGGATGAAGTGTGTTACTTGAAACTTATCTGCTGTATCTGGGATCTGCTGTGAACCACAGGCCCATGCTTTGCTTTCTTGTTTGCCACCTAGAGGTGCTATTGTGGAGGCCATGGACCCTTAGGATGCAGGTGACTGGAGGTGGCGAGTTCTTGGGGGCATATTAATTACCCTGCTGTCCCTTTGCTTCCTTCTTTGCTTCAATGAGGAAAGCTGCTGCTTCTTGCTCCTGCCATGAGTTGCTCAGCCAGGTCTTCCCCACCTGGATGGATTAAGCTCTCTGAAATTCTGAACCCAAACAAACCACTCCCTTTAGCTGTTCTGCTAGGTATTATGTCATAGCTACATGACCAGCAGCTAACATACACTGATTAGCTAAGCTGCAGTGTAAGTAGATTTGTGACTTTGCTTGGTCTAAAGTAATGTTTCAGTCTGTGATTACCACTAGCCAGTACTGGGAATGGAGACATTTTGTGAAGTTCCCAGTCTCAAGAACTGGGTACCTCTCAATTCTCATTTCCATAGTGGAGACCTTACAATACCAGTGGTTTCCATATCTGGTGCTGTTGGTTGGCTTCCATACCCACAGAGCTAACTGTCTGTGGCCAAAGTTCTCTCTGGATTGTTAGTGATTCTGAGTTATACAATCTTAGAAGCACAGTTTCTTCTTCAGCCTTTGTTTCCAGGTTGTGTCAGGAAGTACTTCAGGCCTGACTGCTAAGGGCACACACCAGAGCTCTGGTGCTCCTTAAGGACTCTCAGACCTGCAGGCTAACTTGCCTTTGATTGCCACAAATGAAAGTTCTAGCCTTAACATTCTCTTAGAGAAAAAAGGCACCGACTGGCTGATGGATCTGCACAAACACAGTGTAATGGAACGAGATGTGTCTTCTGTTACTCGGCCACAGTTCTGATGAATCTCTGCATTTAAGTGACTCAGCCCTTTGCCCCCATGAGTCTTGTTAATCATAAATCATGTGAACTTTGGAGAGAGGTCTTGGCTTCCAGGAGATATGTATGTAGATCAGTATTCAGCCTGGCTAGCTCTATTTGTTTTGTGGGTTTTTTTTTTTTCCTTACACATGTCCCATAGCCTTCTATGAGGCAAAATTGATCCATTGACCCACTTAAGAAAACACTGCATTTAGTTTGTTGTCTTGCAATGGCAGAGGCTCTCATTAGCAGTTTGAATTTTTGCACTAGTTCTAGGTGGTGCGATATATAATATCAGGCATGTATAGAGGCAAGGCCTAAAACTGTGGAAGACTTAAGCTGGGTCCTAGACACTTTCTTTGGGTGCTGGGCCTGGGTTCACAACCTTCCCTACCCTTGAAAATCAAATTAATTTAGTGGGGATCAAAGCCTATATGGTATATTTAAGTATAACTTAACAATTCAATAAAGGTGGAACTGTGAGACTCTGGTACCCATGTCCTGTACATTTGTATCTGTATATATCAGATTCTTGATTCTGTTCCTCCTGTCTCAGTCAATATTATGGGCATTCCTGAGCAGCTGAATTCTGTCCTACAGAGACCCCCAATCCCCCTCACTTCCTACCACCAGAAAAATCTACTGCTTCTACCTTCACATTGGATCTCAAGCCCTCAAATCACCCTCACCTCTGCTAGCCTACACTAAATTGCCATGCAAGTACTCTAATTGATTTCATTCTTTGCTATTATAGACTGCTTCATCTTTCCTCCCTCCCCTCTCCTTACCCTCTCTTCTCTTCCCCTCTCTTCTTCTCCCCTACTCTCATGCAATACTCTCCCCTTCCCTCCTCTCCTCTCATCCCTTTCTCCTCCCCTCCCCTCTCCCTATCTCTTTTAATACCCCTATGTTTCAGTGATTAGAACATAATAAAAATTCAACATTTGTGGAATTGATTGATGTTGTAAAGACTCAGAAAAGGTAAAAAAAATTGTCTATGACAATGGAGAATCATTAATTCCAGTGTATCTAACTCCAAGTCAAACACTTTACATTATGAAGAGATAGGTATCCATTCTGCTATATATTTTAAAAGATGACAATCCAAATTTATGTGATACATATTATTTCATTATGGTAAATAATATGTAGGCATAGTATGGTTATATAAATCCAATATTCCTCCAAGATGATAAAATTCAGCATTATACTTTGTAAGAAAGGTTAGGTAAGATGGGAAGGAAGACTATTTAATTTGGCTGAAGCTCTTTCCTTCCTAAGTGTATATACTTACATGAGTTGCTTTCCTAACAAAATAGGACCTACAGCAAGAACAAATTTTACCTACCTCTATATTTAAAATAAACCTTTATGAAATCACATAAAGAAATATTACAGACACATTTAGCAGCCAATTCTTGGTCATTGTGAGTTTTTTAATGGGTGTTGAAACTTAACAGTTGTCAGTTGCCTCTTTGTTTAGAGAAAAATCCCTCCATTTTTACTTAGGTAACCCTATAAATCACACCAAAACTTACTTGTGTTAAGTTTCTCAAAGTAAACAACAGGCAGGGACTGGAGTAATTTGTGGAGGGGATAAGGAGTTCAAAACCAGCCTCTTCTCTATAAGGAGCTCAACATCAGCCCAGGCAACATGATTCCCTGCTTCAAACACAAAACAAACAATATTCTGCAAGGATAGGCAATGTGGGTTGATTAACACATGAAGGTGGTAGGAGCCAGGAGGGACCTGCGTCCCAAGCAATTGCCTCCTTTGTGTTCTCTTCTAGTACATGGCTAGCAGCTTACCTCTATTCTGTATTTTATTAATTTCTACTTGAGAGACCCAATTAAAAGGTACTGCATAACTTTTTCATACACAAGGGTCCCATGTTTTTCATTAAAACATAATCTGTAGCTTTAAATTGGTGCAAGTTGTACTGTTAGTTTCTGCCGCATTAGTGTTTTCAATTGCAGTGCTTCTGTGTATTTAATCTTCTCATTTGTTGGGATAACCTGTTATTTTTGTTGAAACGGCTGTCAAAGTAGAAGTAAATTTACTCTAAGATGGTTTAGTACTTGTGGTATTTGGCAGTATATTCAATAAGTCTTTAATTGCATCTGATGGAAATGCACGTTCCATCTCTCACACGTGGTTCCTACTGAGTATGGCACCAGCGCTTGTCTGTTTCCCATGCTCATGAATAAGATACCAACAAACCCACAGTATTGGTACAGGCCTTTTTGCAGCGGGTTCTAAAATGTTAACCACAGGAAGTGACTTCCTCTCACCCTCTCTTTCTTTCTTTCTAATTTCCCCCCTCTCCAGCCTCCTGCATGCTCAATGTGGCATTTTGGGCTTACTGGATCTTTAAAGTCCTCTGAATTACACTTATAACCAAGTGGAAGGTGATTTTATTCATCTAGATACAGTGCAGATAGGAATCTGCTAAAATGGCAGCTGTCTAAAGTTGTTCTATTGTTTTTCATTATAACTAGTGTTTTAGTAAAACCCACTGAAGCTTATAAACTGTTTAGTCAGAGCACACCCACTTAAGTGCATTAGTGATTAGCATTTCTGATAATTTGTAGGATTATTTGTTCCCAGAAAACACTTAAAATATTTATTACGTTTTTACTTATTTTGTACTTGAATGGGAATGTGCAGTCTATGGAACCCAGCTATGGGAGTAAGTACTCTTCTCCCATGTGGGTCCTGGGGATCAAGCTCAGGTCATCAACCTCGATGGCGGGCACTACGACCCTCTGTAAATTCTTGTAGCCCAGAGAATCTACTTCTGTTAACTCGGACATTCTACTGCTGTCTCACATCATCTCTCCTGATTCTTCATTTCCCTACTGGCTTGGTTTTCTTGACATATTTCTTTTGATTTTAGGACTCTAACTTTAAATGCTAGCTATTCTTTGAAATTGAAATATGATTACATCGTTTCATCTTCCCTGTCCTCGATCCAACCCTTCCCTTCCCCTTGCTTTTTTTTAAAATTCATACCTTCTGTTTTTATTGTTGCTATTCACAAAACAGTAATAAATATATTTATATGTGTTCTGAATATATATATATGTGTATATATATACTACATATATACATACATACATACATACATACATACATACATACATACACATACACAAACTGCCCAGTCATTGTGAAGTTACTTGTCTGTATATGATTTCAAGGATTTCTCTTTGGTATTGGACAACCCATTCTGGGCTCTTTCCTGAGGGAAGATCTGCTCTAATGTTATTTGTAGTTTGCTGTCTAGATTTTAGGCCTTGTGGGCTTTCCCCTTCCATGCTTGCTAGTCAGTCTATTGGTGTCTAGGGTATACTTCATGGGTGTAGCTTCTCTGACATTTCTAGGGGAAAATCTCTCAAAAATCTCTGTTCCTCAGGGTCTAACAATCTTTTTGACCATCTTCCACTTTGGTTCCTGAGCCTTAGGTGCAGAAGTTGTATTCTAGATGTATCAATTGGGGCTGGACACTACACAGTCTCTTTTCCTCTGAATTTTGATTGGCTGTGGGTTTTTTTAAATATATATAATGGTCTCTGAACATTGCAGGTAGATGTTTACTCCATGAAGGGGTAAGGACACTCATCTGTGTGTATAAAACATAAAATTTACAATGTAGGTAGCAATATGTAGATATAAAGATTAATATTCACAATGTAGTTAGCAATTATGCTAGTTTAGTAAAGGGAAAGTAGTATGTTCTCCTCTGAAATTCGTCACCTCACTACCCCAGGTAGACAGCTAGATTTCCAGTATGAGGCAAGCTTTCTTTAATGTTGAGCAGGTCTTAAGTCCTATTGCTGTTTGTTATTGTTAAGGTGCGTGCTCCACGCTTGTATCCTTTGGGTCCCTTGGGGCATTGTGCCATTTTGCTCATTGTCATAGTCTGTAGGCATCATATCTGGGTCAGACTATTGGTTGCTTCTATCTTTTGGAAGATTTGATTTTACCTTTTACAGGTCAGCACACCCTTAGATACTCAGGGTACCAGGTCAAAAATGCTCAGTTTCTTTCTCTCTTTTATGTGTGGCACAATCTTTTCTCAGTATATGGCCTTGTGTTTCTCAGTAAAGTTAATCCCAAGTTGTAGGGTTAAGAGAGTAAAATTTTAGAAGAGCTATGAAAATAAGCAATTAAGTTTTAAAACCAAAGGAAGTTTCTAATCTCCCTGACAAGAGGTGTGTGGGAAATATTTCTAGTAGGAACTGACAGGTGAAGTCAGGAGTCAGTGTGATTTCCCAGAGAAGCAGAAGATTAGGTGTGATTCTTGCATTTCACCTAAAACTAAACTAAAAATCATTATTCTTTTTTAAACATATTTTATAGTTTTTTTTTAATATATATAACCAAGTCCATTTAAATGAAAACAAACATTTATAGACAATATTTGGGAATTGGGGCATTGTTCTTTCCAAACTACTTCCTGCTGGTAAGGGGCACTGTCATGGGGGATTCGAAGAAGATTCAGAAATCCTGGCTGTAGTCTGTAAGGCTGCTTTGTCCAGCTGTTTTGAATGTAGGATCACCTGGTACTCTGTTTCAGGTGGTCTGTCTTGATCAAACCACATTAGTCTGGAAGGAATCCACATCTTTTCATTTTCTGTGGAAACAAAAATAGAAATACTTTTCCCCAGTAACTTGTCCTTGAACTTAAATTTTGGAGTCAAAGCATTTTTTTTTTTAAATTTAATTTATTATTTTACATGTCGATCCAAGTTCACTCTCTCACCCTTCCTCCCTCTCTCCCTCCCTCCGTCCTTACCTCCCTTTTACCCTCTCTGCCCTCTCATGTGCACTCTAACCTCCCTCCCATCCCCCCCACCCCAATTCCAAATGTAGGGGAATGTCATCCACTAGGGGTCATGTAGGTCTGACAGGTCATGTGAAGTAGGGACTAGGGCTTCTCTCCTGTCTCTAGATTAAGGCAGTTATCCCTCCAGGGGGGATGTGTTCACAAAGTCCTTTTGTTCTCCAGGGATACATCCTGGCTCCACTGTCTGAGGTCCCTTAGACCGCTCAGTCCTTCTGGCTGAGATCCATATTCAGGGGGGCCTGAGTCAGTCCCATGCTGGCTTCCCAGCTATCAGTCTGGGGTCCTGTTAGCTCCTCCTTGTTCAGGTAAGCTGTCTCTATGTGTTTCTGCTGCCTGGTCTTGTCCTCTCCCTCTGCATCTGAGTTCTACTTCGACTCAGTGTTTATGTATGGGTGTTTGCTCCTGTTTCCAACAGATATTAGATGAGGGCTCCATGAATAACTTAGTTGTTAATCTCACTATCCGGGAAGGGCATTTATGGTAGCCTTTCCACGGAAGCTCAAATTGTTAGTTGGCAGTAGTCTTGTAGATCTCTAGACCTTTCTTTGTGTTCAATTTTATCTTCAAACCAATATTGGCTCCCTCTTTTATGTTCTCTCTCTCTCTCTCTCTCTCTCTCTCTCTCTCTCTCTCTCTCTCTCTCTGTCTCTCTCTCTCGCTATCCTGTCTTCTATTCCTAACCAGGCTCAATCTTCCTGGCCTCACATGTTTTCCTTTCCTCCCCCTTGTTTTCTCCTACTTCTCTCTCCATTCGCTGCCCCCCCCCACTTCCCCTGAGCTCTGGGGGGACTTGTCCATTACTAGTTCTGTGAGGGACTTTATATCAATCTCTTAGAATACACTTTGTATCCTAGTTCTTCTGGTGGTGTGAATTATAGGCTGGTGATCCTTTGATCTAGGTCTAAAATCCATATATGAGTGAGTCCATACTGTGTTCCTCTTTTTGTGACTGTGTTACCTCATTCAGGATGGTTTCTTCAAGTGCCATCCACTTGCCTGCGAATTTCAAGATACCATTATTTTTTTTCTGCAGAGTAGTATTCCATTGTGTAGATGTGCCACATCTTCATTAACCATTCTTCAGATGAGGGGCATCTAGGTTGCTTCCAGGTTCTTACTATTGAAAATAGTGCTACTATGAACATAGTTGAACAGATGTCATTGTTGCATGGATGTGAATCCTTTGGGTATATGCCTGAGAGGGGGATTGCTGGGTCCTGTGGTAAACTAATTCCCATTTTCCTGAGGAACCGCCATACTGATCTCCAAAATGGCTGTATGAGTTTGTACTCTCACCAGCAATGGAGGAGTGTTCCCTTTTCTCCACATCCTCTCCAACATAAGTCATCACTGGTGTTTCTAATTTTAGCCATTCTGGCAAGAGTGAGATGGTATCTCAAAGTTGTTTTGATTTGCATTTCCCTGATAGCTAGGGATGTGGAGCATTTTCTTGTGTCTTTCAGCTTTTTTTATTTCTTCTATTGAGAATTCTTTCTTCAGTTCTGTACCCCATTTTTTAATAGTGTTATTTGGTGTTGTTTTAACTAGTTTCTTGAGTTCTTTGTATATTTTGGAGATCAGCCCTTTGTCGGATATAGGATTGGTGAAAATCTTCTCCCAGTCTGTGGGCTGCCTTTGGTCTTTTCTACTGTGTCCTTTGCCTTACAGAAGCTTCTCAGTTTGAAAAGGTCCCATTTATTAATTGTAAATATCAGTGTCTGTGCCCCTGGAGTTATGTTCAGGAAGCAGTCTCCTATGCCAATTTGTTCAAGGGTACCTCCTACTTTCTCTTCTAAGAGGTTCAATGTGGCTGGATTGATGTTGAGGTCTTTGATCCATTTGGACTTGAGTTTTGTGCATGGCGACAGACATGGGTCTATCTGCAGTCTTCTACACACCCTCATCCAATTGTGCCAGCACCATTTGTTGAAGATGCTGTCCTTGGCCCATGTATAATTTTAGCTGTTTTGTTGAAAATCATGTGTTCATAGGTGTGTGGGTTAATATCAGGATTTTCAATTCGATTCCATTGGTCTACCTGTCTATTTTCATGCCAATACCAGGCTGTGTTCAGAACTATAGCTCTGTGGCAGAGCTTAAAGTCAGAATGGTCATGCCTGCTGAAGTTCTTTTATTGTATAGGATTGTTTTGGCTATCCTGGGTCTTTTGTTTTTCCATATAAAGTTGATTATTATCCTTTCAAGGTCGGTGAAGAATTGTGGTGGGATTTTAATAGGGATTGCATTGAATCTGTAGATTGCTTTTGGCAAGATAGCCATTTTTACTATGTTTATCCTACCTATCCAAGAGCATGCGAGATCTTTCCATTTTCTGGTATCTTCTTTAATTTCTTTCTTTAGAGCCACAAAGTTCTTATTATATAGGTCTTTTACTTGTTTGGTAAGTATTACACCAAGATAAATTATGTTGCTTGTAGCTATTGTAAAGGGTGATGTTTCTCTGATTTCATTCTCTGTCTCTTGTTGTCTGAAAAAAGTAGGACTACTGATTTTTTTTTTTTTTGAGTTTATCTTGCATCCTGCTAGTTTGCTGAAGGTGTTTATCAGCTGTAGGAGTTCCCTGGTAGAGTTTATTGGGTCGCTTATGTAAACTATCATATCATCTGCAAATAGAGACAGTTTGACTTCTTCCTTTCCAATTTGGATCCCCTTGATCTTCTTTTGTTGTCTTATAGCATTAGCTAGAACTTCTAGTACGATATTGAAGAGATATGGAGAGAGAGGGCAGTCTTGTCTTGTTCCTGATTTTAGAGGAATTGGCTTAAGTTTCTCTCCATTCAGTTTGATGTTGGCAGTTGGTTTGCTCTTATAATGTTTAGGTATGTTCCTGTTATCCCTGACCTCTCCAAGACCTTTATCATGAAAGGGTGTTGAATTTTGTCAAAGGCTTTTTCTGTATCTAGGGAGATGATCATGTGGTTTTTCTTTTTCTGTTTGTTTATATGATGGATCACGTTGATAGATTTTCGTATGTAAAACCATCCCTGCATTCCAGGGATGAAGCCTACTTGGTCATGGTGGATGATTTCTCTGATGTATTCTTGAATTTGGTTTGCCAGTATTTTATTGAGTATTTTTGTATCGATGTTCATCAGGGATATTGGTCTGTAGTTTTCTTTCTTAGTTGTGTCTTTATGAGGCTTGGGTACCAAGGTTATTGTGGCCGCATAAAAAGAGTTTGGCAATAAACCTTCTGTTTCTATCTTGTGGAACAGTTTGAGGAGTAGTGGTATTAGTTCTTCCTTGAATTTCTGGTGGAATTCTGCATTGAATCCATCTGGCCCTGGACTTTTTTTTGGTTGGAAGGCTTTCCATGACTGCTTCTATTTCATTGTGGGTTATAGGTCTATTTAAGTTGTTTGTCTGTTCTTGATTTAATTTTTGTAAGTGATAACTATCAGAAATTTGTCCATTTCCTTTGAGTTTTCAATTTTTGTGGAATACAGATTTTCAAAGTATGACCTTAAAATTGTCTGGATTTCCTCTGTGACTGTTGTTATGTTCCCCTTTTCATTTCTGACTTTGTTAATTTGCATTTTCTCTCTCTGCTTTTTCGTTAATTTGGAGAAAGGTTTGTCTATCTTAATGATTTTCTCAAAAAACCAACTCTTCGTTGCATTGATTTTTTTGTATTGTTTTCCTGGTTTCTATTTTGTTGATTTCAGCCCTCAAGTTGATTATTTCCTGGCGTCTACTCCTACAGGGTGAATTCGCTTCTCTCTGTTCTAAGGCTTTCAGTTGCTCTGTTAATTCTCTTATGTGACTATCCTCTGTTTTCTTCATATGGGCACTTAGTGCAATGAACATCCCTCGTAGCACTGCTTTCAAGGTGTCCCATAAGTTCGGGTATGTTGTGTCCTCATTCTCATTGAATATTAGAAAGTCCTTAATTTCTTTCTTTATTTCTTGTTTGACCCAGGAGTGGTGCAATTGTACATTGTTCATTTTCCATGAGTTTGCAGGTTTTCTGCTATTTGTATTGTTGTTGAATTCCAATTTTAAAGCATGGTGGTCCGATAAGATACAGGGGACTATTCCTATTCTCTTGTATCTGTTCAGGTTTGTTATGTCACCTAGTATGTGGTCGATTTTAGAGAAGGTTCCATGTGGAGCAGAGAAGAAGGTATATTCTTTTGTGTTTGGATGGAATGTTCTATAGATGTCTGTTGGCCCCAGTTGAGACATATCTTCTGTTAATTCTTTTGTTTCTTCGTTGAATTTCTGATTTGTGGTTCTGTCTAGTGTTGAGAGTGGTGTATTGAAGTCTCCCACTATAAGTCTGTGAGGTTTTATATGAGCTTTGAGTTTTAGTAGTGTTTCTTTTACGAATGTGGGTTACTCTGTATTGGGGGCATAGATGTTCAGAACTGAGACTTTGTGTTGATGGATTTCTCCTGCGATGAATATGAAATGACTGTCTTCATCTCTTTTGCTAATTTTGGTTTGAAGTCTAACTTGTTAGATATTAGGATAGCTACGCCTGCTTGCTTCTTATTTCCATTTGATTGGAAAATATTTTCTCAACCCTTTACCCTGAGGTAATGTCTATCTTTGAAGCTTAGATGTGTTTCTTGTATGCAGCAGAAGGATGGATTCTGTCTTCGTATCCATTCTGTTAGCCTGTGCCTTTTTATACGTGAGTTAAGACCATTAATGTTGAGGGTGAGTAAGGACCATTGATTGTTGATGCTTGTTTGATTTAGGTTTGTTGTTGGCAGTGGTATTGTGAATATATTAGTTCTGCTTCACCCTTGGTTTCTGGTGTAGTTGGATTATCTGTTACCTACATTTTTGTGGGCGTAGTTACCTTCCTTGGGTTGGAGTTTTCCTTCCAATACTTTCTGTAGGGCTGCACTGTAATGGGAAAATCTGGTTTTGTCATTAAATATCTTGTTTTCTCCATCTGTAGTGATTGAGAGTTTTGCTGGATATAGTAGCCTAGGCTGGCATCTGTGTTCTCTTAATACTTTTAGAACATCTATCCAGGACCTTCTGGCCTTGAGGGTTACTATGGAGAAGTCAGGTGTAATTTTGATAGGTCTGCCTTTATATGTTACCTGTCCTTTTTCCTTCACTGCTCTTAATATTCTTTCTTTATTCTGTATGCTACGTGTTTTGATTATTATATGTCAAGGGGTCTTTTTTCTTTGGTCCAGCCTATTTGGTGTTCAGTATGCTTCTTGTACTTTCATGGGCATATCCTTCTTCAGGTTTGGAAAGTTTTCCTCGATGATTTTGTTGAATATGTTTTCGACACCTTTGAGCTGGGCTTCCTCACCTTCCTCTATGCCTATTATTCATAGGTTTGGCCTTTTCATGGTGTCCCACATTTCCTGGATGTTTTGTGTTAAGGATTTGTTGGATTTATGATTTTCTTTGGTTGGTGAATCTTCTAGTTTATCTTCTGTGCCTGAGATTCTCTCTTCCATCTCTTGAATTCTGTTGGTTATTCTTGTGTCTGTTGTTGCCGATTGTTTGCCCAGTTTTTCTATTTCCAGCATTTCTTCAGTTTGTGTTGCCTTTATTTTCTCTATTTCAGTTTTCAAGTCTTGAACAGTTTCCTTCACCTGCTTAATTGTTTTTTCTTGGTTTTCTGTACTTTCCTTAAGGAATTTGTTCATTTCTTCTACTTTTTTGTTTGTTTTTTCCTCCATTTCTTTAAGGGCTTTTCTCACATCTTCTTTGAGGGCCTCTATCATTTTTATGATGGCAATTTTTAAGTCGTTCCCTTCTGCTTCCTCTGCTTTGTTGTTGTGTTCCATTCTAGTTGGTGTAGATTCCCTAGATTCTGGTCATGCTTGTCTTTCTGTTGTTAGGTGTTTTCTTGGATTGCCTTCTTCCCATAGCTTCTTCCAGTAGGTGTTGGTGGGGTCTCCCCCTCTCTCTATGGTACTTCCCTGGTGGGCTTATGTGGGTCTGAGATTCAATATCTGTAGCCCTGTGTTGTCCAAGCTCTCTAGGAAGTTTCTCAGCAGACAGGGACTCAGGGATGGGGTCAAGGATGAGGATCCAGTAGAAGATGCCAGCAGGTATTCACAGTGGTCCAGCAGAGATAGGCGGATCTCTGGGAGGGGCCCGGGGCTCCAGCAGAAGACTGGAGGTGGGGTCAGAGACCAAGCTGGTGGAAATTACATCTGGTCCTACATGGATAGGCAGGTCTCCTTTGTTCAGAGTTGCTCCAAGAAGTCTCCGAAGTAGGGTGGACTATTGGCTCCACCCTCTGTCCCAGTGCTCATCCAGAGCAACAGGACCATTGGTAGGGTAGGGCACAGGGTAGGGGGGGCAGGCTCACGGTGGGGATGGGTGGGGGTGTATCAGAGCTCCAAGGGTGCTCTCCATGGGGACAGGAGACAGGAGCAGCAGGATCAGGGGCCAACCTAGGGAGTTCGGGCGGGGGGTTGGGGAGAGAGGTTGTAGGGGACAGGTAGCCACAATTGGGCCCAGACTTACCTCTAGCTAATAGCTCGTGGAAGACGACAAGGGCTGAGCTGAAACTTGGGAAAGTTTTGCAGGATAGTCGGATCTCACTGGAAACTGGAACTCTCCAGCTGAGGCCTCTTTCTTTAGCAGAGGCCTGTATTTGGGGGTCAAGGATCTTGCCCGCAAGAACTCAGAGTGGACCCGCAGAGATAGGCGGATCTCTGGGAGGGGTCTGGGGCTCCAGCAGAGGACTGGAGGTGGGGTCAGAGACCAAGCAGGTGGAAATTATGGGTGGTCCCATGTGGATAGTCAGGTCTCCTTTGTTCCCATATTTTATAGTTTTTAAAAGTGTTTTTTTTTCCCATTTTACATACCAACCACAGTCTCCCCCCATACCCTTCTCCTGCTCTCCCCATCTTCCCCCACCCTACCCCATCCACTCTTCAGAGAGAGTAAGGCCTCCCATGGGTGTCAACAAAGCCTGGGACACCAAGTTGAGGCAGGACCAAGCCCCTCCCCCCGTATCAAGTCTGAACAAGGTATCTCTCCATAGGGAATGAGCTCCAACAAGTCAGTTCATGTACTAGGGATAAATCTTAGCCAGGATAAAAACAAAACAAAACAAACAAACAAAAAACACATTATTCTAACAATACTAGAAATGATCCAGTCTAAAAGAGAAACAAAGCTCACACAAAGGTTATCTCAGAACTTGGGATCCCATGCTTTTATTCCCAGTACTAGAGAGAAATATAAAGCAGGAGGAGACAGGAGCTCAGTGCAGTCTGAGGTTTGGTGGAGACAGATGCACTCTGGAGATGCAGTGGGAGGACAGGGTCACCCTTTTGGTCTGAGCTTGGTAGAGGGAAGAACTTTCTAGTGGCTGGCTACTTTGCTTCTCTGATATTTTAACCCCAATATCTGTCTCTGAATTATTATTATTAGGAACAATTAGAATTTGTGCTACATATTTTGGATAATAATCTACAAAATAAAGTGAAAACCTTCTTGTATAGCACTCACAGGAAGTCACATTCTGACCTCAAGTCATCTTTCTCTGATTGCCAACCACATTCTTCCTGTAAGTGCCCCTTCAGTGTAAAGGGAACATTTGAGACTTTGATTTTCTCTGTTCTCTTTGCCTGAATAGACTTCTTTCTTCACATTTTTCCTGGTGAGCAGCTCTTACTCAACATCCTGCACCTGGCACAGTCCTTATGTTCCCTTCCAAGTTTATATGGCCCCAATGGGCCTATGCAGAACTCTTTACTTACAGGAAGCTGTACCATATTGCTGTTAAGAGCACTGGCATCCCGATGAGGCCTTCCTCTCTCATGTCCAACTCAACCTGAGGCCCTTGGCCTGTGTAATGGGTCCTGCCTAATGGGGTCATAGGAGCCATATGTGTTAGCAGAAGTCAGGTTTGCAGTTGTGGCTGTCAATTTAAAAGTTATACACATGTACCACTTTCAAATATAAAAGTGTTTGGATCACAAACTGTCATATCTACCTCTATGCTTGTCAATAGAAGCACACAAACTTCCTCAACATTGAGTGGAGAGGGATCACAAAACGTTGCGTTTATACATCTAATTAGCTGATGGAGTGAAATTTTACTTTACGCACAAGAACCACGCATTCCTTCCAACAAATCTTTATTGTGCACATTCATTATGCAAGACACACTATTAGAAACTATAGGTAACTTGTGTAAGAAAAAAAGGGTTCATGCCTTTGCAGATTTTACATTATGTTGGTAAGGAAGACATTAATTGAAAAATTTTGAAAAGAGATATATAATTTAAAGTATGTCTAGTGCTGCCAAGGATGATATGTGGCATTCTCACATTGATTATAACTAATGACCAAAGTGGGTTCAACATTTTTTTCTTTCTGGGTGATCATTTGGATTTTAAGCAATGCAATGAAGGTGACTACAGAAGCATATAGGTTATATAGTTGTATGTAAATTGAAAATGAGTTCCCTTTAATATATGATCTCTGAATATGCCTTCTTTAAAAGGTTAACATAATGCAGTATGTAAAGCAAATTAATATTTTATTATCTCAAAAGGAATTGTTGTGATGCTATCTCTGAGTTCTTTACGACAGAAGACTCTGCTGGGTAGTTTCAGAACAATGATGCAGTCAGACACACGTAGTTTATGCAGTCTTCTTTACATCATTGTGAGAGATGACATTCAGATGCAAGAGGTAAGAGTGGCATGATAATCTATTCCAGCTTTAAATAGGAGACACTGGCATTCATAAATTTCAAGCCTGAGTTTGATAGATGGATTTTAACATCCGTTTTTATTTTAAGAAGTTTTAGATATACTAAATCCAGATGACGCCATCCAAAACTGATGCCTGAGCAAGAGATTCCAGCGTGTAGGGGAAATTTTTAAATATTCATGTGGTAATTATTGGAATCAGTAGGAATTTATACATGAAAAGATAATAACCCTGGAATCAAGGGAGTGTGTTTGTCAGCGGAGAGTGGTGGAAACAGTCCATGGCTCACTGTTCCTATGAAATCCTGCAGATGAAATCTGTGGAACTCTGGATATTTTTATTCTCAATCATGAATTTGGAGAAAAAGAAAAGCTGGGGAAGAAACTTTAATTGCTCTGTGCTTTGAATTGATTGACAATGCATTGACTGATAGGGCAATGTAAAGAATCTAGGTGGCTTTTACAAAATTTTGAAACAGACAAAACTGATATTTGCTCACAAATTTTTCTTTGTTTGCTCCAAAGATCTTTTAAATTAATAATCTCAGATAACTCTTCTGTACTCTTGTCTTGTAAACTTCAATTCATAATTGCCTGACAAGCAAAGCACATGTGATAGGACAAAGAAAAACATAATGAAAGTGGATTAAGGTGAGTTACAGTTGGTGCTATAGTTGTTGAATTGATTGTTGAGTTCATGGAGTTTTTGTAAAATACACATAAAGAAATGTTAGCCATGCACCCACCCATCGTTACCTGAATTCCATGAACTAAATCCTAATAGCATTTTATTTTTTTTTACATAATAAAATGTTATCCTCCCCAATGTTATTTGCATCTCAGTTGAAAAGTGGATTTATTTCACGTTAAAAGTAATCCATCCCTAATCATTTTAACAGAGTTCCAAGCTGTTTGACCATTTCAGGATCTGGACATGCTGCCTCTCCTCTTTTTCACACCTGCTCAAACTCTGTCATGAAGGTTTCTTACTTCATTTATAGCAAGCATGTGTGCATGTTTGAGTTTGGGTACTCAGTGTGGGAGCTGACAGTATCAGCCCCATTGTTCATACTTCCAGATGCCTCAAGGCAATACCAGAGTGAGCTTTCCATGATAAAGTTCTAAACCTTTGTGACAGGAGTGATGCTCCTTAAGCCATCCTAGTGCCTATTTACTTTTTATGTTCCTGAGGCACATCATTTCAAAACAGCAATAGCACATTTGGGAACCTTTATAACTTCACCCTATAAAAAGAATCAAAAAGCTTTTCAATTAGCACATGGAAAGTGTTGCATTAATATTTAATACTAGCATTGGAAGCATGACTTTCTTGGCAATATGAAAATCTTTTGGGAAGTCAGTATTAAATTGAAGTGCTAACCTGTCACCAAAATCTTGTGGATTATACCTCAAAAAGAGATGTCAAGCCCACATACTTCCCCGCTTTCCCTGTCTGCTCTGATCTAATCTAATTTGCGCTTTGAGTATCATATCTACCCCAACCCTGGTCTGAGTGGTGTTTTTTTGTTTTTGTTTTTTGTTTTTTTTTTTTCCTGTTTACTGTCAAAGCTCTCAGTGATGTTTTTTTGTAATGTGATTATATTTCAGATGCAAAAACTGGCCTCGTATGTTCTAGAAGCTCTACTCATTGAGGATTTATATTGAGTCTCTTTCATTGAGAATGATAAATTGTAACTTATTTCCATGTAAAGAGAGATGACACTTAAAAATAGGCTGTATCCTTATACTATACACTATAATTATTCAGGCTGGAAATAACTTTAATTGTACTAGCTAGACACATTCTCAAAGTTGGTCTCAGCTGGTATGCAAGAATAATCCATAATTGAAACCTTACAAGTGTACCCAAGGGAAAATTTGAGGGGAAAAAAAAAACGCAAACTGTATCTAGATTATACTGAAAAGGTGTGTTATTTCTTTAGAGGGAATGAGTTACTATGAATCTGACTTTTCCATATTAGTGCACTTATGCTCTAAAATTAATAACAGCTGTGTGGTGTGTGTGTGTGTGTGTGTGTGTATGTGTGTGTTTACTTTACATTCCTGAAAGTATAGGGTGTATGCACCTTTGTGACTTCATGTGGAAGCCAAAGCAGGATGTCCAGGGTCTTACTGCCTTAAGACAGGCTGTCTCATTAAACTGGAACCTTGCCATTTCAGTGAGGATGAATGACCAACAAGCTCTAAGCTCTTAATGCCAGTTATAATCTTGTGTAGTCATGGCCAGATTTTTATGTGGGTGCTGGAAATTCAAATTCAGGCACTTAAATTCACCCATTGATTAATCTGCCCACTTTGACATTTTCTACTTTTTGATTCCCCCGACCCCCAGTTTTTGATGATGATGGTGTCAAACCCAGGCTCTCCAGTGTGTTTGGTAAGCACTCTTAACAGTGACATGCACCTCAGCCCCATGTCTACTTTTTATAATAATAATAATTTCTGAATATACTTACCAATGTCTGGCAAATTGCCTCATAAGACTGTAAGATAATATTAGGGTTATCAATAATATTGCTGCGAGATGTTTGTTAATTACAATTAAACAATTTCATAGAATGTCTTATCTTCTTTTCATGTTAGTGTGATAAATGCTCTTACAAAAGAAACTGAAGGGGAAAATGGTTGATTTGACTACTTTCAGTTTCATGTTAAGGTCTGATGGCAGGGATGTCACAGTGTCAGGAGCTTGATGATGATGGTCACATGGCATTCATAGTTATGAATCAAAGAGCAACAAAAGAATGCATACCACTGTTTAGCTCCCATTTTCTACTTATACAGTTCAGAATCCCTTCCAGGGATGGTGCTCCATAGTGAACAGGTCTTCCAATCTCAACTTATTAGTCAAGACAGTCCCTCAAAAGCACGCACAAAATCTTAGGTGATTATAGGTTCCATCAAGTTGCCAATTAAGACTTACCATCAAAGTCCCTTATAAATGACTTTTTTTTGTCTAGTGGTTTTCTCTACAACATAATAATCACAATAGGAAAGAAACTTGCATCAAAAGAAAGTCATTGCATCAGCTCTGCAGTGCCTTGCTCTTCCTCAATCAGAATCACGGAATATTTTTGGCTCTGTTTATATTTTCAAGTGTTATCAACCCATTTGGCCACTTAAATTACAGTTATTAGAAGGCTACAGTTAACATATATACCTGTACTGAGACTTTTCTTTGCACCAGGAAGTTGGACCTGACTAGGGTGGCAAGGGAATGAAGAAAAGAGACACAGAGAAACACAGAAATTGGACTGGAGTCTCTGATGGAGAAACTGTAACACTCCAGAAGCTCAGTGTGTGTATTTTATGGAGGTGAACAAAACTGTATATATAGTAACAACGGTTATTTTTCATAGTAACAAAGGTTATGATACATAGTAACAAATGCATATATATATATATATATATATATATATATAGTAACAAATGTTACTATACATAGTAACAAATGTCACAATACATAGTAACCAAACATAACAACACATAGTAGCGAGCATCATGATACAAAGTAACAAACATCACACAGAGTAGGGGATCATGATACAAAGTAACAAATGCCACTGCCAATGCAAATTATGAAGTATCATGATACATAGTAACAAGCATCACCATACATAATAACAAAAGTTATTATACATAGTAACAAACATTGCTATATATAACTATATAGGAGGCACAATTGATGCCCCTCCTCATTTTTTTGGTGATTAATTGTAATATGGTATGATGAGGATGACAATGATGATGATCATGCATGGATGAGCATGTGTGCCATAGAGTGTTTGGAGGTCACACAAGAAGTTTGTGGAATCAGTTCTCGCCTTCCACTTTTATATGAGTTTCAGGGATCAAAGTCAGGTTGATAGGCTTGTATGATAAGTGTTTTTACCCATTAAGCCATGTTGCCCATCCAACTCTAGAATCTTAAATTCAAATTCATACAGGACATCTCTACTTACATACATTTGAGACAACTCAAATTTATCATGTTCAAAACTTTTTTCTCTTTATTTCTCTATTTATTCCTCCCCTGCCTCAATCTTCCTGAGAGAGAGACTGCCTCAATCTTCCTGAGAGAGAGAGAGAGAGAGAGAGAGAGAGAGAGAGAGAGAGAGAGCATAACTGAGGGAGCCATTATAGGTTTGAAGAGAAAACTGACTCTAAAGAAATGTCCAGAGACCTACAAGACTGACCCCAACTAACAATCTGAGCAACAGTGAAAAGGCTACCTTGAATGCCTTTACCTGATAATGAGATTGATGACTAACTTATCTACCATCAGGGAGTCCTCATCTAGTAGCTGATGAAAACAGAAGCAAATGCCCACAGCTAAACACTGAGCCCAACTCCTGGAATCCAGATGCAGGGAGGGAGGTGTGATAAGAAAATGGGAACAAGACCAGGCTACAAAAACCCACAGAGACAGCTGACCTGAACAAGGGGGAGCTAGTGGACCCCCAGAATGATAGCTAGGAAAGTAGCATTGGACTGACTCAGACCCCCTGAACATGGGTCTCAGTTAAAAGGCCTGGGCAGTCTAAGGGACCTCTGACAGTGGAACCAGGAAGTATCCCTGGTGCATAAAGGACTTTGGGAGCACATTCCCCATGGAGGCATACTCCCTTAACCTAGAGCAGGAGGGAGGGTCTAGTCCCTACTCCAAATGACTTGACAGATTTTGTTGATCACTCCTGGAAGGCATCACCCTCCCTGTGGACTGTGGGGTGGAAATGGGATGGGAGGGTAGTGGTGGGGGCATGTAAGGGAGGGAGAGAGAAAGGAAGGGAGGGAGAGGTAACTGGGATCGATATGTAAAATAAGAAAAAAAAACTGAACTTCTATGCCAGGCATAGAACCTAATAAAGCAGAAACAGGAGTATCTCTGTACAAGGCTAACCTGGTTTACAAAGCAAGTGCTCATGCAGAGTATAAATATGGAAATTATTTATGCAATTATTAAACCTTATATTTAAATATTTATTATCATTTTGGCCCTCTGAAAAATTATGTATATGCTGAAATATCATTGCTTAATAATGTTGGCTATAGGAGGTGTTAACTCACACATTTATATTAATTGTATAGTACACAAGAAAAAGTGAATTCAAGAGTAGCTTTGGCACACTAGATCATTACATAGCTTATTTGTAGTATATGGTATTTAAAAATAAAATTAATTTCCTTTCTAGGATTTCTTTGTAACCTATACCCCATCCACTGTTTAGCACACTTGGAACGTCTTTGTCCATTGCTATAGAGAAGAGGGGAGTCATGAAAACATTGAGAAAAAAAGAAAAGCAAGAGAATGTTTTCATTGGAAGGTGTTGGGTGGAGATAGTAAGGAAGGAGGTGAAACTCTATATTAGATTACCCTTGACCTAGTCTTAGGGGGTCCCTGAGAAAAGAATGATACATTGTAACTGACTCTCTCTACTAGTTGAATCCCAGGTGAAGACTCAGAGAAATGTCATAAGCTCTGAAATTACAGGAACCTTGAACTTCCTTCCATGGGAGAGCTTGAGAATCACCATAGATATAGCTGTGCAACATGTCTAGACTCCAGTGTTGAGGTTGATCATAAACTCTTGCATTGTGTGGTATACTCTGCAGTGACTGAGAAAATCCTTAGCTATGCAGAGGAGTTGTGAAAGTGGCAGAGAGATATGGTATACATAACCTTAAGATGAGAGTTTGGTTTGCAGAAAGATAATTTCAGTAGATTGACTTCTAAGAATCCAACAAGATGATTCAGAGGGTGTAAGGGCATGGACCCAGGAAAACATATGTCTCTTGGCAGCTAGACTCAGTCCTGAGCAAAAGTATCTGAGTATGGTTAAGTTCAGAAATTAAATTATTACAGTACTGCTATTTTCTCACACAGACGAACTCGTGCCTGGAGCTTCATACCTGTTTCACACATTTCTTTTTTGAACACTTTGAAAGGCGTAGCTAATGTGTAGCCTTGGCTCAAAGAGCTTTGACAACCACAGGAGAACCGATAGCACTTCCTCAGCTGCATCCCAGGGACCAATTGGATGACATATGGCAGTACTTTATGAGGCTCTGACTGGCAAACATATCCTCTATAGGGACTGTGGAAATGGGGTCCTCTGATCTTGCAGTTATTTGAGACCTGTGTAAGAATAATTCACATGCTCCATCATCTCTGCAATAATAGCAGGAGTGACTAAGTTCCTGTCTGTTTCATCTAGGAACGAGATAAAAGTCACATCCAGAGATTTCTAGGATTTCAGACCCAACACCAAGTAATTCCCAAGTTCATGTTGAATTTCCTCAGTTTATAGGTTTATTCTGGAACACAGATCTCCAGACACCAGAGCAGGCCAAATGACAAGTTGCCAACAGAACAATATGGCAGGCGCTTGAGAGCCCTTTTACTTAGCACCACAACCTTCTAGAGTTGAAAGTCAGCTCTAAATGCTTAGCCTTTCCTGTATCTAAACCTGTTGATGATTTCCTGACTTCAGATATCTATAGAGGCATGCTTTTTTGTGACTAAGGAAGAGGATAAGGGTTTTTAAACCACAGGATGTAATGTAATTGGACATAGATACCTACGTATGGCTGGTGTTAATTAAATGCAGAATTTAAACACATTCTAAATATATGAAATTATTTTAGTTTAGTTTTAAACACCTTATAAAAACCAACAGCCAGCACTCAATATTTTATAAGCTTGTAGCATGCTAAAAATATATCATTCCATCTCTAAATATTTTCTGGAAGAATTTTAGAATAGGCTTACAAAGAGAGGGTTGAATTACATTTATTTATTGACAGCTATACTCTGCTTATAGCGGAAAGAGAGTTTTAATATGTTTGTGCATTAAAGTGAGGTTGGTCCAAAGTACAAGCTTAATAAATATCTTTTTCTTGTGTCAATGTGATATACAGTCAAGACTGTATTGTCATACACATTTGTAGGTTTTCCTAATTGGGGTCTTCAACACTTGACCACACAGTGTGAATATTGAAACTCTATATTAGGTCTTACAAACCTACATACTTCTGAAGTATAGTTACTAGCAGAAGAATTTGTCATAATTTGAAGAACATTATTTATTTTAGTTATATAATTACGTATGTAGTGTTGTTTATTGTAATTGCTATCATTAAACAGGCAGAAGCAGAAGCTATCATTCACTTTTGAACATTGTGTTTCATCAAGGTGAAGATTTAGGCCCTGATTTGCACAGAGATTGCAATGGCTTTGTCTGATCTTTGACCATTTTGTAGATTGTTGCCAGCGACACTTTTTATTCACACATACCAGAGCATAAAACTCATTTACTTCAAAAACCAGGTTTTCTCATTGGTCACAGATTCATTACCCTTTTGGCTATAATCAGCAAAGCCAAGTGTGAAGCACCACAGTGTGCATGCTTGACCTCATCTTTTTTTTTTTTTTTAAGATTTATTCACTGTACTTTTGTTTTATGTGTATAGATATTTTGCCTGCATATCTGCGTGTGAACCATGTGTATACCTGGTGCCCAAAGATGTCTAAAGAGGCTGTTGAATCCCTTAGACCTGAAGTTATAGACGGTTATGAGCCACCATGTCAGTGCTGCGAGCCAAACCCATGTTCTCTGCAAGGGCAGTGGCCTTGTAAATTATGTGGAAAGCTTTTCCCAACTGCCCCAGACAGAATTCCTCCTTCCTCCACTATTCTGCCCTTAAAGACATGTGTTGGGAGA
Organism: Phodopus roborovskii; assembly: GCF_943737965.1. NCBI lineage: Eukaryota > Metazoa > Chordata > Mammalia > Rodentia > Cricetidae > Phodopus > Phodopus roborovskii. Next base: position 7,972,162 of record NW_026126525.1, on the reverse strand, counting down.
ATGTTATCACGTTACAGATAGGGTAACTGTTGCCACAGATAGGGTGACATGAACCTTGGTTGGTTTTGCTGGAAGTAGAAGGCAGTGCAGTGGGAAAGTCAAAGCTGCTTCAGCCAAGGGGGCCAGTGTGGCTGCACAGCTATTGGCAACACCTCAAAGACAATCTCAGCCTGCTTCTCACAGCATGGCTCACATGGAGCCTGCATCTCAGAGCACGGCTCACATGGTGAGGGGCTCAAAGTGGGCAATGGGATCCAATGTAGAATGTAAAACCACCTCACTCATAGAAAATCGGCTAGGAAACCCATAGCATCTAGCACTCACAAAACATGGAATATGTACAAGGGTGACTGCGGAAAGCCGAAACATTGGCGGACTGTATTCATGTTGATACCTTCTGGGATGAGATCTTCTGGGATGGCCCATACACAAGGGTGCTTCCTGTCAAGGCTCAGAACCTGGGTTCCATCTCTGGAAGACACATGGTAAAAGGAGAGACCCAAGTCCTCCTGCAAATTGCATTTTGACTTCCATAAATACCATGGTGTGCTTGAGGACCACCACTAAGTTTACATTTTATTAGCACACTAGATGCTGATACTGCTGTATTTTTACATACACCTTATTGCAAGACAGAGAATATTGATTTTTTTAAAATAATTATATAATTTCCCAGTGAAGTGGAACTGGTGATAGTATTTTTAGAATGTGGCACACGTGCTGATGTTCAGCTGTATTTGGCTTGATGCTGGTAACCAGAAGGATTTTTTTAAAGAGGAATTTACTTGGGTCTTTATTTAATTACATTTGAGAACTGCAATTTTGTTGCAGCTGGAGCAGAATCTTGGCACAGAATTGATCCATCTTGTAGAACTTTTGGCCTTTTCCTGGCTAAATTTGTTCATAAGAATGAGAGCAATTCTTTTAAAAGGTGCTATATGTCTTTAAATTCTGCTGGTGATCACTGCTGTGCTTACACTTTAGATTCAAAAGCAAAGAAAACAAGTGAAATGTATTCACGACTGAGCAGGGCTTTCTACCATCTTCATGATTGGAATGATGTATCCACATGATGAACTTTCATATTTTAAATGTTTTCTGTTTAATGGAGGAAGAAAGGAAGGGGTTGGAACAGGAAGAGAGAGGGGAAGGGAAGGAGGGAGGGAGGGAGAGAGAGAGAGAGAAAGAGAAAAGTGAAATAGAAATTTGCTTTGCTGTTCTATGTTCTTTGATCTCCCAACACCTCCCTATTATGGATTTTTTTTTCTCATTTTTTTTAATTGGCACCCAAAACTATCAATTCCATATTTCTGGAGCAGTATGTGATGCTCTGGGATCTTAAAATAACATCAGTACCAGTCTTCTCTATGCAGGGGAAGTTGTTCGAGGTAGTATGACTTGATAAGCAATGCAGACAAATGAAAGTGTGCTAATCAAGCCTTGAAAAACAAACAACACTCCAGTTGTCTGTACTAAAATGCACTGTGTTACACACAAAAATCTCTTGAGTGAGGTCCCTAGCTGTTGGTCTCCTCACCCATTTCATCCCACCTTAGAAAAGTGGACATTGTATATTTTATTCTGACAGAGAGTTAGTCCCCAATTTTCTCCTTTTTTTTTTTTTTTTTTTAAATTTTGGCCAGCTTATAAAGATGAATCTGGTATTTCTCTGAGAAAAACATTACCCAGGTGCAGCAGGAGATCTTACCAGTACTTTGGGTTAATTTTTATTGCCATTTCTGATGGCTAAGCAATTTAAGTGTGGTGAGTAAGAGCATGGGTGTTGGGTTGTGATGCCTGAGTAATGGCCAAGGAGACAATGGCCCCTATGCAACAGACAGAATATGTTCATTTTCCTTGGATGTCATGAAAGACCAGAATCATCAAACACATTATAATGTGACATTCTCTAAAGCTATTACCTCCAGGCCCACCATGTGACCTAAAGGTTGACCAAAATTGTGGCGAGCCCCTCGGCCAGCGAGGAAGAACCACCACCACTCGAGGATCCTTCTTGAGTCACACTTTACTGGAGCACATTGGTTGAGGGAGAGCAGGAGCTGAAGGGCCCTGAGCAAGCCAAGCGAGCTGCTTATAAAGGGACCAGGGACATGGGTAAGGTCCTGATAGGTCCAGGCCGGTCTGCAGAGCCACCAAGCTTCGGGATTGGCCTGAGACGGAGGGCATTCATGCTCATGCGCACTCTTGCAGGTGCGAACCCAGATGGCTACAAGCCTTAAATGGAGTTGTTTACCACTTGCCCTACGGAAGTGGGTGCCATCTTGTAATGGCGATGCCTCCTCGGCCCCTAGCACAAAATAACCTTTTTGTTGTTGTTTTTGTTTTAATTAAAAAGAAGAATTTTAATTTAACAGCAAAAATATAACAAAACAATTATCAAATAAGAACCATAGTTAACAATATTTAGTCCATTAACAATTAGCAAGATTTAAAAAAAAATCATCATCTATCCTATCTTTGTGAGTCTAAAGTCCTACATGTGACTTATCTTTAATCCTAACTAAGGAAAACTATAACCATAACTATCTGTCTTCAACCCCATCAAAGACCACAGAAAGGTATTATATAAACTATAGAAATGACAGAGACAACTCCCTGCCTGGTCAGTCACCCCAAGTTCTTCTTCTTCAGTCTATAGGCCATAGTGTGTCTGGCAGACATCTCAGCAAAGCAGGAAACTTTAAACTGTCCACCTGAATAGGCAGTTTGTGTCCTGCAGAATGTCTGGCAGACTCTTCCATGAAGCAGAAATCCTGTAGCAATGTCCATCTTGTATCAGTAGTCATTTTTCGGTGGGTCCTGCATGTCCAGTTTATATAACATAAAGTCAAACAGTCTAGACAAGAGCAGTATCTTGCCCAAATGGCTAGTCTTACCATATTGGAAGTAAACCCAATAACAAGTTTCTTTGATGTCTATCTTCCTTTCTGATGCAGGTGGTGTTGTCAGGAGCAGTTTGCCTCACTGTTAAGAAAAACCCTAAACCATTTTAAATGCCATATCTATAGGTCTTTAAAAGGTTTGAAAAATGGCTATCTAATGGAAATATATCTCTATATATCTAAAAAATCCCTAACACTATAAGTCTTGATTATTATAACTATCTTTAATCTATACTAAATTTTACATTAAATTGCTAAATGAGCTATATAATAATACCTAAACAAGAGAAGAAATATACATATCACAAAATTGAGCTTAAATTTATATCAATAAATAAATAAAAATCCATCCCAAAACATACCATAATCCCCTTTTTACCTTTAAAAAGAGATTGGTTGTGATCATTAACCATTTATAACCAACCCCATTTAAATGAAAACAAACATTTATAAACAATATTTGGGAATTTGGGCATCGTTCTTTCCAAACTGCTTCCTGCTGGTAGGGGCACTGTCATGGGAATCCTAAGAAGACTGCCTTGTCCCAGCAGTTTTGAATGTTGGATCACCTGGGATGCTGTTTCAGGGGGTCTGGCTTTATCAAACCATCTTAGTCTGGAAGGAATCCACAGCTTTTTATTTTCTGTGGTAAAAAAAAAAAAAAAAAAAAAAAAAAAAAAAAAAATAGAAATCCTTTTCCCCAGTAACCTGTCCTTAGACTTAAATTTGGAAGTCAAAGCATTTTTAAAATATATAAGTTGAATTAATTTAGCAGCATTGATAATCAAGTGTATTGTAACAATAATTTCTTCCTTAGCAATTGAGCAATTTAAAGACAACACAATAGCATACAGTATCCACATTTTCTGTGTATTTTCCATTCTTATGTAGCTTTATTACTCCTCTATTTCTTTTTATTTTTATTTTTTCATTTTTTTGAGACAGGATTTCTCTTAGTAACTTTGGCTGCCCTGAAATTCATTCCATACCTACACAAGGTTTACTTTGAAATCACAGAGATCGCTTGCCTCTGCAAACCCCCCACCCCCGCCCTGAGTGCTGGAATTAAAGGCATGTGCCACAAATGTCCCAGCTATTCTCTTTCTTTTTATTTTAAATTTATTATTATTTTTTTTTACTTTACATGTCCATCCCAGTTCCATCTCCCTCCCTCCCTCTTACCCTCTCTCCCCCTTCACATGCACCCTGACCACATTCCCCTCCATTCCCTCAAGCCCATTCCACATGTAGGGCTATGCCATCCTGGTGGGTGGGGTCATGTAAATCTGTCAAGTCCTTTGATGTATGAACTAGGACTTCTCTCCTGTCTCTAGGTTAAGGGAGTGTCCCTCCATGGGGGAATGTTTCCCCAAGGTCCTTTTGTGCACCAGGAATACATCCTGGTTCCACTGTCTGAGGTCCCTTGACTTCTTCTAGCTGAGACCCATATTCAGGGGGTCTGAGTCAGTTCCCTGCTGGATTCCCAGTTATCAGTCTGGGGGGGGGGCATTAGCTCCTCCTTCTTCAGGTCATCTGTCTGTATGTGTTTCTGCACCCTGGTCTTGTCCTGTCTCTCTGCAACTGGATTCTATAGTTCGACTCAGTGTTTAGTTATGGGTGTTTGCTTCTGTTTCCAACAGGTACTAGATGAGGGCTCCATGATGGTGGCTAAGTTAGTTGTTGATCTCACTATCCAGGAAGGCCATTCATGGTAGCCTTTCCAGGGTTGTTCAAATTGTTATTTGGCTGCAGTTTTGTAGGTCTCTAGACCTTTCGTTAGGTTCAGTTTTTCTCTTCAAACCAATAATGGCTCCCTCTTTTATGTTCTCTCTCTCTCTCTCTCTCTCTCTCTCTCTTTCTCTCTCCCCCTCTTTCTCTCTCTCTTTTCTGTCTTCTACTCATACCCTGACTCAATATTCCTTGTCACACATGCTTTCCTCTCCCCTTCTCTTTCTCCTGCTTCTTTCTCCATTCGCTGCTCCCCCCCCTTCCCCTGAGCTCTGGGGGACTTGTCCCTTCCCGGTTCTGTGAGGGACTTTATATGAAACTCTTAGAATACACCTTGTATCCTAGTTCCTCTGGTGGTGCGAGTTATAGGCTGGTGATCCTTTGTTCTATGTCTAAAATCCATATATGAACTAGTACATACTGTGTTCCTCTTTTTGTGACTGGGTTACCTCATCCAGGATGGTTTCTTCAAGTGCCATCCACTTGCCTGCGAATTTCAAGATACCATTATTTTTTTCTGCAGAGTAGTATTACATTGTGTAGAAGTGCCACATCTTCATTAACCATACTTCAGATGAGGGGCATCTAGGTTGATTCCAGGTTCTTGCTATTACAAATAGTGCTGCTATGAACATAGTTGAACAGATATCTTTGTTGCATGGATGTGGATCATTTGTGTATATGCCTGAGAGGGGGATTGCTGGGTCCTGTGGTAAACTATTTCCCATTTTTCTGAGAAACTGCCATACTGATCTCCAAAATGGCTGTATGAGTTTGCACTCCCACCAGCAGTGGAGGAGTGTTCCCATTTCTCCACATCCTCTCCAACATGAGTCATCATTGGTGTTTCGAATTTTAGCCATTCTGGCAGGAGTAAGATAGTATCTCAAAGTTGTTTTGATTTGCATTTCCCTGATAGCTAAGGATGTGGAGCACTTTCTTAAGTGTCTTTCAGCCTTTTTGATTTCCTCTATTGAGAATTCTTTCTTCAGTTCTGTACCCCATTTTTTAATAGGGTTATTTGGTGTTTTGTTGACTAGTTTCTTGAGTTCTTTGTATATTATTTTGGAGGTCAGCCCTTTGTCAGATGTAGGATTGGTGAAAATCTTTTCCCATTCTGCGGGCTGCTGGTTGGTCTTGTCTACTGTGTCTTTTGCCTTACAGAAGCGTCTAAGTTTGAGGAAGTCCCATTTATTAATTGTTGATCTCAGTGTCTGTGCTACTTGAGTTATGTTCAGAAAGCAGATTCCTATACCAATTTGTTCAAGGGTACCTCTTACTTTCTTTTCTAAGAGGTTCAATGTAGCTGGATTTATGTTGAGGTTTTTGATCCATTTGGATTTGAGTTTTGTGCATGGCAATAGACATGGGTCTATCTGCAGTCTTCTACACACCATCATCCAATTGTGCCAGCACCATTTGTTGAAGAAGCTTTCCTTCTCCCATTGTATGCTTTTAGTCATTTTCTTGAAAATCAGGTGTTCAAAGGTGGGATAATATCAGGATTTTTGATTCAATTGCATTGGTATACCTGTCTTTTTTTATGCAAATACCAGGCTGCTTTCAGAAATATAGCTCTGTGGTAGAGCTTAAAGTCAGGGATGGTGATGCCTCCTGAAGTTCTTTTATTGTACAGGGTTGTTTTTGGCTATCCTGGGTCTTTTGTTTTTCCATATAAAGTTGATTATCATCCTTTCAAGGTCAGTGAAGATTTTCATGGGGATTGCATTGAATTTGTAGATTGCTTTTGGCAAGACTGACATTTTTACTTCTTTAATTTCTTTCTTTAAAACCCCAAAGTTCTTATTATATAGGTCTTTCATTTGTTTGGTAAGCTTTAGCCCAAGATTCTGTATGTTGTTTGTGGCTATTGTAAAGTGTGATGTTTCTCTGATTTCTTTCTCAGCCTCTTTGTTGTCTGAATAAAGTAGGGCTACTACTGATTTTTTTTTTTTTAGTTTATCTTGTATCCTGCTAGTTTGCTGAAGGTGTTTATCAGCTGTAGGAGTTCCCTGGAAGAGGTTTTTGGGTGGCTTATATAACCTATCATATCATCTGCAAATAGAGAGAGTTTGACTTCTTCCTTTCCAATTTGAATCCCCTTGATCTTCTTTTGTTGTCTTATACCTTTAGGTAGCACTTCAAGTACAATATTGAAGAGGTATAGAAAGAGAGGGCAGCCTTGTCTTGTTCCTGATTTTAGAGGAATTGGCTTAAGTTTCTCTCCATTCAGTTTGATGTTGGCTGTTTGTTTACTGTATATTGCTCTTATGTTTATGTACGTACCTGTTATCCCTGATCTCTCCAAGACCTTTATCATGAAAGGGTTATGAATTTTGTCAAAGGATTTTTCAGCACCTAGGGAGATGATCATATGGTTTTTCTTTTTCAGTTTGTTCATATGATGGATCACGTTGTTAGATTTTCATATGTTAAACCTTCCCTGCAAACCATGGATGAAGCCTACTTGGTCATGGTGAATGATTTCTCTGATGTATTCTTGGATTTGTTTTGCCAGTATTTTATTGAGTATTTTTGCATCGATGTTCATCAGGGATATTGGTCTGTAGTTTTCTTTCTTAGTTGTGTCTTTGTGAGGCTTGGGTACCAAGGTGATTGTGGCCTTGTAGAAAGACTTTGGTAATGAACCTTCTGTTTCTATTGTGTGGAACAGTTTGAGGAGTATTGGTATTAGTTCTTCCTTGAATTTCTGGTGGAATTCTGCACTGAAGCCATCTGGCCCTGGGCTTTTTTTGGTTGGAAAGCTTTCGATGCCTGCTTCTACTTCATTGGGGGTTATAGGTTTATTTACGTTGTTTGTCTGTTCTTGATTTAATTTTGGTAAGTGATAGCTATCCAGAAATTTGTCCATTTCCTTTGAGTTTTCAATTTTTGTGGAGTACAGGTTTTCAAAGTATGATCTGAAAATTTTCTGGATTTTCTCTGTGTCCGTTGTTATGTCCCCCTTTATGTTACTGATTTTGTTAATTTGCATGTTCTCTTTCTGCTTTTTTGTTAGTTTGGATAGAGGTTTGTCTATCTTGTTGATTTCCTCAAAAAACCAACTATTTGTTGCACTGATTTTTTTTTAATTGTTTTCCTGGTTTCTATTTTATTGATTTCAGCCCTCAAATTGATTATTTCGTAGCATCTACTCCTCCGAGGTGAGTTTGCTTCTTTTTTTTTTTTTTTTTCCTAAGGCTTTCAGTTGTGTTGTTAATTCTCTAATGTGACTATTTCCTGTTTTCTTTATATGGCCACTTAGTGCAATGAACTTCTTTTGTAACACTGCTTTCAAGGTGTTCCATAAGATCGGGTATGTTGTGTCCTCATTCTGGTTCAATTTTAGGAAATCCTTAATTTCTTTCCTTATTTCTTCTTTGATCTAGGTGTGGTGCAATTGCACATTGTTCAGTTTCAATGAGTTTGTAGGTTTTCTGCGATTTGTGTTGTTGTTGAATTCCTATTTTAAAGTATGGTGTTCTGATAAGATACAGGGGACTATCCCAATTCTTTTGTACCTGTTGAGGTTTGTTATGCCACCTGGTATGTGGTGGATTTTAGAGAAGGTTCCATGTGGAGCAGAGAAAGGTATATTCTTTTGTGTTTGGATGGAATGTTCTATAGATGTCTGTTAAACCCAGTTGAGACATAACTTCTGTTAGTTCTTTTGTTTCTTTGTTGAGTTTCTGATTGGTGGTCCTGTCTAGTGATGAGAGTGGTGTATTGAAGTCTCCCACTATAAGTGTGTGAGGTTTGAGTTTTACTTGCGTTTCTTTTATGAATGTGGGTGCCTTTGTATTTGGAGCATAGATGTTCAGAATTGAGACTTTGTGTTGATGGATTTCTCCAGGGATGAATATGAAGTGACTGTCTTCATCTCTTTTGATTAAGACCAAAATAATCTTTATGTGTTGTCCTGGAGTGTGCAATTGTAGTTAAACTGGACATAAACAGGCTCTCTTTAAAATTTCATTAACTTAATATTGGTATATCTTAGAATCATGGCTATAAAGGTAAGATGTCATATAAAATGCCAAGAGATTGATAGATGCCTACAAATTGATTTTTTAAAAATTAAGTTTGGAAATTATTGATTAGTGGTTACAGTCTTTTATCAATATTCTTGAGTGTTTTTTTGAAACTGAAAGACTCTTCCAATAATTTCATATGTGTTAAATTAAGTTTAAATGAAAGCTAAGTATAATCTTAGTGGAAATAAAAGACAGAATTTTGACTTACACTTATTTTACCCCCAAAATATAACTTAGTGTATATATCATATACTATAATATGTATCTTATAGATTATAAATATGTCAACTAGATAAAACAGAAATACATTTATTTCCGTTAATATCTCTTTCCCTTATTGGTTACCCATATACTGACTGCCAAGTTTGAAGAAAGTGCTAAGACATGGTATACTGAGATAGATATCACCATTACATTGGGTTGCAGTGTAGGCCTCTCAGATCTGTATGGCACCCAGCTGCAGTATCACCTTCAGGCACTAACATGGCCTCAAGTGGCTGATCTGTCCCTGGGCATCCACACAGCCTTCAGTGGCAACAGAAGCTCACCACAGACATCAACCCAGACCCTGGTTACTGTAGGGCCACAGATCCACACAGGTCCCTTGGCAGCAACCACAGTTCAGATGACACCATGACTCCAGGTGGCAGCATAGGGCACCCAGATTTGTATGGCTCCTGCTGGAGCGTGGTCCCCAAACTCCAACAGGACCATAGGTTGTAGGCCAGACCTGGGGCCTCTGACAGAGTCTTAGTGGCAACATGGGCATGCATTTCAACACAGAGCCTGGCTGCAGTGGGACAATGGACCCAGAAGATATGGTCTGGATGTCACCGTGACCCCAGGTGGCAGCAAAGCCACCCAGATTGGCATGGCCCAAGTGTCAACACAGACACAGGACACCAATACAGTCCAGGGTGGCAGCCCAGACCCTGGGAATCAGCATGGTCCTCAATGGCAACAGGAGCCACAGACATCAACACAGGATCTGGCTATTGTAGGATCACAGACTCAGATAGGGCCCCCAGCTGCAGCCCTGGCCTGGATGTTACCATTCAGTATATGTCACTCAGATCTGTAAGGCCCGGGCTGCAGTATATCCTTAGGGCACCAACATGGTCCCAGATGGCTGATCAGACCCTAGGCAACCACACAGCCTTTAGTGGAAACATGGGCCACAGATGTTAACACAGACCCTGGCTGCTGTAGGGCCACAGACTCAGACACAGCCCTCGGCAGCAGCAGAAGCTTGGGCCTGGTTGATATCATGGTTCCAAATAGCTACTCAGACCACCCAGAATAGAGTGGTTCCTACAGAATCATGACCCTTGGTACCTACATGAACACAGGTGGCAGCCCAAACACTAGGCATTCTTGTGACCTTTGGTTGCAACACGGGCCATGAATATCCACACAGATATTAAGATAATGGATCTAAACATGGCCCTTGGCAGCAGCCCAGGCTCAGACATCACCATGGCTCTGAATGGGTAGCCTGTATACCACATCTGCCTACCCCCAACTATAACCATTTCTTCCATTCTGTCTCTTTCCACAGCAAATGAATCATTCTGCTTCTATTTCTCTCTTAGTTTAACTTCTTACTGTGTTCCTGCCTCAAACAGTGATCACGTTTAGTCCTGAGAACAGTTTTATAAGGATGTAATTAATCATTGTATTCAATTACTATATCACAGTATTGCTGAGAACTTAGCATTCACTCAGTATAGGCTCGTTATTTTATAATGATGAAGTCAAGAAAGAAAAATCCTTAATATTTGATTTCTACTTAGGAGCATTTAGTATTATAAAATTGTTTCATGATTTGTTGTTCTTTTGTACCTGCTCACACATTTACTTTGTTATTTAAAAATAACGAACCTGAAATCACTTATAGTGTATATGATTCTTCAACACGGGGATTTTATGTCAGGCAGTATTGCATTAGTAAAAATAACTTTATAAACATCCAATTTACTTCATTATGTTTCTCATAAATACATGTTGGAAAGCTAAAGTTGTAAACAGGAACCAGATGTGATGAATCTGTAATATACAGCTTCAAAGTCGTCGCACAAGCAGACTTCCTAAACCAAACACAGTCACAAATATTTAGCTCTCCAGAACTACTGTAATGGCAAGATACATGGTGTAGATAGCCCAGAAGGAAGGCCAAACTCACATTCTAGCACAATCCCCATATTTAAATCTGTGCCCAAGCCAGCTAGTAAAATGTAACATCGGTTGGTTTGTACTGTGTGTTTTTACTTAAAATGTTGAGTATTTAGAGCAACATCCTCGGTGTAATTAAAATGTTTATTAGATTCAGTTGGGGCACATTTGGAGTTACAGGTTTTTTTTTTTTTTTTTTTTTTTTTTTTTTTTTTTTTAAGGATGAGCTTGAAAGTTAAATTGTACAGAGAGACAGCAACTATTTGGAAACATCTGCATTTTTCTCACAGTTCTGCCTCCAGCCTCCAGCCCCTGTACTTGCTCCTACTGGATAGCATGGGCATGAGCTTAGGCACCAATGCTGGACTCAGCATGCTCACATCATCCCAGCTCCTTTGCTGTGTGACTGTATTTTGTGATATTCATTTCCCTTCTCCCCCTTCATTGTCCTAACTGTATAGAGTTAACGAGAAAATTAATGTTACACATGTGCACAAGCAAGCTGAGAGATACACAGAGGGCTGCAACATCCTTATCTGCTTTACTCACAATCCATTTTTTTTCTGTTGCTGCTAAATTTGAAAAAAAAAATGTCAATAGTTATAGTATTTTCCTGAATACAAGTCAATGAAAGTATTAGTCAGTATTTAGACAACCAATCATAAACGTGTTTAATGGGAACAAATGTGTTTTGCTTTGTATATTATATAAACATACATACATACATATATTTGAAAACCATTGCTTTCAATAATTCCTTCATTGACATGTGCTGAGCAAAATAGCATAGCTGATCAAATATGTTTTTTACAATACTATTCAATTTCTGTTTCTGCATGCTTTCCCCCCCCCCAGAAATACTCAATTTTCATCTTTAAAATTACCTGTCTGTATTATTTCTTAGATTGTCTTTCAGTTATTCTATCAAGAAGCCAAAATAATGGCTTCTTTATCCCTTTGCCTCATCCCACACTCCCCAAGTCCTCACATCTTCTCTTTGAAGTGTTTGCATATTACACCCCAAGCCTTGTAAACAAAGGCAAGGGGTCTGAGTTTGATGTAAAATCATTTCACTTTGTTGGAGTAGTAAACACTGGAGTTGTACATTTGTCTTCATGGATATAAGTAATTGGAAAAGTGATGACAACTTCTAGAGGGGCAAACGCTAAATAATAGATTGGACTTCTTTCTAGGTAAAGTGGTAGATGAAAAACCCGGCAATGAGACTCAACAAAGGAGAGAGGATGATGTGCAATGTCTTCTCACAAGAAGCAACAGCTGTAAAGAAATTTATTAATCTGGGTGAGGTCTCTACAGAGAAACTTGACAGGAGAAACCAATATCTGATACCACCATACCACAGTGCTTCCAAGGGTACCACCAAGGGAAGTGCTCCCCACCCCACATGGGTGCTTCAGGAACATTAGTTATCTGGTTACTGGTTAGTGAAAGTCCAGTACTAAAGAGCCTGAAGAAGAGGCTTCCAGATCCGCTCTCTTCCCCCGGCACAGCTCTTACACTCTCTCCTTCCTAACATACCTGTGCCTCTCAAAAGGCAGAGAGAACCCTGTAAAATGTAGGCCCAAAGGCTGGATACAAGCTATGGTCTGGAGTTGGTGCAGGTTGTAGAACTTGGATGGAAGAGTGCTGAAGAGATCAAGGCAGGGAGTCTCCTTGTTCTTCCCTCTTGTGGTCAGTGCTCCACCTCCAGGAGCCTCACAGCCTAGGGAGACCACTACCCACTCACAGCATATGTTTGGAGGTCAGTGCAGGGTGTAGATATGGAATCTGATGTGTGAGCTTCAGGGTATTTTTGGAGTGTCCTATCAATGCCTTGGAGAACAGCAGCATAGGAACTGGGTACTGAGAACTACACTGTGCTTCTGAATTCAGCTGCTCCCAGAAACTCTCTCCAAAAGAAATTTGTTTAAAATCCACTGGAGCACATCATACTCCAGATCTGCATTTGTAAGTTTGAGCCGGAGTGACAAACTCCCTTCCTCTCAATCAGCTCAGTTTGATCCACAAAAGTCCACCCAGAGGGGAAGAATGTAACACTTGTCCCACTAAGGAAGGAATTCTGACTGATGAATAGTATTTTTTTAATCTATTGTACTTTCCTTCTTGTCTTATCTATTTTTTTAAAATAATTTTTAACTTTGTAGAAGTTTTCTGTATACCTATATTAAACCTAACAAGTCACATTGCTAGGTATTTTGCCTCTCCTCCAAAATCCCAAGTTAACATACTACATTGACACTGTACACCAATGTTTATTGCAGCACTATTTACAATACCTTTTATGAAACCTACCTCAGTATTCAACATCAGAGGGATGGCTTAAAAATGTGATATAAATGTACAATGGATTTTTTTATCCATAAAGAAGGATGAAATCATCTTGCCTGCATAAAAATGACTAACTACAGATAATATTAAGATAATTAAGCCATTCTCACACAGTAGTTTTGAATGTTAGATGCTTCCCCCATGGGGTCAGGGGTGTCTAAAATCTAATTGTGAATAGAAAAGTAGGAGACAAAAATATGGTTCTGGCAGTTTGTCCATTTTCATTCATATGTAAGATTTTGACATATATTATGGGGTGTAAAGCATTAATGCTACTCACATTGTTTCAAAGACTAAATTTCAAAAGTTCATCTCTATAACAATTATGAATAAAACTGTTAATTTTTCCTGGACAATGTTAGCATTTGAATTAAAAAAAAATAAGTGAAGTTCTTATTGACAACAACCCCTCAATTCCATCTTTTCAATGGAATTTGTTTTTTATGCTGTTTCTCTATGTTTACTTTCTAATACAAACAGAATTATGAATAGCTTCTGTCCCAGTTTTATTTCTGTTGCTGTGATTAATAAAAAAAAATCTTGACAAAAATTCAACTTAGGAGAAAGGATTTATTTTTAGCTCACAAATCCTAGTTACAGTCCATTACTTCAGACCAGTCACTGCAGGAGGAACTTTAGACATCTGGTCAACCACACTCAGTTATAGACAGAGAAATACACAATTGCTTGCTTGGGTTCAGCCCAGTTTTTCCACTCATAATTCAAAACCATCCTGGGTAGGGAATGATGCCACCTATAGTGGGCTGTGTCTTTCCACATCAGTTAACAAGTAAAAAAGCCCCTCCGTTCCCCCCATGCAGATAATCATTTAGTAAGATTATCTTCTCAGGTAACTCTTAATTGTGTCAAGTTGATAATTTAAGCCAACCATTAAAGTGTCCATGACAACAAAAGGATCTAAAGACTAAGGTAAATCAATATTTTTAATTTAGAGTTCTCAAGAGACTTAATATCACTATTTATTAACAGCTCCAAAGGTACTTTTTTAAATTGTTACCTTTATTGGAATTTCTTTTAGGAAGCAAAAAAGTATGAACAGAGAACTTGAGGATGTTATTTTCTCATTACACATAGAGACATATTTCTTATTATAGGTACTAAAAATATAGTCAGGGTTTGATGCAGGGTAAGGAGAAGTGGTATTAGCATTATTAGCATGGCCTTTGGTAAAGTGGCAGACAGCAAACACAAGTAAGTGTGTGTGTGTGTGTGTGTGTGTGTGTGTGTTATGTCAAACTGAAGCAGATAAAGCAACAACTAATAATACCTGTGAGGCTCTTCCTAGGTAACTTAAAGGAATTCACTATGCTATGCCTCTTGAAAGTTCTGCCACCTCCCAATTATGATTTCTCTAGATGAAGTCTTCAGTCATACCCTGGGAAATACTCATAGAAGTCCACAATAAATCATGGAGTATATAGGAAATACAGATGAGCTTATTTCATTGTGATGTCTTTTGGGATCATTTGTGGTTATTTTTTAATAGTTTAACTTGAGCAATGATTAAATGAAAATCTGCAACAAATAGGTCAATTTTCAAAAAGCACAACTCCTAGAGTTTCTACTCTAGCAAAAGAGGCGAAATACACTGGTTATAGCTACAGTGATACTTGGCCAAGAGAACCCCTGATGAGAGTGCACAGACAAGGATGTCTGTGACAGCTAACCAGACAAAGTCTAACACATTCCACTTTGCAGATGTGTTGTCACTGAACTTTTGCAATCTGAAGGCTTACAAGATGCCCTTGAGTTCCTCTGAGGAACATCTAAAGTCTGACCTCCCTTGAGGAGATATTTTCAGGGGGAAATAGTTGTGCTCTTGTATCTAAATGACAAACAATTTTAAGCAGATGCAGTGGTAATGGTCTTCTTATATGTGCCTTTGATCAGCTCTCAATCCAGGATTTCAATATTCTTCTGTGGAGAAATGACTCTAGAGCTCTGTAGAAGTCAAATCTCAGGCTGCCAAAGTGAACGTTGAGTAAGATGCACTAGATGCTTAAGTGATGCAATGTGAAGACAAGGAGGCGTTGTCCCTGTGTCTAAGACTGACTTCAAATCACAGAGTCCTATGGTTGATATTTTATAACTTTCTCCATACTTTGGATCCCAGTTTCCACATTATGTGATTAATGACAATGATCAAAATAAAGTATATACTGGAAAGTAATTCTAAAAGTATTTGTTGAAAGCATAAAACAAGCAGGTAAAGATTATTTTTAATTGTAATTTAAATTGAGTTCCTATTTGAATTTTGCTCAGTTTCTATTTAAAGAAAGAATTATGACAGCAGTATAAGATCCCAGATGTTAAGGAGGCTGTATATACACATGTGTCTTTGTCTTCATGGTGAAGTTCATCCATTCCCCCCCCCCCCAACAATGGAATGGCTCACAGCACTCTTTTTTTTTTTTTTCTCAAAAGTGTTTTTGCTTTGGTTGGGAAAGCATATCCTTATCCTACCTAATATATTTGCATGTGGGGTGCTGTTATAATCCAAGAAAGGCTGGAATGGTTCTGGCTGTAACTGTGATATGCAGATAATTTAAAAAAAAAATGTGTTCACTCAGAGCAAGCATCAGTTTTCTGCCAGGTCACTCTTAGGGGTTTGCTTTATGATGTAGTCCTCCAGGATTTTTTTTTTCATTACATACTCTGTGAAGAAAAGAAACATATTATTCACTCTAGTAATGTTAATTCAAGTAGTCTTAAAGCCAAGATGATTTTCCTGTTAATATTTATATCTATTCATAACTTAAGACTTTGGGTTATTTCCTAACAGAATTCTATACCAGAATTAACTGTGATGTCTGAAAAGGCTCCTTGAAGTAGCATGATGACTGCTATTTCAAGAGCACCAAACATGGCAAATGGATGAATTTATAGCATAATGAAATGTTACCCCTAAAAAATTAATTTGAATATTATAATTAATGGTATTTCTTCTGTTCATCCAAACTGCAATAAAATAATAAAGTTCTTATTTAAGACATATTCAGCATCACTGTTCACATTTATTTGATTATATTAAACATACATATAATTAAGAGATATTAATTAAATCACCTCATGTGGTATATTAGGTGAGGAACTTCTTATATATATTTGGACAAGAAATGCAGAGTATAGAGGCTCAGGCCTATAATCCTAGTATTTGTGAGGTGAAGTCATGAAAGTCTCAAGTTCAAAGTGTGTGAGGACTACATAGTGAGACCCTGCCTCAAAATCCCAGAATAACAATGACAACAAATCAAGAGATAGTATAGGAAAATTAATAACTTGAGATAATTGAAGTTCTAGCTATGATGGACATTGTTATAATGAACCCCTGCTATAGAATTGTAGTTGGAAGTCTGCCACTAATTATTATGGAGTGGCTCAAGAGTATTCTTTTCATGCTGTGTTGTGATTTCCACCAAATACTGGTAAAACAAGAAAACAGTTACAAACAGCAGAGTCTCATAGAGCGGGAGGGCTTGAAGGAGGCTGGGAGCTTTCTGAACAGTCAAGGTTGAACTTGGTCCTTTGATCATAATGTTAATTTTTCAGGAATTTAATAACACTGAAGACAGTTTTACTTATTTGACGAAGAGGTAGCCAATAATTACTATAACATTTAAAGTGCCCGTAATAGCACGATGGAAAAGAGAAAGGCAATAACAGCATGGTTCACCATCTTAAGTGTTTGGTTCTTTAGGTCAATAGAACAGCATATGGGTCTAGAAATGGGCTGACCCAGTCAAAGCATGACAGGTGCCTGGCAGGCCGTCACTAAATTAAAATGATTACCTGAAATCCAGTGTCATTTAATGCTACAATCACCACATCAAAGACTTGACCTTCAGCTTCTTTTCATTACTAACCACATTTTCTCTACCTTCCTCAGCCCTTTCTATTGGTTTCACCCCTTTGAGTAGATGGTTACTAAGAAAGAGCACCAGTTTGTCCCCTTTTGGAAAAGGAATCTGATTGAGATAATAGCATGGTCACACCCAAGTTTGAGAGCTATGTTATAAAATTTGCTGGAATAAGCAAAAAAAAAAAAAAATTTGTTTTTGTTTTTTACTGTCTCAAATTACCCTTCTAAACACCAGGATGCTTCACTTCTAAATTTAATGTGATGATAGCAAGCTTTTAATACAAAGTGTAGGAAACAATAATACTGTGTCAGCCCAGCCAAAGCTGTTGCTATTGTGATAGAAAAGAACAAGTCCTTCCCAAGGTAAATTATTTTTGTTAAATGCATAAAGAAATTTAATATGTTTATTTTATAGAGAAATAAATACAAATAATTTTGTAATTCCTAAGATTATTTGCTTTAACACAAGAAGAAATGTTTTTGTTTTGTTTTGGTTTTTGGTTTTGTAAGACAGGGTTTCTCTGTGTAACAGTTCTGACTGCCCTCCTGGAACTTGCTCTGTAGATCAGGGTCACCTCAGACTCACAGAAGTCCACCTGCCTCTGCCTCCTGAGTGCTGGGATTAAAGATATGTGCCACCACCGCCAGGCTAGAAGATATGTTTTATAACCAGTAATCAATTATTGCCATGGCACCACTGGACAGGATCAGCTTCAAAAAAAATGTGATTTATTTATTTATTTATTTATTTGCCCTTGTACGTGAGAGGGTATGTGGGAGGTATATGTGCTCTGAGCACTGTGCACCTGTGCAAACCAGAGGACACTGTGGGAGTTAGTTTTCTCTTTCCTGCATGTATCTGTGGTCACTTTCAGGCTCTCAGGCTTGGCAACAAGTGTCTTTGCCAGCTTAACCATTGTGTTGTCAATGAACAGTATTTTTTGAGACGTGCAATTGATTTCTCAAGGAGCTATTTGGAAATATACGTGCATGTCATGACCATAAAATAATTAAATTGCATTTCTTTTAAATTAATGTACTCAAAACTATTATAAAAATCTACATATCATTATGTTGCTTCCATTATGTAGGCTCATCTTAATTGACTGAATTCCCAAGATAGTTGTTTATTTTCATTTCATGTCATTTCATTTAGTCTCTACAGGCCTGAAAGGGAAAAACTTCATAGGACCCGAACCATTCTACCTAAATCTGAAAATAGCATGTCTTTTTTTGTTGTTTGTTTCCCCCTGTCCATCAGTATTTAACTGCATGTATATGTGTGCAATACCCTCCTCCTTCTGGGCACACAACCTCCTCTCTCTGAGTACACACTCTCCTCTCTCCTTGGAATGATTATGTTTACTTTATATGTCAACAGTGAAAAAAATCAGTTTTTCCTGTTTAATTTTCTTTTTTGAGTTAAAAGAAAATTTGATGTCTCAGGGAATAGGAAAACAAGTTGTGATTATTTATATAAATGTCCTAGAGAGAACAGAAGTCCACTGAAGTCAGAAAACAGCAGCACAGAGTTGCTGCTCTGCTCCTGGTCCTGTCCTGTATCTCCCCGTTTTGTCACAGCCATCATTAGGGAGCTTGAACTAGAGAGAGCCCAAGTGGGTGGCAGGGGGTGGTCCTGGGCTGGCACTTCCTGCAAAGGACCTGGAGAAAGAGCAGAACAAGATTCGAATACTGAGAGTCTTCCTGGTAGTCTAGTAGAATCTTGCCTGAGGTTACACAGAAGATATTACCCACATCACTCCAACATGAGGGGGATGCTGGCCCACAAGATATACGTTAAATCTGGTTCAGACACATAGATGGACACAGTGATTCTCAGACAAGAATTGTCGTACATAGATGAAGAAAATAAAACAAGACAGATGAATCTGGGTAGGAGGAGATCACCCAACAGCAAATAAATACAAACAGACATGCCCCATTCTAGTACTTCTCACAGCTCAGACAGGGAAGGTGCAATGGCTGTGGCACCATGGGGAAGACTCCTGCAGATAGCCAGGTCAGATAGGAAGCATCTTCTGTACAGAGCATCGATGTAATCTAACAAGAGACAATCTAGGGCCTGACCAGGAAGATGGTATATACCCCCCCCCGGAAAGAAATGCTGACTGATGTTGTGATGTTTTGTTTTATTTTTTTTAGGGGGGGGACTGGAAAGGGGTAGGGTGGTAACAGGGTCTCATGAAGCCCAAGCTAGTTTTGACCTTACTACAGAGCTGAGAATGTCCTTGATCTATCTATCAGCTTCTTTCCACTTCCCAAGTGCTGTGATTACAACTGTATGCCACCATGGGAAAAGAACCGAATCCTTGTATATGCTAAGCAAGCACTCTACCAATGGGTACATGCCAATTTGACTTCCTTTTCATGGTAGTGTTTCATGTAGCCATCCTGCCCAAACCCATGTGTGTCAGGATGACTACAGGCATGAGCCACCACACCCAGTTTACTTAGGATAGAAGCCAGTACTTCGTGTACACTGGAAGTCACTCCACTACCTCAGCTGCATCCTGAGAGGATTAATTTTATTTCCTATTCTTACTACTTTTAAATCTTAATGCATTTGTAAATTTATTTTAAAGTTATATTTTCATATTTCAGTTGATTGTTTTTGCTTGTGTCTTTCCTGACCTTTATGCCAGTCTTCCTCTCCTGCACCTGTTGCATTATATGGTGTTATATTTATTATTCATCAGACTTCTGTTTTCCCTCTCATTCAGGCTGACCTCCCTCACTTCCTCACTTCTCATCCTTCCATCCTTTCACTTAACAATAAATAAATACCCTTAAGTCTGAAGGACCACTAAGTACATTTCCCCATCAGTGCTCTGCCTCTGCCTCTGAACCTAACCAGGCTCCCATAGGTGAGATACACAAGTGGCACTTATTTCCTGTTAACACTGAGTCTGATGTTGAGTCATTGCTTCTGCTGCTGAAGAGGGCTCCCTGCCTGCACAGTAGTGAGGGACATAAACCCAAGCAGTGGCAGCACAGCAGGGAATCTCCTACAGCATCAGGGAAACAAAACAAATTGGAATCAGGCAAACCTCAGAACTGGGGGTTACATTTATCCCAACAGATATGTAAAACACAAAAGGATACATAAAAAACAGAGGAAACAAGCCACTTGAATACCTCCATAGCTCCCAAGCCCTCAGTGCCTGCATCCAAAGTTGATAATGTGCTTCAGACTACGCAAACCAGTGACAGTGATGTATTAAGTAAATAGAAATAAGTCCAGAAATCACATGATCCCATATCAATAGATGCAGGAATGGCATTGCCAAAGCTCATTACCCTTTCATGATAGAAAGCTCGGGAAGGGCTGCCAATGGAGGGGCCATACCTCCACCTAAGAAAGAAACCAGGGCCAGATGTGGAAAAACTGAAAACATTTTTTCCTAAAGTCAAGAATGAGACAAGGGCACCGCTTTTATTTGTAGTAGTTGTCAAAATCTTAAGTCTAGAGAAAGAAATAAAAAAGGAAACAGGAAAGGGAGATGGCAAATAATCCCCACTTTAATTTAACATGGTTTAAAGACCTTAATATTAAAACCATAAAATGACTCCTGACAACATTCTGATATACTCATAGACCAGTTTTTGCTCAGCCATCACCACAGAATGTCTCTCCTGCATTGGATGGGAACAAATATAGAGACCTCTAGATGGACAATGTGCAGAGAGGAAAGACAAATGGGAACACTCAGTCCTAATCTAGGATGTTCCCATCAAATCCCTCATCTCAAGGCTCAGGGAAACCTGTGGAAGAGGGGCAGAAAGATCTGCCTAACAGGCAGACCGATCCTAACAGGCAGATAGAAGACTAAGAAAGCATTGTCCTCTAAACACAGCAGGAACGACACACGTATGAACTTACAGACTGTGGCATCATGCACAGGTCCTGGATGGGGGTCCTAACACTGAGAGGAGCAGTGGACACAAGCCCCCTTCTCTATCCCAGAAGCTATCTCCAACAGTTAAACACTCACAAATGAAAAGTCTGTTCTCTCCCATGGAGTCTCACTGGGGATACAAACCACTTTTAAGGCCAGGCCACATGCCCAGCAGTAGATGGACAAGACAAAATGTACTCACAGCATCTTTGGAGCATCTTTGTCTCATAACATTTTAATAGGGCATTATGTGTGTGTGTGTGTGTGTGTGTGTGTGTGTGTGTGTGTGTGTGTGTGTTATGGTTTCAGGTTTTCTATTTTTAGGGGATTCCTCTGTGTATGAACATGTCTCTATATGTGCATACAGGTAGGGTATAGGAAACTATAAGACAGTATAGTACAGATTAGGGAAGGGAAGTGCCTTTATTGGGTAAACGTGACCCATTCCAGGAGTGAGGGGGAAAATATACTCATGAATGGAGCTAGGTTTGTGAACCAGGGGAGAGAAAATTGATGGAATTCTATAGTCCTTTTTGTTGTATAAAGTTAAGGCTATTGTTTATTTTGAAGCATGTGTTACAACCAATTACAACTAAACCTTGCTTTAAAAGTTCTATTGCAGAGGCATCTTGAACTCATTTTATACTCGTTAAGTACCAAAATATTGACTTTATAGGCAAGGTGTGTATGTTAGTGCCACTCAGTCACAGGTGTGATATGCTATGCTGGCTAGTTTCATGTCTAGTCACCAGAGTGGAAGGAGCCTTCCTTTTCTAGCATACAGATGAGGCTGTATGCAAGCCTGTAGGTCATTTTCTTAATTGGTGATTGTTGGGGGAGTGCCCATCCCATTGTGGGTGGGGTGATCCCTGGACTGGTGATCCTGGGTTCTGTAAACAAGCAGACTTATCAAGCCATCAGAAGCAAGCCAGTAAGCAACACCCCTGCAAGTCCTCTGCATCAGCTGATACCTCCAGGATCCTGCCCTGTTCCAGTTCCTTTCCTGCCTTCCTTCAGTGATGGACTGTTACCTGGAAATGTAAACTGAAACAAACTCTTTCCTCCCTAAGTTGCTTTGGTAGCAAGCAGCCTTTCATCACAGCAGTCAACAGTAACTCTAAGTAGGACATAGGTTTGCTTAGAGGCAGTGTCACTCTGTCCCAAGTATGTGTATAGTGTCAGAGTGTCTCTCAGTCCCAGGTGTGATATGCTTACTGGAGGTATGTCTGCATCACCATCAGTATGCAAGCATTCTCTACCATTCTGCCCTCTAATTATACTTTAAGTCCTTATTAAAATTATTATTGTTAGTTATTATTGTTATTTTACTTCTTAACTTTTGTTCTCCTTCACCATGGAGATGGCCAAAAATTCCCTTAATGTCATCATTAGGCTTCATCTGTAGTCCCTCAGCTGTGTTGCAGCTTCAGTAAGTCATGCCCCAACAGCACTGATTACAGTGCACTTAAATCAGCCTTGCATATAGGAAGATACAATTTTGTGTCTCTCTAGTTAGGCATATATGTAATAAACACCCTATATTACATATTAAAAATCTAGCTTAAAAGATACTGATAGTAAAAATTGCATTTGTTTTTAAACTTGAAATTGTGTATTTATATACATTTCACCAGGTGGTTTTTTTTTTTCTGACTTTTAAAAATTGTAAGTGAATTACATTTAAAATTATTCTACAAATGGTTTAAGGCATTGTATAGGAAACAAATATAGATTAGAATAAGAAATATAAGGGATAAGAAAATAGAGATAGTGACATAAAACAGGAGTTCCCGGAAACTGAGTGCTACACCTATGGCCAGGGAGCACACAGATCTTTTTCACAGTACAGAAGGATAATATAAGTAGAGAACAGAAAGAGAAGAAACTTTTATTATTAAGGCAATTACCCAAAATATATAGATAAAAATTTAGCATCACCTGGAAAACATGCACATTGGCATAAATAAAGGTAACTAAAATGATGGGGAATTGAGGCTTGTTTTCAGAGGACAGTACTCATTTATGTATATTGTTTTATAGACCGTTCTCCAAATGACATCAGTTTAGCTGTGTTCTTCTAGGCACAATGAAAGGCTGATTCTTGATCACAGTTGGTATCCTAGTTAGCTTCAGTAGTCAACACAATGCATCCTGAAATGGTTTGACAACCGGGGTCCCATTTGAGCCATGGTCCAAATCAGATTGGCCTGCGGGTGTCTGAGGGAATTGCCTTGATTGTTAAATAGTGCAGGACACCCCACTGTGGGAAGCACCACCAGGGTAGGTGGTCCTCCACTGTAAGAAAACACTGGCTAAGGATGATGAGCCTGTGAGTAAGCCAGCCAGCATGGAGCTCCATTGTTCTATTTTGTTCCTGGTCTGACTTCCTTTAGTGATGGAAGGAGTTGTAAGCCAAAGAACTCTTTTCCTATCACAAGTCACTTTTGGCAAGATTATTTTTATCACAGGAACAAAAAGGAAACTGGAACAGAAATTATTACCAGAGATGTAGTACGTTACTGTGATAGGCCATGTGGCTTTGGGTGGTTGGATTGTCCTGTCTAAGGAACATGGCACATTTTGAAATTTGAGTGGAAAATGCCATCAAGTGCTCAGAGCTTAATGGACCATTCTGTGGGAGCCTGGAAGACAGTAAATGCTTCAAGAAATACAGACCATATAGGCTTGGCTTGTGAGGTTTCAGGGGGATTAAGGAATTGGGTGAGGAGCTGTATGTGTGATACTTCATTTAGAATTTATGAGTGCTAGTCCAGTGGAGTTAAAGGTCCAGCTGTGGTTAATGAGACATCAGTATCACTGAAATGAAATCTCTGGATAAGCATAAGAAAGTAGTTACTTCAGATCCACTTAGAGATTATGTGGTCCAAATTGGCCAAGACTACAACTCTAGCTGGAAGACCATCTTGACAATGTGTAAGAGCCCTCATGTGGTACTGGTTTTGACAGCCTGATAAAGACAGGACTAATGGGGCCTGGAAAACAGCTGGCACCTGGTGTGGTGGGGTTAGAGTCCCTGACAAGGATGCAGGAGAGGCAGTTGTGAGTATGCAGCCTCAGCTGCAGTGGGGACTTAGGGTACTGGAAATTTCGGGGTCCTGATGTCACCTGTGCAGTGGCAGGTGTGAAGTGGAGTTAGTTAGGCTGAAACTGTGAGATGAGGCTGTACGTGACAGAGCTAGAGAAGGGTGACTGCCAAAGCCTTTTCAGAGGCAGAAGACTGTACAGTGACAGCCCCATGTTGGACATGACCTAAAAGGCTTTAATTTTACACTGCATCTTTTGTTCTGATTATCCCTGTTTACTTTGATTCTTCTCTTTTGTAATAAGAAAGAATGCAACTTCAAAACTCAAGTCCAAATGCATCAAAGACCTACCTCAACATAAATCCAGCCACAATGAACCTCTTAGAAGAGAAAGTGGGAGGTACCCTTGAACAAATTGGTATAGGAGACTGCTTCCTGAACATAACTCCAGTAGTACAGACACTGAGATCGACAATAAATGGGACCTCTTCAAACTTAGAAGCTTCTGTAAGGCAAAGGACACAGTCAACAAGACAAAACGGCAGCCCATAGAATGGGAAAAGGTATTCACCAACCCCATATCTGGCAGAAGGTTGATTTACAAAATATAAAAACAACTCAAGAAACCAATTAAATTTAATCCAATTAAAAAATGAGGTACAAAACTAAGTAGAGAATTCTCAGTAGAGGAATCTAAACTGGCTGAAAGACACTTAAAAAAGTGCTTATTATTCTTAGCCATCAGGGGAATGCAAAACAAAACAACTCTGAGATACCATCTTACTCCTGTCAGAATGACTAAAATATAAAGTACCAAGGACAGTTTATGCTGGAGAGGATGTGGAGAAAGCAGAACACTCCTCCACTGCTGGTGGGAGTGCAGCATTATCTGTAATAGCCAGAACCTGGAAGCAACCTAGATGCCCCTCACCTGAAGAATAGATGGAGAAAATCTGGTATATTTATACAATGGAGTACTACTCAGGGGAAAAAAAAAAAAAAAAAAAAAAAAAAAAAAAAAACAATGGAATCTTGAAATTCACAGGCAAATGGATGGAACTAGAAGAAACCATCATGAGTGAGGTAACCCAGTTACAAAAAGACAAACATGGTATGTACTCACTCATATATGGATTTTATACATAGAGCAATCCACACTGCCAGAGAAGCCAGGAAACAAGGAGGACCCTAAGAGAGACATACATGGTCCCCAAGAGAAGGAGAAAGGAAAAAAATCTCCCAATCAAACTGGGAGTGTAGGAGGAGAGAGGGAGTTAGGAGAAAGAGAAGGGGAGAAGAGGAGGGGAGAGGAGGACATGAGGGAGCAGGAAGATAGAGTTAGAGGAAGAATAGTGGAGAGCAAGAAAAGAGGTACATAATAGAGGGAGTCACTATAGGGTTAAAGAGAAATCTGGCACTAGGGAAATGTCCAGAGATCTATATGGATGACCCCAACTAATAATCTAAGCAATAGTGGAGAGGCTACCTTAAATGCCCTTCCCCAATAATGAGATTGATGATTACTTCATATGTCATCCTAGAGCCTTCATCCTGTAGCAGATGGAAGCAGAGACCCATAGCTAAGCACTGAGCCGAACTAAGAATCCAGATGCAGACAGGGAGGACAAGACCAGGCTACAGAAACCCACTGAGACAGCTGACCTGAACAAGGAGGAGCTAATGGGCCCCCAGACTGATAGCTGGGAATCCAGCATTGGACCGACTCAGACCCCCTGAATATGGGTCTCAATTAGAAGGCCTGGGCAGTCTAAGGGACCTCTGACAGTGAAACCATGGTGTATTCCTGCTTCAAATGATATGACAGACTTTGAAGATTCCCCATGGAAGGCCCCACCCTCCCTGGGAAGCAGGAAGGGATTGGGATAGGGGACTGATGGGGTGCAGGGGAGAAGGGGAGGGGGAGGAATTGACATGTAAAACATGTTTGTTTCCCTTATATCTAAAAAAAAAAAAAAAAAAAAAAAAAAGGAAAAATTTAAAAAAAAAAGCATGCAACTTGTTTTTTTTCTTTATTTTACAGTATACCACAGCTAAGTGACTTTAAATTTTTAAAGAGACATTGAACTTTTAAATCCTTGAAATATTTAAAGAGAATGATTTTGATTCATTTTTAATGTAGTAAAAGGCACCTGTATGAAATCTCCTGGCTTAACAGATTTGAAGTGTTTAGTACAATATTATTGGCCACATCTAGGTTTTTAGAACGTTTTCATTCTGCATGATAAAAATCCTATTCTCATTGAAATAAACAGCTTTCTGTTTATCCTACCCAGCAGACTCCTGGAAAATACCATTGTATATTTTGCTCTAATATGTGTTGTACTTTGAATATCTTGTAAGGTAGAGGGATACCATTATTTCTGTCTGTTGCTGGCTCACTTATTTCGTGAAATATCCAAAAAAGTTATGTATGTTGTGGAATTCTGTCTTTTAAACACTGGATAATATTGTGGTATATTCCAAACACCACACGTTTCCTTTGTTCATCCATGGACTCTCAGGTTGTTTCCATTTCTCAGACTCTTATGAATAATGTAGTTATTGTGCACATGGGGTACAAACATCACTCGGGCCCTATTTTCCAGACGATTTTTGGGGGACTGAGTATATGAGGCAATGGAATCAATAGATTAAATGGTAGATTTTCAGTTGCTTGAAAAACTGTCTCTCTATTGACTGAACCATTTTTAATTCCCACCACCAATGCACAAGTGTTTCAAATTCTCTGTATCCTCAGTAAAACTCTCCCCTAATTTTCGGGCTTGTTCTTATTTGTTTGCTGTTTGTGATGGTTCTTCTTTGTATCAACTTCGCTGCATCTGGAATTAACTAAAACCCAAGAGGCTGGGTGTAAGGAGGTTTTTCTGCCTGCCGCCTGGTCTTGTCCTGCCACTGCGCCAGCCCCAAATAACACACAGAGACTCTGTATTTGATACAATGCTGTTGGCCCGGTTACTTGTTTCTTATAGGCTAGCTCTGCCTTAATTATTAACCCATTTCTGCTGATCTATGTATTTCTCTTACCGGGGAGCCGGCGGCATACTGCTTTCTTCAGACTCTCTATCTTGACTCCTCCTTACTACTTCCTCTTCCTCCTTGTCTCCTAGTCCCTCCTATCTTCCTTTCCTATTGGCCAACAATGCTTTATTTATTAACCAGTATGAGAAACATATACAGAATGACATCTCCCATCAGCTGGGTACACCTGTGAAGGACCTTTTTTCTTAATTAAATCATTTGAGGTAGGAAAACTCACTTTTAAGACTTTTGATGTGGGAAGATTCACCTTGAATCTGGGTGGCACCTTCTGGTGGCAGCCTGTGTAAAGGGCGTAGAAGGAGGGAACTTGCATTCTTTTTCTGCTGCTTCTTGTTGTCCCTGGCCAGTCACTTCTTTTACTGGCTTGCAGCCGGTTCCTTCAAGCTCTGGCACATATGAAGACTGGCCCAGACTTGGAAGCAATTTTTTAAAATGATAAATTAGGGCAGAAAGAGACACAGGAAAATATAAGAATTTATATGTGACTCCTCTTTCTTGTTGGACCTTTCCTTGTGTTTGACTGTGCAAGTTATGGCTCTGGAGAAGGAAACAGAAGGTGGGTCTTAATCCCCTCAAGTCTCACTCCCATCACACAACTGTACCGAAGCTCTCTATGTCTTCTGCTGTGCAGCGTGCAAAGCCAGAGCCAGCACATGAAGTCACCTCTATAGCCAGGCCTTTCCCCATACCTATACCGTCCAACCAAATAATGCCAAATATTTTCACATCTGCACTGCTCCAGCTGGACCTCACTGCTCTTCATTTCATTGAGGGTTCACAATTCTTCTCACTTCTGTCCTTTGGTTCATACCTGTCCTTGCCAGTATCCCACCATTCTGGAATTTACTAGGTGTTGTGGTTTGGATCTAAAATGCCTCCCAAAAGACATGCACTGAGAATTTGCTTTTCAGCCAATAACTCCCTTGTAAGGTGAGGGGACTTTAGAAGGCTGAGTCCATGGTGATGTGTTGTTTATGATTTATTGAAGCCACTGGAGATCAAAATAGCAAAGCAGCCACACTAGTTAGCTATAGAAGCTAGGCAGTGGTGGTATACACTTTAATCTCAGGACTCAGGATTAAGAGGTAGACTGATCTCTGTTATTTCAAGACCACACTGACTAAACAAAATCGATCCAGTCTAGAAACAGCTCACATGAAGGAGACCTCAGCACTTGGAATCACATGCCTTTAATCTCAGCACTAGTGAGGTGGAGGCAGGAGTGATGTGGCTGGGCTGAGAAAGAAATAAAAGGAGACGACAGTATCTGAGAGCTTTTTGCCTCTTGAGAATTTGTGGGGACAGGATCAGCCATTTCAGCTGGGTACTGGCTTGGCTGCTTTGCTTCTCAGATCCTCAGCTTGAAGTTTGAACCCCACCATCTGTCTCTGGGTCTTTTATTTATTGTGTTACAGGAGTCTACTGGAAGGAAGTTTGTTGTGGTATGTGTCTTACACCCACATCTTCATGCCTGTCATGAGGTGAGACACTGTTCTGCCAGCTTACTGTAGACCCCAAAAGCTGGGGCCAGCACACCATGGATGGAAACCTTTGAAATCCAATAATCCTTTCTCTCTTTAAGTCTCCTCATTTCAGGTATTTCTTCATAGAAGCAGAGAGCTGACTAACACTTGGGGCGTTTGTACCTTCAAGAATGCTTTCGTAAACACTGCAGGTGCTGGAAGGAATAGATGATCTATAGCAGTTTAAAAAGTACTTGATTGGAGAGGGACAATAAAACTTGTCTATCCACCTTGGATTGTAAAGAAAATGCCCACTTCACACCCCCCCCCCCCATTGATAAATGCCACTATCTTTGTGTTGGGCTTAGCGGTAACAGTATAAGACACCACCTTTTACTTCCCTTATTCTTTTGTCCTGTTCCCTTATTCAGGGCACCACCCATACTTAGGATCTGGTAGATTATTGATAAGGATCTGGGAGAAATGGTAAGTTTCCACCTGTGCTATGTTATTCCCATGAGTTATTAGAAGAAAGTACATGCAGAATAAGAGCGACACAGTTTTCACTTCAGACTGGTAGGTCTTCCATCATTTGCTCAATACACACCCTTACATTGGACCATCTCCCCTACAACTGCAAAATCACTCTGCTTCCTGCATCTTTCTGTGGACTATTCCCATGACTTTGTCGGAAACAAAAAGGGAAGAGTCCCTGGGTTTCCTTCTCCTTTCTATCACTGCCACATGTCATGGAAAGTTCTGTGTCCCATTTTTAGGGCCTTGTTGTGTATTAGGCACCATGGATTCTCCTTTAGATGAAGGCACTGAATCTGTAGCTGACACAGGGTATTACTCCTGACATGTGTCTTCTCTAAAAACAGAGAGATGATGCCGCACTTCAGGTCTTTTCTCCCAGCCTTTGCACCTCCATTCAGAGCACTGCCCACACCTAGTATCTGGATGCCGGATCATAAATACCTGGTTTCCCTGCTTCAAATAGACAGCCCTAAAGAGCTGTATCAATACTGGAGACTTCTGCTGCAATGGCCTTCTAGTTGAACTTTGCACTCTGCCCAAACTTGATTTCCTCTTTTCTATGTAGACATTCCTAAGAGTCTTTTCTAATAACTCCCATAAGGAACAGCTTAGAACCATGTAGGTCCGTATACATCTCTGTCGACTATCTGAACTCAAGATGGCCAAAGACAGAGGCTCACTCCAGAATGTAACTCAGGGTCTCTGGCAGCAGGGAGCTTTAGTACCTGGTTGAACTAAACCTTGAATAACTGTGAAGAAGGATTTATTGATTGCTACATAAAAGTTTGTTTTTGTGGGCAAAACAAGTTCCTCGTACCCAAGTCCCTAATCTAATCTATATGTTTCTTGAAGGAAAAATGTCACACCCCTGCAACTTTAGTCCTCATTGTGCACTGTTTGAGGTACTCAATAGAACAAGACATTCCACCTGTGCCAGGACCATCTTGTGACCAAAGTCCTGCAAAGGCTGTAAAATTCCTTCAGAAACAAAGCAAAGCAAAACAAAACAAAACAAAACAAACAAAAAAAAAAATATGGACAACAGAAAACCAGTGGTTCCTTTCAAGGTCAAGTACTAGGAAACAATGCTGGTGTTTACCCTAGAAACAGTGAAAGCAAGGATTTCATTCTAATGTTTACCCTAGATACAAGGATTCTACTGGAATTCCACCACAGAGCTCGGCTTGCCATTTGCAGAGTCTTCGGAGTGTTCACTACACACTCTCAGCAGCATCCCTTTCTTAGGAAGAAAAATCTCTGTGTTCTGAGCTAATAATTACTGAGTTCTCCTGTTCCTCCCATTTCAGTCCCTCAGACCCTAAACTGGACCCGCACCCAGGAGTGTGTGCAACTCCCAACCAAGGTCCTCTTTGAATCTGCTTTGTTGTTCTCATCTTGAAAGGGCAGGTCACAAGTCTCCACTGCTATTGTGGACCTTTGTCACTGACAGAGCTCCCAGCAAGGTCTTTTAAGAAATGTAAATGCTGCCCCTCCCAGCCTTCCTTCTCCACCTCCTTCTACTGAGGCTTGAATAGTGGAGAGGCAGGTCCCAGAGTTAACATCCTGGTTGTCTGGCTGCTTTAAGGTACCATATCACACCCTGGAAGAATGTGGTAGCTTTCTGAAACCTCACTGCTATCAGGAAAAGGTGTCAGAAGGAACACAATGTGAAAAACATGTTGAGAGTCTATGAGAAACTTTGACCAATGTTTGGAACTGCAAAGTTTGTTTATCCTGTTCACCCTTTTGTACCTCTCTAGTGTTAAGCAGAGTTAAGAGCCAGCTCCTGCTGTTCTCCATCTAGTCAGGTGGTCCTGAGCCTAATCTCTGAAAGGCTCAGGCTGTTTGTTATTTGTTCTGTCCATTTCTATTTAACAATTAAGATTGCCATCATCTTCATTATTTGTGCAGAACAGGTGATTTGTTACAGAAAATTCATATAAAACTATATAAACTCCTGATGTCCATGCTTAGCTCTCCATAAGAGAAATTTACCACTAACTGCTGTGACTAGCACCATTGACCCTGATAATGTATTAGAGCCACAGCATCGTTAGAATGACGGCAGTGAAGTGGTAGGAAAATCAAGTTCTGCAAATTATTTACAAAACAGAAAGAAAACTGCGAACTACTCAAGGCAATCGCAGCAGATCTGATAGGGTGGCTGCCAAGAGTGCAGAGGATCTCCCGCAGGGAGAAAGCTGGGTGGAGAGCAAAGGGCTTGCCTAACTTTTGAATTTCATTACTTTAATGTCATGGGGCCAAGTATCCCAGTACTACAAGCAACTTAATTCATTGTATTTTTGTTGTGTCTTTTCCCACCTGTCAGGTCTGAACCGTATATATACTAGGTCCTATTGAATTCCGTGAAATCAATTGTCTCTCTCTGAAAAGCCTTTCCCCTGCCTGTTGTAATCTGAGTGGAGCAATCGTGCATGCATGTCTGCAGAACAGGATTTAAGAGCTCATTAGCGATATTAAATCGAGAGGCAAGCCCAGGTGCAGGACTCTGGCTTCAGCTACATTTGCATAATAGCAGCTGGATAATTGAAGCTGTCAGTGGGTGCCTAGACATACACAAAAGATAGACACCATGTTCAAGCCTGAGTCCCTAAATCTGTCTACATTTTACTTTGTCAGAAGTTGAGTGAGTCTTGTTAATGTTTGTTAGTATACACAGGTGTAGAATTCCAGATTCTATTTATGAATTCTTGACTGGAATGTCTAAGTTTCTTTTTTAAAAACCTTAGTTATTCAAGCTAGAAAGTAGGGCTTTGCCATTAAATCCCTTCCTTTTTTTTTTTTTTTTTTTTTTTTTTTCCAGGGTGGGCACTTTTGAGAGTTTAATTATAGAAGCATTCTAAGGCTGGCAAAGTAAAGCCACTTATTTTCTGCCTCAAGGAAATTTTCACAAAGGATCTCAGGAGTCTGCCCACTAAACAGCCAAGATGCAACCATTTCCCAGTGATTTTAATGCTGGAAAGACCAGAATTTAAAATCTACAGTTTAGCAACACACACAAGAAGCTTTTTAATGCAGACGTGTCTCAGTCTTCTGTATATATGTTTCAAGGATGTTTACCACAGAGTTGTTTACAAAACAGAATGTCCCAGAAGTTCTATAGTGAAATGTAGAACCTATGTACATCAAGGTAACCCTTAAAATGATACTGTGAAAAGGCATCCTAAAATCTGTGAACAGGTTCTGAATTTCTGAAGAAATAAAAACAATACATACATTGCATGCTGCTGTGTATGAATAACACATGATTGTGTACAATTATGATAGTGATCCTCAGAAGAAAAATCTTACAATTAGACTAGAGTACTATGATTTATTATTGACATATGCCATGAATAATATAAGGATACTAATACCCTAACTTCTATTTTTTTATAACATTTTTAGATAAAAATACAAAAACCCAAAGAGTAAATTTGATTATTCCTGATGAACGGGATTAAATATTTTATTCCATGCCCCTTCCCACCTCTCCCTTCCCTATGCATGCTATGGCACAAGTGTTCTCATACATACAATATAGTAATATAAATATGAATACATTTATATAAAAATGGCCCTAAAATCAAGACATTTCCAGGTACTGGTATTTTGAGTCCTTGAAAATTTTATGCAACTTAATGTCCTTCAACTTATAGTGTTTCTTATTTTTCATTATTTTAAAAATCAAATAGTTCTCTCCCTTTTACATGAATGATTAAAACCATTTTTCAGCAGTATGAGAGATGACTTAACTTGAATATCAAGCAATCTTCAGAGTTTTAGATCCAGCATATTTCTGAATAAAAACAAGTATTATATGATGTCGTCATCCTGCTCTTGGCCTATCTTGGAGGAGACAATGTGTTGTCATTTTCTGATAGAGGGGAAACTCTAGACAATTTGTTTGCATACTTTTTCCAACTAGAAGAAACATCTTCAGTTTGGGTAGGAAAGCCCTGTGTCATAAACACCTAAAGAGGTTCTGAAGCAGGGCAGAATGATGGGTAAAACTACAGGAACGTGAAAAAAAGAGAGATACCCCTCACCCTGGGATCAAGTTTGCCTTCAATGCTGTCTGAGAACAAAAACATCAACACAATTGAGTAAGAAAAATTTTTAGGAAGATAATGTGTATGTTCCTGAAGAAATGGCAAACAAAATGTCCAAAACAACAAACTGCTAAATTAGGGCCAGAATGCTCATAACTTTGGGCTTCATCTGATTAAACCTTCTCTCACCTTAATCTAAACAGTCCTCTCTCTCAAAAAGACACCATCAAATTTCATCCTTGGAGGAAATTCTTCAGAAGAGAAGTAGATAAGTCAGCTAGTGCAATTTTGTCCTTTTTCTATAATTATTTATTTTAAAATTATCATTGCATGTATTTCTTGTACCTGGTGTTATGTTACATAATCACGATTTTGTACAAATTGGTGTTCCCTTCCCTAACTCCCTCCCTTTCCCTTTCACCCGCTTTCCCTCCCCCATTGGTTCCCCTTTTCCCTTTGTTTCTACCCTAGAATGTGTCACTTGGAGCACTCTAAACCAATGCTCCTGGGCCATAGCCACCCATTCTTGGCTTAGATAAACTATGTCTCATTCCTTTTGAGGTGTGTTTTGTATCTACACGTGGGGAAAGCAGTTATCTGCATTCTCAAGAATGAAAGTGGATCCATGGCTCACACCATGCAAACATCAACTTAAGGTTGAACAAAGATTTAAGCATGTTACATGAAACTGTAGAGCTTCTTGACATCTGCTGCTCTGGGTGATAGAGCCTTAGGTGGAATCCCAAAACACAGTGATGAAAAGGAAAGTCTAAAAGTGAGATTGCATCAGACTAAGACACTTCTGTTCAAGCAAAGGAATGAGAGTGAGAAAAGGTGTTAACCCATACATCCCATAAAGGAAAAAAGTAGCACTGGGGGCTGGCAGGGTGCCATTTCCTGGCTCCTGTGAGGCAATGAGCTCTTTGGTGTCATATCCTTCTCTCATGGTGTTCCTAGCTTGCCTGAAAGAGTGTAGCTAGTGGACCATGGCTTGTAATCATGTGTCAAAATACATTCTCTTCTTAAATTCATTTCTCTTAGGTTGTTTTGTCACAGGGTTGGAAAGAAGAGTTTGTTTCTTGTATTGCCTAAGAGAAGGAGGTAAGCCATGCTATTCAGGGGCATCTGCAGATGTGCCAGATTTTAAGAATGAAGGAGGATTGTAGCATGGCTATGCTTTACTTTACAGCCAATGTCCACTTATGAGTGACTACATACCATGTTTGTTTTTCTGGGTCTGGGTTACCTCACTCAGAATGATTCTTTTCTACTATCATACATTTGCATTCAAATTTGCTGATGCCATTGTTTTAATTGCTGAGTAATTCTCTGTTGTTTAATGAACCACATTTTCTTTATCCTTTCTCTAGGTTGTTTTTAGGTTCTGTCTATTACAAATAATGCTGCTGCTGTGAACATAGTTGAGCATGTGTACTTGTGATATGATTGAGCATGGATTTCCCCGGGAAGCTAAATAGAAGAGATCTCCTGGGTTAACTGGAGGCAGCTGGGAAAATGAGTGATCAGATTGATAGTAGATGGAGGGGGAGATTAATGAAAGAGATGTTTTGAGGGAGGGAGAGAATTTCCCAGGAATCTACAAGGATAACCCCAGCTAAGACTTCTGGCAATAGTGGATAGGTAGCCTGAGCTGGCCATCTCTTATAATCACATTGGTGACTACCCTAATTGTCTCAGAGAGCCTTTGTCCAGTACATGATGGAGGAGGATGCACAGATCCATAGCCAAGCACTGGGCTGACCTTAGGGGATCCTGTTGAAGGGAGAGAGGAAGGAATGTATGAGCTAAGGGGGACAATTTCATCACAAGAAAATACACAGAGACAACTAGCCTGGGCTCATAGGAGCTAACAGACCCGGATTGACTGCTAGGGGGCCTGCATGGGACAGACCTAGGCCCTCTTCTTATGTGTGACAGTTGTGTAGCTTGATCTAATTGAGGGATTCCTAGCAGTGGGGCCTGTCCCTGATGCTTTGACTCACTTTTGGAACCTATTTCTCATACTGGGTTGCCTTATCCAACCTTGATATGAGGGAGAAGCTTAGTCCTACCTCAACTTGATAAGCTGTGCTTTGTGATACCCATGGGAGGTCTGTCCTTTTCTGAACAGAAACAGAGGAGTGGAGGGGGGTGCAGAGCAGAGGAGAAACTGTGTTTGAAATGTAAAATAAATAAGTAAATCTAATTAATAATAAAAGAAAAGAAAAAAAGACGATGGAGAGAGAATAAAGCAGTAACCACCAACTCACTCTGCTTTCCAGGCAGAAGGAAGGAAAGAGCTTAAAGATGACTAATTTTCATGATGTCAGCAAATTCTGGGCATCGTGGTGACCTTGGATAATTCAGGGTTGGGGAAATACTGGCTTTTTTGATGTGTAAGTTAGATACAGAAGGACTTTGGTGGGTGTGGAGTTGGGACTGGGTTAAGACTGGTACCATTTGCATTCTGTGAGATCTGAGTATCAATCAGGGGATGTAAGCGACCTTGGTTATCAGTGTCTCTGTGAGTAATAGATGTCACATAGACAAATGTAGACTCTGAGGCAACCGAACTGGAGCACTTTCCTAATGTAGAAAGCAGATTTTCCCCCAGCCTCTCTTGATGTAAGTAGCTAACTTTGTGACATGGCTTAACTAGTCAGTCAGTCCGTGTGCAGGAGCTGGGGTTGGGAGAGGCCAGAGAAGGAAGCATGTTAGGGAAGTCACTGTTGGTGAACAGAACATCTAATTCTTGGAGCAGTATGAAAAAAATCTTTTAAAATTGAGCTTCAGTTATTTGGTATAAGCTGTTGAATTCATGATGGCTGGAGTGCCTTGAGTAAGTAAGTGCAAAGGGAATCATGCTTTTTTCCAAGCCATTAGGCCAGTATGAATGAGTATTTTCCAGAGTTTACCCATGACTGAGTTTCTGGCCTCTCTGTGATTTCTGGGAGCTCCTTAAGATGTCTCTGTGAATTCTACTTATGCTTTCCCTACACAGGCTGCATTCTATTGCTTCACCTGAAAGCATTCAGCTGCGAAGTGGAATTGAATTTAAGGATTTGCAGTTTTCCTGAATTTTAAAGAAATAGAGGACACAACTCCAATTAGCTGAAAATACTTTTAAATTGGCTTAGGTACTCACATCAAGTAACTGTTTCTGCTCTGAGAGAGAATCAGCTGCTGCTGTATACAAAATAAAATGAAGAAATTTAAGTGGGAGCTGCTGAGATTGCTCAGTGGGTAAAGCATTTGCTCAGAAGCCTAACATCTGCGTTTGATCCTGGTGACCACATAAAAGTGGAAGGAGAGACTCAACTCCAATGAGTTGTCCTTTGACCTCTACACAATGTGCCATGGAGAACCTTCATCCCCCTAATCAGTACATGCTCACATGTGTGAATACTCATGTGCATGCACACACACACACACACACACACACACACACACACACACACACACACACTGGAAATATAATTAGTTTCAATAATATATTATGCAATTGTTTCCAATAACTAAAAAAATAAAGAGCTAAAAACAAACAAAAACAAAAGAAAACAAAAGCCATAAAACGATGGTGAGCATTATTTTAGGTAACTTGTAACCTTCAACTACAAATGTAGATTCTCAAGGCCCTATGTTCATGGTATAGAGTCTTAGAGATAAAAGACTCTATACAGAACAATTTTAGCCTGAAACTCAAAGTCTGTGTGCAGAGGGTAGGAAGGGGGGTCAGTTAAATACCACTTTGTGTCACATACTCACTCAACAAGCAAGCTAGAAACTTCTCATTCATGCTGGAAGGACCAAGTATGCATTTTCTCTGCATGCCAGCTCCATTTTCCAGATTTGAAGTAGATACTGTAATGTTGAATTAACGTATGAGAACAATGAAGAGATGTCATTCACCACATTGGCACCAAGTAAGTTTCCTTGTGGTTTACAATAAACCTTTGGAATGAGTAGCAGAGAATGATTTACCAAGGCCTTTCAACTTGTGCTGAACGTCATCTGCCCCTTTGATAATCATCAGAGCTTCCAACCACACAGAAGGGTCAGGAAGCAGATGATTCATCTTTGCTCTGATCTCTGTCGTAGTCAAATTAAAACCTTGCTACTAAAGAGAAATTTATTTCCACAAAGACATTTTGTAATGTATTCTGCCTTTTCCAAGAAATATGTTGGACATATGATGCCATGCGATTAAGACATAATATTAACATAAAATAAATATTTCAGTGACAGTACAGCTAAATTGTGAGAAATGTTATACATGTAATCTCTCTCATTCTCTTTTTTAGCATTATAGCAATGTAATGTCTCTGTTTATATGTAATCATATAAACATGGTTAATTTTATTTGAATTCTTCTCATCCACATTGCTTCATTGTGGTTGGTAATTCTGACCAATATAAGGTTGAAACATTTCTTCAAAGCAACAGATGGGTTACTTCAATCAAAACTGTAAATGTGTTAGCATTATATGTTAACTAAAGAACCTTGAGTTATTCTGGTGTTGTGTTGGACTCCATTTTCTGTGGGCACACTTGGAATTGAGTGTATCTCACAGGCATTTTGAAAATTTTTCTTTAGAATAATTTTAGTGTTCTGGGTGTCCACAGTGTGCATATGACTCTTTTAGGACAGGACCAACATGATATCACATTTCTACCTTTAATGCTTATCAAAGTAAGTGACACAGTCAGTTCTTCATATAAAATTCATTAAGTTTTCAAACATGCATTGAAATGCCCTACTAATCATTGGGTGTGCAAGATATTCATTGTGTTAAGCAAAAATAAAATTCTTGCTTTCACTAAATTTAACTTAGGGTAATAGATATTTAATAAACACAATAGTAAGTACATAAGGAAAAAATAAAAAGACTCTGCTAGAACTCATGGCAACAGTGGTGCCATGAGAGGGGAATTCCATGTTGTTTGCCTGTTATCATGGTATTTGACACCTGCTGAGTCATGTCCAAGGACAAGCAGGAAATACAGCACAGATGCTGTATTCATAAGCAGAGTCAGACAATGTATCTGTAAAGCATGGGCCCATCTTCTAAAGTTATCTGTCTCCTTCACTGACTACGGGACCCACCCAACATGGGAAGATAAAATCTTATGGACCACAATGTTTTCCCCATCACAGTCAGGCTGCAAAGTGTCTCCCACCTCCTCTCTCTCCTGTGAGATAGTGAACACCAGGCAGGAATCTGGTGCTTTCCTTGATTTTTTTGTCAACTGGCATCACTAACTTGTATGGCAAAACTTGTAGCCTTAAGCTGTGGCAATGCTGACTTCTTTTTTCTTTTTTTCTTTGAAATTGTACAGTGGTGTACTACTCAACCTGAAGTAGAATGCTGTTCACCAAGGGTTCTCTGAGGACATGGCATTCAAGCAGTAGTTATAGACAAACAGGATTTAGGAGAAAGAGAGAGGGGAAAGAGAACAGGAGGA
Organism: Phodopus roborovskii; assembly: GCF_943737965.1. NCBI lineage: Eukaryota > Metazoa > Chordata > Mammalia > Rodentia > Cricetidae > Phodopus > Phodopus roborovskii. Next base: position 7,933,560 of record NW_026126525.1, on the reverse strand, counting down.
AGGCAAAGTAAAGGGGAAGAGAAATGGAGGGGTTGGGAAAGAATTCTGAACACCAATTCTGCCAAGAAAACTGCTGTTAGGAAATTACTACAGACTTTGGAACTGTTTGTAATCAGAGTCTGGTAGCACAGGTTTATGGTTTTATAATTTATTCTGAGTACTACAGGAAACACACTTTGAAAAAGAATTAAGCAGCACACATGTCCCTCCCCACATTCACAGTCACACGGGTATGTGCACAGGCACACACATGCATAGTGGGCTTCTGCTTCACTGAGGGAAACTTCTCAAGGAGTAGCATGGGAGGCCCAAGCTAGAAGGCTGCTGGAATCTAACATAAATGATGCTTGGGGTTTGGATTTAGCAAATGGTAGAAACAGAGGAAGCAAATGGTTTCCACACATACTTCACATTATAGAGATTGCCTCCTCAGGACTTGGTGAAGAGAAAACAGAAGAAGAACACATTAATTAAACTATCGCAATCTTCATGATGGTGTCTCTAGATGTATGCTTGTCCCAATGTTAATGGATATTGTGTGAAACTATAAAAAGCAATTCTATAATCAAAATTCTAAACAACAGTTTAGAAAAAGTCAAGGCAATTTGCAGAAGCTGTTCAGAGCCCTTAACATGCTAGTATACACTGTGGGCTTTCTGCAACATGGATGGAAGTGTATGGAAGTGTATTGATTTTAGTGGACTTCTTGCAGTCTCAATTAAAAATAATGTATCAGATCACTAGATAGTTTATCAGCTTTTACATTATAACTTATCTGTGAGTTGTGACTTTAATTATCACATATAATTATAGAAATAAAATTCTGGTATTAGCTAATTTTCAGGCATTTTACTGCTCTAGTCAGCCCATTGCTATAAATGTTTGATCTTGTAGTCCAAACTCTATTAATGAGATTTGATCTGTACTAAGAATGTGCTGCATATTAGATGATCAATAAAACACCACAGTGATGTTAGGTCTGGCAGACATTCATTTATATCATATATATTTGACTTGTATCACGTTCAGAATCCCCTTTGTATTTTGGTTGAATTAGCTGAAATCTGCACCATCATATATAACTCTTTAATTCATCTTTCCTACCTTTAATATATCATTATTTACATATGTTTTTGTATTTTTATATATGATTTTGATTGTAATAACTTACACATTTTGAAACACTGGTAAAATCTCTGTGCTCGGATCTCTGCGTCTCCTTTAACAATGGATTCCATTAATTTGCTCCTGATATTAGCATATGAAATGATGTCATTGACTCCAACTCTGCTTCTTTTCCATCTTCCCTCTTCCTATCTTAATATTCACATTTTCCCCAACTTTCCATATTATTCAGAGAGATAATAAGAGAATAAAAATGCAAAATCTTTAAAGATACAACCAAACACATATACATTCTTACAGACATATAAATCCCCAAATGTGAAATACGAATGATATAGGCTGCCTTTTTATTTACTGTGGACTATGCTGTCAACACACAAGGAAAGCCTGTAGATGAAAGTTTTTTGTCCCACCTTATCCTGCAACCCTTCAGTCCCAAATAAACACACAGAGGTTTATATTAATCAGACTTATTACTAACAAACTCTTAAAACTTAAGTTAACCCACAATTCTTATCTGTGTTTATCCAGGTGGCTTGGTTACCTTTTCTCAGTAAGGCATTCTCATCTTGCTGCTTCTGTGTAGGGCTGGCAATGCCTCTCTGCCTTCCCTCTTCCCAGAATTCTCCTAGTCTGTTAGCCCCACCTAAACTCCTGCCTGGCTACTAGCCAACCAGTGTTTTATTAAACCAATATGAGTGACAAATCTTTACAGTGAACAAGAACATTATCCCACATCAAAAGTCTCTCAATTACATTGCTTTTCCTTTTTCTGGAAATAATGGCTTTAATATAAAGCTGATTTAAAAAAAAGAAGTTTAAAAACTATATTGTTAATGATGGCTAAGGAGCACATGCTCTGCTGCTCATAGCTCTGTTTACTGTCTGAAGATTCATGCTAATATTTGATCAGGTGTGGACTTTTTGTGTAAGGTAAAACCCTGATAACCATGGAAACTGTTCAACTGAAGTGTACAAACAATAATACCTTTTAGATCACTTCCACTAGAACATTTCAAATCTCATACAGTAAATATAGTTTTTACTGTTGCTTATTCATTTTACTAAACAATAAAATATGTGCTATTAACGTCCTTGCAAAGGCATTTCCTGAACATTAGATTATATAGGTAATGCTAAAAATTTATAGTAAAGTTCATATATATATATATATATATATATATATATATATATATATATATAATTCTTTCTTATTTTACATATCGATCCCAGTTCCATCTCCCTCCCTCCCATGCTTCCTGACTCCCTCTCCCATCCCATTCCCCTCCTCCACTACACAGGGAGGGTGATGCCTTCCAGGAGGGATCATCAAAATCTGTCATTTGGAGTAGGGACTAGGCCCTCCCTCCTGCCTCTAGGCTAAGGGAATATTCCTCCATGGGGAATGTGCTCCCAAAGTCCTTTCATACACCAGGGATACATCCTGGTTCCACTGTCAGAGGTCCCTTAGACTGCCCAGGCCTTCTAGCTGAGACCCATGTTCAGGGGGTCTGAGTAGGTCCAATGCTTGTTTCCCAGCTATCATTCTGGGAGTCCATGAGCTCCCCCTTATTCAGGTCAGCTGTCTCTGTGGGTTTCTGTAGCCTGGTCTTGACCCCTTTTCTTATCACTCCTCTCTTTCTGCAACTGGATTCCAGGAGTTCGGCTCAGTGTTTAGCTGTGGATGTCTGCTTCTGTTTCCATCAGCTACTAGATGTGAGCTCTATGATGGCATATAAGTTAGTTATAATCTCATTATCAGAGAAGGGCATATAAGGTATCCTTCCCACGGTTGTTCAGATTGTATACTTATACATATATGTATTCTAAGTAAAATAATGAGCCACACAAATTACCAAGTATACAAACAATATTACACTACAAAAGCTAGCTTTTTTTCCTCATGGACTGCCTTTTGTTTGCATAGCACCTCCAATGTTAAATCTATTTTTCTTATGTCTTTTTCGTGCATGTTGTGCATGAGCAATAGAGGTAACCATTAATATTTACAAATAATTTATTTAATTCAGATAAAATTTCAAAGCCAGAAATATGGTGCTATTTAACTGAATTTACATATATGTAGTTGGGAAATGTAAATAGATTTTACTAGAGAAGAGTGCTCTCAAATGGAAGTGAAAAAGGAAAATATCTTTCTCCTCATCCTGATCTTTAAATATTTTCATGGTACAGATGTGGTTGTGTAATTCTCCTGACCAAACCAGAAGAAATTCTCAACTGGAACAGCACGGGCTGTGATGCTCTTTACTGGAAATGGAAGGCTTGTTTTATTATGTGGCCTTCAGATATATCTTCCAAACGTATCTTCTTATAACATATCATCTAACTATTTGAATGGCACAGAGTATTGTAAAATCTGTAGAAACCAAAGACATTAATGAAGCAGAAATACTTAGTTAACATGAAAGCCAACTTTTCAAGAATTAAACATTTTCAATGAGTTTGCTATTGCACCCAGTAGTTACAATGTATTTGTGAATGAATAGCTAGCTGTGATTGATAGGGCCACGTATAAAATTAGATTTGGATTGAGATAAAATGTAAACCCCCATTATCTATTACATGTGAAGAGAATTTATTTGGGCCACCCATGGGGGGGACATTTAAAACCAAAAAGGTATTATATATAGTTAAACATCTGTTCATGTTATATATCTCTGCAATACACATCATAGCTTTAAAAGCCTCATTATTATGTAGGTCAGGACCCCAGGAAGGGCTAACTAGTGCCGCCTGAAGTTTCTGTGTCCAGTGGCCTTGAGCAGTGTTCGCCTCTTGCTGGGAGCTCTTCCTCTTTCTGGTCTATCTTTGGGTATCTCTTATGTGAATTAGGATATGTGGAAGGCCAGGGTGCTACCGTCTTTGTCTTCTTCTGTCTCTGTCCCTTCTTTTTGTCCTGTTGAGACATGGTTTCACTATGAAGTCCAAGAAGGCCTAGAACTCTCAATCTTCCTGCCTCAGGCTCCCAGCTGGCTGATGACTGACATTTCACACTCTTCTTTCTGATAGCCTACCCTATCTTCCTTCTTTGCAGCCAGATTTACATCCCAGTGCTGTAATTTTAATTTGTTTAAAAAGATTTTTTCTATTTTTGTTACCAAATATTATATAAAATATTGGGTTTTACTATGGCATCTTCATATTATTCTTTGATCCTACTTACCCCAGAATCAGCCTTCTCTTCATTATTTTTGATGTTCGATGTTCTGAAAATAATTTTTATTAGTGTAACATAGATTAAAATGACATCTGAAAGCAAGCTTTGTTTTTTAAAACATTATTGAAATGTATTAGATATAAAATGAATGCCATAACATTTTTTGTATATGTAAATAATGTATTTTGACCATATTCACTCCTGTCTTGCTTTAAGTCCTGCTAATACCCCTTCCTCTTCCCAGTTAGCCACCTTTCTGATTTCATATCCTTTTTTCCTTTGTGACCAATTGAGCTTAATTAGGGTTGCTTACAGGAGCAATCAAACCTTATCAGTTGCTATACTACTGAAGAAACTCTTTCTCTCCCCCATTAAGTGCAGTAGGGGTGGGACCCCTGAATCCTCCTTGGCGACCAGAGAGTTGAAGGGCCCAATCTTGTGTAGATAATAGCAGCTGCTGTGAGTGGATGACAGTTCTCCCCCTCTAGCCTGCATAGCATCTTCCAGAACAGAGTGCTAGGCCATAGGCAGGAATCTTTCAGCCACTTTCCATCTTGATTTCTCCCTGGACCAACACACTGTAGCATTTTCAGTAATAGGGTCTTATTCATGTAGTTCCTGTGGGAAACTACCAGCATTGGTCATAACCTGTGTTGTTATTGGAACCACAGCCCCCTTCTTGGCTGACGGCTCAGAGGGAGGTGACCTATGGCCTCTGATCATATCTTTATCCACTTATACATGTTGCTTTTGTTCAAAATGCAACAAACCTTTCCAATAATCTCTTTAAGCTTCTTTCTCCCCAGAGTTCCATACTAATTTTTCTTGCTTTAGACCATCACTTTCCCCATTCATTTATTCAGGGACCTCCTTTCAGATGGATGACAGCTCTGCTGTTGACAGATGCAGTGATGTGATTCGCACTTTGGTTGCTCTTTTCAGGTGACAAATTGCCTACTGGAATCCACCTGATTAGATTCTCCACCTCCACATGCAGACACTTTCAAATATTCAAGAAGCACACATAGAAGGGACTAGACAGACTACATAAAGAAGCTTATCCTCAAGACAACCATTTGCTTGCATCCTCTGCTTGAGGCACTACACTGGACCAATAGTGTCCTGTGGGGGTGATAGGATGGACTTCCTCACACAGCCCGGAAACAGGCATACCAAACTGGAGGTTGCTTTCATGGGGTAAATACAACTAGAAGGTCAAAGAGTACAATCTAAATGAGGACCAAAGATGTGACTGCTCCTCAGAAGATAATGAAAGTACACTTCTAAAGAAATGTAAGAGTAATGTTTTAATCTGTTTTGAACTAAGACCAAACACATTTACAGACAAAAAGACAAGGAATACTTTTAATTCAAGCAACTGTTTTCCACTTCAAATTGTGGGAACATCTTAACCTATCATGTTTAAGAATTATGTAGAGAAAATTTGCCAAATGTACAAAAAGGAAGATGAGCTGAGACCTTTCTCACACAGATGTTGACCCTTTCTGTCTCAAGGGAAAGTACAGTTATATTCAAGCGGAGTAGAGTTTGACTGGTTTAAAACTTCATGGATCTTAGAACTCTCAGTTGGGTTTCCTCAACATGAAAAGTGAAGAGAAGCACCTGTCTAGGGTACACATCAACACCCCTCTTCTCCCTGTGTGCTTCTCACAGAAATACTTCTTGACATATTCCTCTGAGGTGTCAGTAGTTACCACGCTTATTCGATAACCCTGTACTGAAAGATGTAGGGAAAGCAGAGGTATTCTTCTTCTCAGTGGAAATTTGACTATTTTTTTTATCAACAATAAATGAATCTGAAAATTTTTAGGGGTTAAAATTGACTTCTGGAAGCTAGGTGGAAATTACAGCACATATTGTAAAAATTCTGATCTTAATTATATTAATGACTTGAAGGAGGTAGTTAATACATTGATTCCAGACAGCATTGGGAAAGACATCAAAATGGCTTGCCAGTCCATTTCTCCTCTTTGTGGTATCCTTCATTAGGAAAGTAAAAATGATGGAGAAACCCAAGTTTGAATAGGGAAAATTCATGGAGCTCCATGGTGAAGGTGGCAGTCTGGAAACGCTACTGGTGATGAGACATGTGCTGAAGTTGAGCAAGAAATGGATATGAACTGCCAGCTCTCTAAAATATAGAGTTTTAATAGCGACAAATAAAAAGTCCTATTGATGAGAAATACACTGTTAATTTTTAACGTTTTCTTATCATTTATTTTTTCATACATTATATTTTAATTATACCCTTCCTCCTCAGCTCCTGTGTACTCCCCACATCCCTATCCACCCAATTTCTCTCTTTCTCATCTAAAAATGAAACAAAAAAAAGACAAAACAACAACAACAACAAAAACAAAAACAAAAACAAAACAAAAACCAAAAAAAAATCAAAACAAAGAAAATACTGGCCAGATAAAAGTACCAAACAAAACCCAAACCGAAGACATACGAGACACATTGTGAGTGGGTGTGTTGGCCAACTACTCTGGGTATGGGGTCCGCACTGGAATGTGATTTCCCTCCTTTTGAGAAAAATGATTTTCCCTTTCCTGTCACATGTCAACCACAAATTGCTTTTTGTATAAGAGTAGGACTTTGTGTTCATTTCCCCCTTTCCCTGTCAGGGTTTTGTCTGGTTTGAACTGTGCAGAACTTGTGTGTGATATCACAGTCACCATGAGTTCATATGTATATCGGTATTGTCATGTCTGGAAGTCACTATTTCCTTAGAGGCATCCATGGCTCACAGAGTCTTTCTTCCTCTTCTACATAGACACCCAAGCCTTCAGGGAAGGGATTTGATAAAGACATCCCACTGCAAATTCTCTCACACTTTGCACATTGTCCATTTGTGGGGCTCTGTGTTAATTGCCATCAATTGCAAGAAGCCTCTCTGATATGGCTCAGGAATGCACTAAAATATGGGAGTACTAGAATATCATTACGAGTCATTTTTATTGCTGTTTCTTTAACAGAGCAATGGTAGCTTTACCCTAGTACCCTTAACCTTGACCTAGTTTTATATTTATTTTATGCATAAGTGTTTTGCCTCTCTCTCTCTCTCTCTCTCTGTCTCTCTCTCTCTCTCTCTGTGTGTGTGTGTGTGTGTGTGTAGAGGTCAGATCTCCTGGAACTGGAGTAAAGGATGTACCATCATGTGACTGCCAGGAACCAAAAACATGTCCTCTGCAAGAGTAACAAATGTTAACCTCTGGGCCATATCTCAACCTTGATATAAAAGCTCAAAGTAATAAAGAGTGGAGAGATGACTCAGTGGGTAAGAGTGCTGACTGCTCTTCCAGAGGTCTTGAGTTCAATTCCCAGCAACCACATGGTGGCTCACAACCATCTGTAATGAGATCTGATGTCCTCTTCTGGTCTGCAGGCATACATGCAGGCAGAACACTGCATACATAATAAATAAAATAAAAATAGTGTTCCTAAAATCTTCTCAAAATTGAATTTTAAGCATTTTTGTGAATTAATGTTATTCAAGCTCAATGGACCATGGTAGAATTTGCCTGCTGACAATAACCCTACACTTTTGAAGCTATAGAAACATTCCATTCAAGTTATTTTGAAGCTTATATAAAATGTTAACTTAGGCCCAGTGGTTGTGGTGACATATACCTTTAATATCAGCACTCAGGAGGCAGAGGCAGGTCGATCTTTATGAGTTTGAGACTGGCCTGGTCTACAGAGTGAGTTCCAGGACAGTCCCAAAGCTATATAGAGAAACCCTGTCATGAAAAACAAACAAACAAACTCCTTCCCAAAATGTAAACTTGGAATTGAGTAATATATTATTAAAATCCATGTATTATTCCATATCTCTCAAATTAACAGTAGAAAATTCACAATGATTTTCACTTCCAAGGGAAAAAAATGCTTTCACTTCCAGGGGGCGGAGGGTAACCAATTGCAACTATAAGATATTTAAAAATAAATTATATTTAAATACAAATATTTCCCAGCATTTATTATTCTGACTATACTAGTATTTCTTCTCTACTACTATCGTGGAGTGAATTGATACTTGATTTTTTAATATGTGTTGTAGCTGTAGCTCACACTCTAATATTTATTGCACATTGAGTAATGTCATAAGGTTTTCCTGGAGTCATATGTACGGAAAAATAGAGGAAGAGTGGAGAAAAGGGAATTGTTTACTAGAGTCCGGATTTTATCGTATAGTACTGTTTTATTAATGTACTTTTAATTGAAATAGAATTATACCACTTTCTCCTTCCATTTCCTCTCTCTAGTCCCTCTGAGCTACCCTCTGTTAAGCTGTCTCCATATCTTCCCTACTCTCAAGTTGATAGCCTCTTTTTCCTTAATTATTATTTTACATAAATATATACAGTTGGAAGTAGGTGTATGCACAAAAAGCAAGAAAACAAAAACAAGTACAACTTCTCCACATTTGTTGTCTATGTGTATATGGGTGTTTTCAAGGCTGATCACACTACAAGGGACAGCCACTAAAGGCTCATCCTAGAGAAAAGCTGATTCTCCTCCAAGTAGTAATTCCTTGATCTTAGCTTTTTGTCTAGGTGTGGAACTTGACAAAAAATTTCCCCTCGAATGGTAACATGTCTATTGAAGTAGCTATTTTCTAGTGTTGTTTATGTAGCCATTTCTAGGAGATAATGTTTCATAGCTGTCTTCCTGGTATTCTTCCCTTTACAATCTATTTACTCCTTCCACAATGTTTCCATAGCCATAGATGTAGGAGCCATTGTGTAGATTTGTCTGTTGGGGCTCTGGATCCCCCTTGGTCTGTTGATTTTTGTATTGCTTTCAGTTGTGATTTTTTCATGGTGGTCTCCTTTTGCTATAAAGAGAGGCTCACTTGATGAGGGGCGGTAGCTACACTTAAAATGCAAAGTCCTTCTAGACTATGGCTGAGGGCAGGCAAAGATACTAAACTGTAACATGTCAATGGTGCACAATGCATGAAGAGTAATGTGAATCAAGAGTAAAGGTCTTGGCTCTGTAGGCAGATGAATGAGCACTGACTTTTCAAGCAGGATACAGGAAGACAGAAGACAGAATGTGGCTGTATTATTGTTGACAGCCATGTTCCACTAATAATGAACTGCAGGTCTATAGGTAGACAGCTAAGGCTATAAGTTTTGAAATAGCACTCCAACCTCTTATCATTTTAAGTATGGGAACAGTAAGGTCTCCTTCCTGTGGGTAGTTTCTACTGTCCCTCCTCATGTACTCTCATAGCCTTGTTGATATCCCCTTCCTTTTTTAAAAAATACTTTACATGTTCAGTTTACTACTGAGAGTCAGCCAGTGACAAAGGGAATGCCACACTGCTGTGATATTTACATATAACATATTCACTTGGAGATTTCTTGTAATTCCCAGCACAATGTGGATATTATAAAATAATATGTAATATCTATATGTGTATTATTATATGATAATTATACACTATTTTTTGGCACAATACAAGATAAAATGTTCTTGGGTCATAGGCATGAAAGATCCAGCTTTGCAAGGGGTTCTTGGACTCCAACCTCAGGTTTTCATGCTTGCAAAGCAAGTGCACTTACCTCCCAGTTCACCTCTCTAGCCCAAAGTTTTCTTTCTTTAAAAAGATATACTATGGATATTTTACCATATACTTTTATCTATTATTTTAAAATTTACTCTCCATCAAATTTTAAGGAATTATGCTGTAGAAAGTTTGGGTTGTACATTTAAATAAATGTTATTCAGTTAGAAATACGAAGTGTAAGCTCTGTCATAGTTCACTGACAAAATAACAGCATCACCAAAAATATCAAACCACCTCTGGATGAAGTAGTAAAGCACAGTTTTAGTTAGACTGGCATGGTTATTGTCTCAGAGTTAATGCTGTATACATTAGCCAGTGGACCATTTTGGTTTTTGTTACGTAGGAGAGCAGGGACTCCAGCATACCAGAGCAATGTTTAGTCAAAGAGATGCAGATTTAAAGTTGAGAGCTCCAACTGATGATAACCAAGTCACCCAACTTCACTGAGTCTCACTTCATCTGATGTAAAATGAAGTATGTTTTCTTTAGGCTTTTATTTGAGAATAAATGTGCTGGCAAGAGTACTCAACAGTTAAAAACTATTCCAATTATAATAGATTGGACACCAGATTTGATTTAATAGTTATCAGGACATTTGTATAGAAGTACAACTTAATGTTTAATCTCAGTTTGGTCATAACATTCCAAATTTTATATTTAAAATCTTGACAGCTAATAAATAAGTTACTTTCCCTAAAACTATTTAAGTGAACTTTTAAGCAATTAACTCTCTAAACTGAGTTTCTTTAGTTTTTTCATGTTCTTTCCTTTTGTTATTTATTTGTTCTCTTCAAGTGTTAATTATGCATCTATGATATGGCATGTAAACAACACACTTAAACTGTATAACCAGTAGCCTAGTTGTTAAGGATTAAAAATATGTTTATAGTCATTCACGCCAGATTATATAAATGCCTTTAGCTAATGATTAAACATGGTTGGTAAAAATTAACTTATCTGCATATAACTTTTAGCCCATTTGAACGTTCAGTGGCATGTAAATAGAGATGAGATGTTTGCCTTTATAAAACTCACCCTAAGATTTTGTAACAGACCTACTTCTTCTTGAGGAAGTAACTTCTTTTGTAATATTTATTTAGGCAAAGTTTCTCAGGTCACTGACTGTTAAAGAAACCTAGTTATTTAAGAACATTGCATGAGAAAATCATAGGATTGCCTCATCTCACCCTTCAAGTTCCTTTTCTGTTTTTGAGGTGTTGCAGGTTCTCAGCCTGCAGGATGGGATAGGAACCATTTGCTATGAAATTTTTTCCTTTCTCTTCTGTTTATAGATTTATAACTATTAACCCTTATTTTCCTTATGTATAATATGCATTAATTCTTCTTGCTAATACTGTGCGACTGTCCTCACAAGCTATATAGTAGGAAGAGGCTTAGAGATTACTTAGTCCACTGTGGAACCCAGGTTAGAAAACCATGGTGACTTGAATTAACTGGAAGGTAAGTGGAAATTAAACACTGCTAGCCCATGTAATGTTATATTTCAGCTTAATTTCATTTTCCCTTGCATCCATTTAAGATATTTAACTGCTGCTGGGTGGGAAAAATGAGTTAACCTTTTAAGCAATACTTCCCTGGGAAATATTTAAAATGTTAAATATTAAGGTTAAAGTTTAGTTTGGTCACCCAACCAATCATATCAGTAAAGTCTACAAAAATGCTGTCATTTTTTTAATGTCATGTGGTTTTTCCCCCCTCCCATTTTTGTGTTTATTTTCTATCTTGACATTATCTGGAGTTGCCTTGAAACTGTACACCTGTATTCCTTTACCTCTTTGCAATTACAAGTACTTTTTTCCCTTACCACCCTCACAAGGACTAACAGGCTTATCTCCAAGCATCCAGTGTAAGCATACTACTTTTTGTGTAAATGATCTCCCTTGATAGGATAGCCTGCTTTCTCATGAACTACTGATACCCTGTCCCCCCATTTCTACTGATAGTTATCACTACTGTGTTTGCATACCTGTATACCTCTTAGGGGCTGCAGGGCAGCTGGGAGCAGGGACTGAGGCTCACTGATCTTTGTGCCCTGATAAAGCTCCTGATTCAAAATAGAAATACAGTAAAAGTGTTGGTTGAAACATAGGAAATAGCCGTGTGAAGACAGGTTTTTCTTTTCACAGCACACTATTCAACTCACTTTGCATTATTTGGCTCAATATTGTTGTAATAATATTTATTAAACTTTAAAAATTTATTTTAATACTGTATGCATGTTTTGGCTACATCTATGTCTGTGCATCATGTGACTACCTAGTGGCTATGGAGGCCAGAAGAAGACATAAGATTTCCCTGGAACTAGATTTACAGATGGATGTGAACCACTATGTAGGTGCTGGGAATTGAACATGGGTCCTGGAAAAACAACAGATGTCCTTTCAACAGCTGAGCTATCTTTTCTGCCTCAGTGATCTTTTATTTTTCTTTTCATTTTTAATGTTTGATTTATGAATGAATACTTTTATACACTATATTTTGATCATATTCTTTCCCCTCACAAAATTCTTCTCGATCCTCACTGATATTCCTACCTATTTGTCTTCGCGTTTGTTTTCTGTCATAAACAAAGAAACAAACAGACACACACACACACACACCAAAAACATGAAGTCAAATTAGTGTAGTTATAGAACCCTCCCTGGAGTGTGTTTGATATGCTAAATGTCATTATGTTGAAGAAAACTAATTTTCCTTTTAGAACCTATCAGTTGTGAATAGCTTCTTTTTTTATTTAATTTATTATTTTACATGTCGATCCCAGTTCCCTCTCCCTCCCTCTCTCCCTCCCTTTTACCCTCTCTGCCCTCTCACAAGCAACCTAACCACCCTCCCCTTCCATCCCCCGCCCCAATTTCATATGTAGGGCAATGTCTTCCAGGTGGGATCATGTAGATCTGACAGGTCATTTGAAGTAGGGACTAGGACTTCTCTTCTGTCTCTAGATTAAGGCAGTTATCCCTCCATGGGGGATGTGTTTGCAAGGTCCTTTTGTGCACCAGGGATACCTCCTGGTTCCACTGTCTGAGGTCCCTTAGACTGCTTAGTCCTTCTGACTGAGGCCCATATTCGGGGGAGGGGGGCTGAGTCAGTCCATGCTGGATTCCCAGCTATCAGTCTGGGGGCCTGTTAGCTCCTCCTTGTTCAGGTCAGCTGTCTATATGTGTTTCTGCAACCTGGTCTTGTCCTCTCCCTCTGCATCTGGATTCTAGTTCCACTCAGTGTTTAGGTATGGGTGTTTGCTTCTGTTTCCAACAGGTATTAGATGAGGGCTCCATGGATAAATTAGTTGTTGATCTCACTATCCGGGAAGGGCATTTATGGTAGCCTTTCCATGGATGCTCAAATTGTTAGTTGGTGGCAGTCTTGTAGGTCTCTAGACCTTTCTTTGGGTTCAATTTTCTCTTCAAACCAATATTGGCTCCCTCTTTTATGTTCTCTCTCTCTCTCTCTCTCTCTCTCTCTCTCTCTCTCTCTCTCTCTCTATCTATCTCTCTCTCTCCTGACTTCTATTCCTACCTGGACTCAATCTTCCTAGTTGCACGTGTTTTCCTTACCCCCTCCTACTTCTCTCTCCATTCACTGCCCCCCACTTTCCCTGTGCTCTGGGGGATTTATCCCTTCCCTCTTCTGTGAGGGACTTTATATGAATCTCTTAGAATACACCTTGTATCCTAGTTCCTCTGGTGGTGTGAATTATACGCTGGTGATCCTTTGCTCTAGGTCTAAAATCCATATATGAGTGAGTACATACTATGTTCATCTTTGTGATGGGGTTACCTCAGTCAGGATGGTTTCTTTAAGTGCCATCCACTTGCCTGCGAATTTCAAGATTCCATTATTTTTTTTCTGCAGAGTAGTATTCCATTTTGTAGATGTGCCACATCTTCATTATCCATTCTTCAAATGAGGGGCATCTAGGTTGCTTCCAGGTTCTTGCTATTGCAAATAGTACTGCTATGAACATAGTTGAACAGATGTCTTTGTTGCATGGATGTGATCACTTGGGTATATGCCTAAGAGGGGGATTGCTGGGTCCTGTGGTAAACTAATTCCCATTTTCCTGAGGAACCACCATACTGATCTCCAAAATGGCTGTACGAGTTTGCACTCCCACCAGTAGTGGAGGAGTGTTTCCCTTTCTCCACATCCTCTCCAGCATGAGTTGCCATTGGTGTTTCTAATTTTAGCCATTCTGGCAGGAGTAAGATGGTATCTCAAAGTTGTTTTAATTTGCATTTCCCTGATAGCTAAGGATGTCTTTCAGCCTTTTTGATTTCCTCTATTGAGAATTCTTTCTTCAGTTCTGTACCCCATTTTTTAATAGGGTTATTTGGTGTTGTGTTGACTAGTTTCTTGAGTTCTTTGTATACTTTGGAGGTCAGCCCTTTGTCGGATATAGCATTGGTGAAAATTTTTTTCCCATTCTGTGGGCTGCCATTTGGTCTTGTCTACTGTGTCCTTTGCCTTACAGAAGCTTCTAAGTTTGAAGAGGTCCCATTTATTAATTGTTTCTCTCAGTGTCTGTTCCCCTGGAGTTATGTTCAGGAAGCGGTCTCCTATACCAGTTTGTTCAAAGGTACCTCCTACTTTCTCTTCTAAGAGGGTCAATGTGGCTGGATTGATGTTGAGGTCTTTGATCCATTTGGACTTGAGTTTTGTGCATGGCGACAGACATGTAAGCATGCTCCAGTGGTGCAATCGGTTAGTGCGCGGTACTTATAAAGCAGTATATGTGCAGGTGATGCCGAGGTTGTGAATAGCTTCTTGTCTAGAGGTGTGTCTTTGTGCCCACTTGCCCTCCTTCATCCTGAGATTTTTGTCTCGCTTACACTTGTGCTGGTCTTGTGCAACCTGCCAGTCTCTGTGAGATTGTATGTGCATCTTCCCATTGTGTCTGGAAAACACAGTTTCCTCGAAGTTACTCAACATCTCTGGCTCTTCCAATCTTCTTGCCCCTTCTCTACAGATCACTGAGTTTTGAGGGTAGGGGTGTGATTTAGACTTCCAGTTTTTGACTGAGCACTCCTGTTTCTTACTTTGTATGTATTTTCCAGTTGTGTGTCTCCAATCTACTGTATTTTTGATGAGGGCTTGAGTGATGCACTAACCAGTGGATCTAGCTGTATGCCATTTGGTGTCTTTTTATGTGAGTTCCTTTATGTTGCGCTGTGTGCTTTAGGTTTTTCCCTCAGGCCTGTGACTGGTCTCAAGCTCTTCACCTAAAGAGTGTCAAGTTTGGGTTCCATATCACATGTCAGACTTTAAATCCAATTAAAAAGTTGTTGCTTGTCCCCATAATATTTGTGCCACTTGTACACCACAGGCATTTCTTGCAGGCAGGCCATTTTTGTAGCTCACAGTGTTCTTAGTTGGGTAAGATTGATGTTTACTTTTCTGCTTCTATAGTGTTTACTAGCTCGGAAAGGCCAAGTTTTCAGTTGAGTACCAGCCAGATTGATCAGTGTTCTATGTCATTTAGAATGTGGTGTCTTCAGCAACATAGTCTTAATGACAAGTTATGGAGCATAAGACAATAGCCTAAATACTTGGAATGTCTATGTTGACCCCTTTGACAATTCCTAAAAGACATATAAACTAGTCTTGATTCTGGGGGTTTTATATGGTAGAATATGACATCTAGCTGGGGTATTGTGTTCAATGATCTTTCTTAACATTTTCTTTAAAATTTATTTCTCTGGATTTTTAATGGTTTCTTTTATCCCAAATTAGTTTTCTTTCTTGTATTGAGACTATCTACTGGTGTGGAGAAATGAATTCTTTGTCATACAGACTTTATTGGGTTAAACTAATCAATAAACAATACCTAAATTATAGACATTTTAAGTGAGGAGTATAAATATGCTGACTTCTCTTTGATAGGAAAAAGAAAAGCTAGACATAGAAATGAAACAAATTTTATATGGCTTGGGGATTGATGTGGATTTTTGTATTATTTACAAACATGATTTCAAGTATTTGGAAATAGAAGCTCGGTGGTCACATATAAAATAAAATTGTAAAGCTGATCATAATGATTGCCTGCATTTGGTTTCCATGTTATAACTATATTGTCATGCAGACCAAAGAAGCACAACTGCTCATCTCAGAATGTTTGGAAAATATTTCTTTTATCTGAGATACTATGACATTATAGTCAGATTGATGTGATGTGTTTTTATAGGACACTAACAAGTGCTGGTAAGGAACTGCAAGATAATTTCCTGAAGGCCCTGGCATTAAGAGAAGAAGATAATCGCAATGGGAAAGTGAGCGTGAGTACATTTTACCCCAAAATTGAAATGTATTTTCAGATACACAGTAAATACAGATGAAAAGAGCCTGAAACTTCTTCCATAAAAAGAAGTTTATGTACAGGCAAGAGAGACGGCTCAGTAGGTAAAGGAGCTTGCTGTTAAATCAGGTCACCAAGGCCCACACAGCGTCAAGGGAGAGCTGACTAAATGGAATTGTATTGACCTCTGCATGCATGCCACAGCACTTGTGCACCCCACACCCTCAAAATGGTAAATGTCATGTAAGATATGACTATATTTACATATATGAACATATTTACCCAACTGGTTATTATCTCCTACTCGGGCTAATCCTAGGTTAAATAGTCCTAGCTAACCGCTGCCTCCAAACTCCATAACCCACTGACTTCCTAACTTTGTTTCATGTTGTTTTCAAGGGTTACCTAAAAGATACTTTTGTGGTCTGTCTTACAGCTCCACTATTTTCTGACATCACTGCTTCTAATGATCTATATTATACACCTATGAACCCTTCCCCTAGAAGATTTCCTTAAGTGTTACTTGGTATCATAAATATATAGTTTTTAACCTTAGCTGGATAGTCACTAGTTTGAAAACCATCATATTGCCATACTTCTTGGCCATGAGAAGATTGTGTGACCATTTATTTATGGGATGAGAAAGGTCATACTGAGTTTAAAGGTTGTGGGCCTAGAGCACTGATATGGTACAGAGGTTATAAGAGAATCTGGAGGTGGAGCATGACTACCATCAAGGTCAGTACTCGTTAGCTGAATACAACAGATCTTAGAAGGGTCTCTACATGAAGAAAGGTTGCCAATTAGGCAGGTTCATATGTTTTTATAAGCCATGTTGTCCTCTTGCGTGATGTGGTATTTAAAAGAATATTGTCCTTTTAATATTGAGTTTGGAAACAAAATAGAAGCACTTTGCATAATGCATGATTCATTAAGAATTTAATATTTAATGTGCTATGTGGAGTATATTTATAGCCACTAAAGTCAGAATTGTGAGTGAAGTAGATATAAACAATATTGTAACATATTTTTTTTCTAGTGTATAAGAAAAGATAGTTGAAAGGGCTGTTCGTGATGACTATAATTTTATTTGGTATCTAAAGATTATTCATTATCGGTAGGATGCTATACAATCAGAATATTAGCAGTACAATTTATAGAGTATATTTATGCTACAGGAAGAATTTGTTCTTTTTATTAATGTTTCTCTCTGTGTAAATCACTCATATTTGCACAAACAAACATGAATAAGACATAGGCTCACCCTACATTTCTGTTGCCACAGGTTTATGTAACTCTTCTGAGTGGACAAGTAGCTAAATAATTTTCAGATGGCAATTTTCAGAATTTTTTATTTTATTATCTTATAAGAGTCTAATGAAAACTATGATATTTTGTGTGGCGTTCCTGATGGCACTGATTTCCTCTTCCATATTGAGTATGTAAACAGCTACATGACTGACTAGTTTGACCTTTGAAATACGTATTATTGAAGCTGGCATAAAATACTATTTACAGCTTTCTATTCACAGTCATTTAAAGAAGCCACTGTAATTGGAACAGGAAAAACCTATGAATTAGTTACCTTCTAATATACCCATATCCTGTGTTGAAATCTCCGTGAAATGTAAGATTGCATTGTATATGACCAATTACATTGTGCTGACATGATCTTTTCTCTCTTTTCTATCTTCAAACTTCTCTAAAATGTTCCCTTTCGAGAAAAGAAAGATATCAGAGAGATCCTTATTTCCTTTTTAATAGAATCCATGCCTGTCTTCTGTAAACCATTGTGGAAAAATTATATGATTCATAAAGTCTTGCCCTCATTACAAACAGGTTACCTCAGTTTTTGGAAAACAAAATGTATACCAACTTTCCTTTAGCTGGAAAGGTAGACTTGAATGGTTCTTTATCTTTAATTCATTTTTGGATAAGACATATAATATGTGGGCATTAAGACAAAGGTGAGACAGCAGAGGTTATGTAGCTATGTTATCTGTGTTTAATTTTTGTTTGACCAATTATTACAGGCTAAATGTGTGTACTTTTACTTTATGCAGCCCAAGTATTCCCACCTACAATGTGAAGAATTTTTACACTGATGAGACATTGCCATGTTAAAATAACATACTGTATAAAGCATACATGTATGTATAATACTTAGATGGTTAAGGTCCCTAGACGCAAAGCCCAGTTTTCTGATGTGAAACCTGTAAGGGCCCGAGAAATTGTGATGATTGTAGACAAAGAAGCTAGGAAGAGATGTGACCTCAGCAGAATCCCAGTGTTAGTCCAATCACTCAGGAAACTCTGTGAATTGCGTCACAGTCTCTTATGCTTTAAAGCAAGGGAACTATGCCTTTATCCACTCTTGTCTGCTTCCTCTCTGTTAATTAATAAATAGCTTTCACAGAGTCAGGAGGTAGCAAAAGTCAGGCCATCCTTTTGAGGAAGGTGCAGGCAGGAACAGGAATAATTAGCTGCTAGCACCTGCCGAGTCTATAGATGAGTGCTAGTGCCCAGGGCAGCGATCTGGGAGGGGCATCATTTGCCACAGTTACCTACAGCTGCCCTTGCCATCTCTGTTACTTTCCCTTGCCCACTCTTCCCATTAGAAATAAGTAAATTAAAACATGAGCTATTTACTTCTCAAGTATACGGATCATTTATGAAATAATGTTATGAAGTATATACACCCAGAATTTTCTAGATAAGAGGAATGACTACAGAAAAATTTAAAATTCAGAGTGAATAATTAATACTGTTTCTGATCACTCTCCCAGAGGAAATAACAACAAACATTTAAAACAATTTAGAACAAATCATACTGAAAAAGTTATGTTGCCGCAAATCCATTCATTTAAATAAGAGCAAAACATTGTGCCAGGTGTTATATTTTTTTTCATTGTGAAAAGTATCAGAAAGACATAGTTTAAGAAGTTCTGTGTGCTACCTATCCCCAGCTAGTTGACTCCCCCATTGTTTCTCAACCTGTAATGGGGCAGAGAGCCACTGGGGAATAGAATAGTGGGCCAGGAAGTAGAGAGGACTCAGTCCTGGACCAGGCAGGCCACAAGGTAATCTTGTCATGATATTCCAAGTAAACTTTCTTCACCTAGGTCCCACATTATAGTTTCGGCCACGTCCAAAAGAAATGGTATTGATTCATCAAAGGAAAAAGTTCACTGATTTTTGAGAGCACTCAGAATCTAATAACTCTCCAAAGCTGATGATTAAGCTCCTAACATGAGCTTGAGGGACCATTTTAGACTCAACTCATAATAACCATAAAAATAATTGAATGAATGAATTAATAATCAAGAAAGATGTTAACCAAAAAAACTAAAGAAATTAGGGAGGTGAACATTTTTTAAAATCTCAGAAATAAGAAACAAAAACATAAGTAGAAATCACAATCTTAGAGTTTTGTTCTTGCCTTTAATTTTGAGACTAATTTAATTACAATGTTTCTTTCCTCTCCTTTTCCTTCCTCCAAACCATCCCATAAACTCCTTTCTGCTATCCTTCAAATTCATGGCCTCTCTTTTCATTGCTATTACATGCATATGTGTTTGTATATATGTGTATATTCCCAAATAAAACTTACTGAGTCCATATATTACTTGTATGCCTGTTTCAGAGCTGAGTACTCAACATGGGGCCACTAACTGGTGTGTTCTTCCATGGGTAGGACCAACTCTTTATCTCGTAGCTTTACTCAGGTTCTTTCTATAGGGTTGAAGTCTTGTAGGCTGTTCCTGTTCAGAAAAAAAGGGACTTTAGGCATGTCTGTTGGTGGTGCCATCCTTGTTCAGCTCATGCTTGGGAGGTCATTTTGGTGGAACTTTATGGGTATAGCTTTTGATGTTATGAGGAGACACAGTCTCACAGCAAAGTCTCCAGTCCTCTGGGTCTTACAGTCCTCTCCCTCTCTTCTACAATGTTTCTTGGGCTTTAGGTACAAAAGTGTTTCATAGATGTAGCCATGGGGACTGGGCTCCACAACTCTGCATTTCAATTGGTTGTGATTTTATGTAATGGGACCCTGTCTGTTGTCTAGAGACATTTCCTTGACGAGAAGTGGAGACTATACTTACCTGTGGGCATAAAGATGTGCACACACAGACAGATACACACACGCACACACACACACACACACACACACACACACAGAGAGAGAGAGAGAGATACAGAGAGAGAGATTCAGAGAGAGAGAGAGAGAGAGAGAGCAGGAACAAAGGAATGCAGCAACCATGCAGTGATATCTTTCCCTCCCTAACTGTAGTAAGTGGAGAATATACGAAGTAATCTTGACAGCAAGGACTGAACAAGTAACCTGTCTATTTAGATGATACTTAACTGAGCTTCCTATTCCTTTTATCCACTCCTGAGTCCTATGGAGAGGCTAGATCTCAGAAGGGGAGGTCCTTTAAATTATTCTGTCTGTGTGTGCCTGTGTGTGTGCATGTGCGTGTCTGTGTCCATGTGTGTATGTCCATGTGTGAGTATGTGTGTCTCTCTGTGTGTGTGTGAGAGAGAGGGAGAGACAGAGAGACAGACAGAGAGAGAGAGAGAGAGAGAGAGAGAGAGAGAGAGAGAGAGAGAGAGAGAACTCCCGGGAGTTGGTTCCCTTCTTTTACCTGTGGAAGCTGGGGATCAAACTCAATCTAACTCACGTCACCATCCTGTGTACACATGCATCTTCCCATAGGGATATCTCATTGGCCTGGCTGAGGTCCTTTGATGCAGTGCATCAAAGTTTTAGACTGCAGGTCTCTATATTTACTCATATGGGTGGAGAAGGCAGAGGGAGTTGGCTCTGCACCAAAGATTTCACTACAATCAAAACAGAAAAGTTCAATGCATTTATAGATTTATAGAAATAAAGGGAATGCCTCAGAAGGCTTCTTTATTTGTCATTTTTAATTTAACTTTCCTTTAATTTATTCTTTGTGTCTTTCCCATCATACACCTCAATACCATGCATTTCTCCACCCCTGCATATCTGCCATTTGCCCATGCCACATCCCCCCAAATAAAATAACATTTAAGAGAGAGAGAGAGAGAGAAAAAAAAAAGATCTCATCGTGGAAGCTGCAGTGTGACACAGTGAGTCACTAGGTAAACCCCTTTGTCCATGTATATTTACTATTTACTTGTAAGTGTTCATTCTTGGATGAGGCCCCCATTCTCTTCCTTTCCCATCACCCCTCCTCTCCTTCCTTCATGAAGGAAACTCAGTAATGGCTGTCTTGCTTTTATTAATGTCCACTTTTGTATGATGCGATGGACTGTGCTTGGTATTAACAGGATGACTTGTATTTCTAAATGGCTTTACACCTTACAAAAACAGCTGGAAAACAAGTCTGATAAAATGGCATCTCGACTATTTGAAAATGCACATGTCAAAATGAATGAATGTAAGTTAAAGGTTGGTTCCTGCTGTCTTGAGCATTTCTGTGTACCCAGGCAATGGAGATGTCCTTGAGAGAAATCTGCATTCCACTCTGGAATCTGTAATCAGGTATTAAGTATTTATTAATTTATCTAGCACAGGAAATTGTACACATATTTTCTTGTGGGGTGTTTTCTTCTTTTTGAGGGGGATAAATTTTTTCCCCCAGATTCTTGAAAAACTATTTGGGGAGGAGAAGCATCCAGTTTTAAATACTTTGATTCAGGGTAAGTGGAGTTGGAGTGAAACACAAAAGTGTCTATGTCTGACCCCCTGGTAAGAACCACCATCACAGCCCTGAGTTTCTGCACCTCTCCAGCAAGGAGAATTACATTGGAGTGCAGGATCAAGTCTTCTGCCATTAGGCTGTAACCAGAAGAGAGCAGAGAGGGACTGTGAGGGGAGGGGCAAAGGGAAGGGCTGTGGAAGGAGACTGATCCTTGCTTGAGCCAGTTTCCTCACAAGTTTCCTCACATCATAGAAATGAGAGGAGCAGACTTCATTTTGTTTTGTAGCTTTCCCATATGGCATTCTCCTTTGCATTCTTGCTGACAGATGGCTGCCCAGCCTTTTCCTAAATAGTTTAAATATTTCCAGTGATAGGAAAATCATTCCTTTGTAGGTTGTCTTTTCCATTTTGGCAAGTTAGAATTTGACTTTGGTATTGAAACCTGGCTATTTATATTATCCTTTTAAAGTTTTCTTGCTTGTTTTCTGCTAAAAAAGGAATAACGCTC
The DNA here is from genome assembly GCF_943737965.1 of Phodopus roborovskii. NCBI lineage: Eukaryota > Metazoa > Chordata > Mammalia > Rodentia > Cricetidae > Phodopus > Phodopus roborovskii. The sequence continues at coordinate 7,911,147 of NW_026126525.1, read as the reverse complement.
TCTGTAGTTATTTAAGCCTCTGTCATTCTATGTAACATTGTATTGTTCCTTAAAACAAAAAAACAAAAACTTCTCCATTAAAAAACCCCAAGTGCAGCATGCATATTAAAGCATGTAACTCTCTAGTATGTATAAATTGCTTTAATTCATAAACTACTAGGAAAATGAAGCAGCACTCTGGTCATGCTCCAGAAGAAGAACTAGAACATTACTGACAACAAATAAATCCCATGTATACCGCTTCAGTCAGGACTGTTCTGCTCTCAAAGGCTGTGTGCTCCTTCCACGGGTACCATCCCACTCTGTCCGTTTTGAATTCTTCTAAACACAACGATATCTTCTGACCTCTGTCACCAAATGTTTCATTTGTGAGAATCTCTACGTCATCAAATGCCACTGTGACATGTATCATTTAATGTGTTGAAGTTTTTTAAATTTTATTTTTTTAATGCTGAATAGGATAATGGAATCTTAATGTGACACAATTTTTGTCCTTCATGGCTAGAACATATTCTGTCCAACTTAAGGTGTATTTCTATATCCTGCTTAAGTTATATATCCTATCCTACTTAAGATACTCAAAATCACTAATATGAACTTTTTTTACTCCATATTTACCATTTGGATGGGTATTGACCAGAGATGTCTGTTTTTCATATAGTGAGTAGGGATCATGACACATGGAGAAGCTGTTTGCACATCTCCGCAGGATATCAGACAAATATATATAAGTTCGATTTCAAAGTATCAGTCTTGGTAGAAGTTGAAACTTAAGGAGTTTCTAGTGCATATTACTGCTTAGAGCTGTGTGATTCCACCCTTCAGTGTGGGCACAGACTTAGGAAAATCATTCTGGTTAATGCCAGGGACACTCAATCATGTCACCCCAAACTAAACTTGGTACTTTGTGGCATGGTAATGTATTACACAATGTATTGTTATTGAATGGAATGTGCTGTGGTTTCTAATGACCTGGATATTATATTAAATAGTATATCCTATGATTGTGTCACTGATTACATTAGCTCATGCTACACTATAATTAAAGGGTATTTTAAATTAACAATTATAGTAAGCTAGCATCTATGAAAATGATTAAAAAGTCATGTCCTTTCTTTCTGGTCCAATGGTATTAATTTGAAGGCTAGAATTTACATTTTACCTCACTAGTTTTATTGAATTTTGCTGTTATTCAGGCCATTTGTCTGCCTATTAGGATACTCACATTCAAAATTAATTAATTCAACATCATAATTATCTCTAGCTGTGCACTCAATGTCAGGAAATGATGAGCAATTGGCTGACAGTTGGTGCGGGTACTCAGGGTCATCTCTCTTTGGGTCTTGTGGTAGGGCTTATATTTTCTTGTCAGAGAAATTTGCTTCCAGAGTAGATTAATTTTTACCTCTGTGTAAAAAGGATAGTATCTTGCATGTGCAAATGTCATAATTTGGCCTTGAGCAATGTCTAGTGTGAAAAAATAAAATGTTAGTGAGGAGTAGCATTCATTTAGCCAAAAAACAAAACAAAAACAAAAAACATAGCTATGCATTTATTCCAACTGAAATTACTTATTTGAGGCATTCTGAAGGCATGATATGAATGATGGATCTGTGTCCTCTCATGTTAGATAGAGCTGATCTCTAGCTGGTCCTTTATAGTTCTATTGAATATATAGTTGTTTACTTTCTGGATTATTTATTTCCAGTTTAGAGCCTGTGCCTATGCTCCCTCTTATCACACCTGTGGATCTCCTGCTTAATTACAAGGCCTGCTCAATTCCTCCTCACAAGCAGTAGCACCATTTGCATCTTCATCTTTACACGTTTTACATCCACAGCCTATGTGCAAATGTTTGTTTTTCTCTGATATAATGGTGGGAATGAGAGTCTAGAAGATGCAGTCCTGCTGGGGTTCAGCTGTGTTTTTTGTAAACTAATGGGTCTAGAATTGAAGTCCCTAATCATTGCTGCTAATGTGTGTGCACTTTTAGCTTGTCTGCAAAATCGGAATTACTGAAGAGATAATGATTTAAAATCCTATTAGTGATGAATGCTGATTCAAAACTCTCGTGGTTGTACTTTGTGATTGTGTTGCTGTGAATTATACCTAAAAAAAAAAAAAAAAAAGGGACCCTATTACTCCTCATCTTGCAGAACTGCTACTGTTACATCCTCAGGAAATCTTTCAGGGCTGAAAATTGTGTTTGGAGTGTAAGGGCTCATTTATTCTTTAAACACTACCAGTAGTGTTTTTATAAGGCATGTGACCAAATCATAATATGTGCTTTAAGCAATGAAGTAATGAAAGTTGTTGACTATCAGTAGGAAACTTGGATGCTATTCAGTTGATTTTGGGATATGAGGGGGAAAAAAGGTAAAGCTCACTGGATCTCAAAGGGAAAACTTAAAAGTTCATGAATAATAAACAGGGAAAATATTTTTAAAAGGTAGGGTGTCAAATTCCTATGACATCAGTTTAGTATATATGTTCCACACTCATGTATGGAACATTACCTACACTCACAGTGACCTTGGCCACCGAACGAAGGCCATATTTTTGAAAGCCTCGAGTTGTACTGAAGCAGTTGCTAAAATAGGCACAAATACGCTTTCCTTCCATTCGGTACATAGAACTTTCTCCCACCTGTTTATTTTCCCTTAAACAAACATATTATCTGATATAGCCAATCCAAAGAAAATGTTCTCTCCCAACACATGAATGAAACCCCCTCTTACGGTCCCGTTGCTAAATCCCAGAGATTCTGATGTAGTTCAGGCTCCTATATCATATTCATGCCACTCTTGGAATCACTTCAGTGAGTGCCCAAAATTAATTTCAAGCATTTAATCAGCTTCTGTTTAAGCCTGCTTTCTCCACTGAGAGTGGGGTTTATTTTCCATATTGCAAGTATATTATAACACAGACTGGAAGCTGTGCCAACATGAAGTTTTATATGAAAAATCAGCTTTAGCCTTAGTCTTGGATAGATACACAGAATAGCAAAATTTAGAACATTACATAAAATTTGTGCCATTGGCCCTTATGAAAATTCTCTTATACTATGGTTATTTTCTGACAATTAGACACAGGCTTGTGGTATATTAAAGATAATAGGCTCTGCAGTTGAGTCTCTGATTCATAGATTAATTGTGGTACTAATGAGTACTTTGTTTCTGTCATGGAGGGACAGCGATAACAGACTCAGTGAACTTCAGGGTGCCTTAAATGAGTCACAATGGTGTACATTGTGTGGTGCCTATATTTATTGAATGCTTAACAGATAGTAGATATTATGAGATAGTAAATTATTACATAAAGTAGTGACTCTCATAAGAATAACTAGATAAACACTTAAAATAGAGTTGCTTTTCGTTCATGGATGATTAAGTTGAGGCTCAAAAAATGTGATCTTAACTATCCTCTAAAATTGGAGCAGTCAGAATTTTAATCTCACTGTTTTATTACTTGGCATTATTAAAAACTTGAGCGTATTTTGCCTAAATTTTGGATATAACTGATTTGTATATTTCTTAAATTTCCTTATTTAATAAATTGTCCTTGAGTGTATATACCATGCTTTTGTGCATGACTTTTCTGGCCCTGACTTAAATTTGCATTCAATTGAAAAAGATTACAAAGTCAAGTGGAATGAGAAAATTATCTTGGCTCTCAAACCAATAAAGCTATGCTGGAGGAATGGCTGAGGGTCCAACTAAAGACCTCCTGTCACCGTGCTCTCCTATTTCATTCTTTGGAACAGTGTGGAGGAAAGTATGCTGTAGAGACTGACCATTACTGTGGGATCCACATACCATCTCAGCTGATAGCTACTGATTTGCTAATCCTCTGTGAGAAATGTATAGAAGATTCTCATGTCCATTTCCAGGGTGAATAGAAAGGGCAGAACAATGCATTGACAAAACCAACAGACTCTAAGTAAATGAAAGTGAAAACACAAGATTGAGCCCCTAAGGACTCACACTATGTAAAGTGAACTGCTTGGCAAGAACATTGCAGTCACAGAGTTTGTACAGTATTATGGTCATCCTAGAGCCTGCATCCTGAGAAACATATATGTGCAGGAAAGACTCTGAAGTTTCATATTGGTCTTAAAGCTCAAGGGAACTCAAATCATTAAAATGTGGAGACATATCTACATCAGAGGATTTGCCTTAACAACATGAGAATTCTAGGACAAAAAGTTAAATACAGAAATCAAACAAGCATTAGATTTAGGTTGATGAGATGAATGTAGATGGTCCTAGTGGCTAATTTCCCTTGGTGACTTAGCAGAGTCGTATCCCAACAGGTCTCAGCAAGCCAAATGGAACAACAGGACACTTTCTGAAATGCTCTTCTCTGAGGAGAGAACTTTTTAATAGAGGTTTTGTGTGTGTGTGTGTGTGTGTGTGTGTGTGTGTGTTGTGTTGTTTTGTTTTTTTTCTCATAGCACTATAAAGGTATGGGGTACTGACAATGCCCTGCTGGAATGTTGGCCAAGTGCACATGCATCTGGTCAGAGATGTAGATAGTGTGCATTATACTTCTTCCTAACTTATCAGTCTTCTCTTTATAATTCTCAGTGTAAGATCCATACTGTAAGATGCTAGTAGTGTATGATCCACCATAATGCCCCATTCTCACTTTTTAAGCAACTTGTCATACAATTTTAGGAGCAAGAATATCTTCCACTGTAGCGTCAAAGCTAAAAATATCAGAGGCAATGACATATAGGTTGACTAAATTAGACTATGACTTGTTAAAAAATACCTGTAAGTAAAGTGAATGCATCAAAAAGTCAAATGTGGACATTGTGTCAGTGTAACTTACATATCAATTTTTCTTTCTGCCATCTCCCAAGACAGACAAAAACAGGAATAGGAATGAATAAATTGAAAATGTCCAGATATCCAGTGATGTCTATAAATGTATGGCATAAAATATCAGAATAAAAATAATACTTAGATGTAGTGAGATAACCACCCCACCTGCATCTGTTACACTGACCACGCCCACTGGGGCTTGGGGACAGGTTCAGGTGCAACCTGGGGGGTGGGTGGCTAGGGCTTGGGACAAGGACCCCAGCTCACTCTCTTACTTCCTGGTCAGAGCATCTGCGGCATCCGGAGATATCCTTGGAATTGGAACCAGCGGGCAGTCATCTTTTTCTGGTGTAAATGATTTCTTCTCAAATAAACATCCATCAGCCTATTGTTTCCCAGATTCTTATTTACCACGTTTGAGTATTCACAATTAGAAGCCTCTAAATAATCTCTTCTTCTGTAGTTGGAAGGTGGAGTCTGACATGGGAAGCTTTTCAGGAGTTTAAGGGCTGCTGAGACCTCACAGTGAGAACCTGTGTCTGGACCACACAATGGGGAGAGAATAATCAGAACGCCTTATATACATGTATGAAAATGTGAAGGTTCAAATTAATCAGTGAAAAAACAAGAACAAAACACCAAAAACAAACAAGACTGATGGTGAACTAAATTCTAACAATGCAGAACTCAGATAGTAAATGATTTAATAATCTGTTAGAATACTATAAAACTATTAATAAGATTTCAATAAAATTGGTGATGCTTTAAACATTGTCACAAACAAATTCAAAAAACACACATTCAAGATGGAAATAAACACAGCAGCCCACAGCCATTCTTTTTCCCTGTCAAAGAAAGGACCCAGAAGATTTTGAAAGACCTAAATCTTATTCCATTATAGCCATGGAATTAAGATGTGACATCAAAACAACCCATGTTTGGAAATAGCCATGAGTTCAGGCTCCCTCATTTTGTGAATGACTAATTTTGCTCAAGTGAAACTAATTATTGATTTGATATTATCTGCATTAAAAAAGACATTGTCAGTAAGTAATTCAAGAATAAACTCACTACATTTCTCTTTTATTTTAATTGAAGGAAGTTATTCTCAAAAAGATGCTGAGGTTATGTCTGTCAGTGAGCTAATGGAACTGTAATTTGTTTTTCTGCATTTTTCTTCTGTCCTCCCAGTTTTAACATGATATATTATTTCAAATGGGTGCAGATAAAATGTTCACTTAAAAACAACATTGAGAGAAAATTTTATTCTGTACTCAGATTTACAGATTGTGAAACCTGAATTTTTCTTGGTGAGGCCACTGCCCTCAGCATAGCAAGAATTAGTTCCTTCTGATGTTTGCCTGGGGGTGACTAGAGAGATGGTTTAGGTTTTAAGAGCACTGCTCTTCTAGAAGACCTGGATTCAATTCCCACCACCCACCTGGTAGCTCAAAACTGTAACTCCAACTCTAGGGAATCCAATGTCCTCTTTTGGCCTCCTGGGGCAGTAGACATGTACAGTGCTAAAGAGATATACATACAGGCAAACATGGACTATTAATAAAGACAAGGGGGGGAGGAGGGAGGAGAGAGCGTGTGTGCCCTAAGGAAGTAAGGATTGACATCTAAAACAGAAACTTCAAACTTTCCATTTGGTCAACTAAGATTTTAGAGGGAGGAATACCATTTAGTTATCAAAGGCTCAAGGCCTCAGAGTGTCGACAGAAAATCATAAAAATTGGAGGGCAAGGAATGCAAGTTAATGAACCACTATCACAGCCTCTACACCCAGCACTAGTTTGGCCAGCTGCCCATAAAAGAAGTCGATTTTCCTTAATTAAATATAAGACCTCAAGAAACATTAGGGAATAGTCTAGTGTCCCATTTTCCTGTTCCATCTTGACTTATAGTACCAAGTCATCACAGGGAAAACTCAAGATGAGTTTTATAAAACCCCAGAACAGGAACTGGTTTACCAACTTTCCAATGCATAGCCTTATTACAGACCTAAAGAAATGCTTTCTTTTATGACGTTTCTAGATAGCAGCACAAATAGATAAATTGCATGGGCAGGTGGCTCACAGTAAGTTTCATATAGGCATATATAAAGATGTGTTACTATAGGCACAATGAATTTATTAGGGTCAGAACTAGGAAGCAAAGACAGGACCAACCTGTCAAGATGGATGCAGGGATAACAGTCAAACACTAAAACAATGATGAAATGCATGTCACATTGCACATAACAAAGGCAGGCTTCTATGGTGTCCATGACCTTGGCTGAAACACTTTCCCTAGAGATCAGTTTGATAACAGAAAGAAAAATTTAACGTTAGGAATATGAACAGAAGAATGAAATAGAGGAGAATTTGGAACTGACCAAATATTGTCTTCAAGGAAAGTGCATTAAACTAAAAAAAAAAAAAAAAAAAAAAAGAGATCATTTTACATTGGCATGATCACATGTTTTGCCACCAGTGAAAACAGAGGCTCAGAAGTAAGTTAATTTCTGTTACAGAGAAAAAGTTCTTTTTTTTTTTTTTTTTTTTTTTTTTTTTTTTTCCAAAGCTATATAAAATGCCTATGTTGGCTAAAAGAGAAATGACTGCAATTGTACTTGAGGTTGCACTCAAATAGTTTACTCATATTTTGGATTGTGGAAGCTCGGTGGTTTGCACTGAGGGGATGTGTCTGTGAAGATACATTTTCTTTCAACCATATCCCTTTCAGCCAGATGCACAGTACGAGTGTCTGTAACATTATTTTCCAAAAGCAAAACGTAACCCTAATGGGAGGAGAAGGAAAATACCAAAAATGATTTTCCCAAAGTGTTCTTGCAATAATAATTTTTCCTTAAACATAGAAGAAATTATGCTCATACATCTTACTCTGACTACTGACTGGAAAATCGAAAGTCTAGATTATATAGCCAAGAAGACATGATTAAAACATGCTCCTTCTGATGCTACTGCATCTTTTCAGAGAGGAAAAACAGAAACTAATGTCAGGAATGTGTTTTCACAAAGTCTTTAGCTTATGCTATTTGTTCTGAGTTTAATCAGAAATTAAAATTAAAAGAAGACATGTGTTTGTTTCTTTGAGAATAAAAAAACGGTTGTGTATCATTTACTTAGTGATATCATCTATCATGTCAGTCTCCCCTTTTGCTTTAGATCTATCTATGAACAACTAATATGATATGGAGAACACCAGAACCCCTGACTTAGATCTGCCTGATATTGCTTACCATTTTAATAATACTTTAAGTTGAGATGAAATTAATTCTCTGTTTCTGTCTCTGTCTCTCTCTTTCTTGTGTGTGTGTGTGTGTGTGTGTGTCAGTGTTATCAAAGAAAGGGAGGCTATCAATTAAGAGTGTGGTGCATGGGAAGAAACATGGGAGGAAGAAAGGAATCAATATAATTATATTTTGGTTAAAATATAAAAACAAATAAATTTACTTTAAAAAAAGATTATGCCCTATAGTACAATAGTGGCACAAATGTTATGAAAGTAACCAACAATTTTGGGTTGGATTTAAGGCTTGCTCCATGAGGACTCTAGGGGAAACTTACTACTATTATTCTGCTAAAGGAATGCATAGATCAGTACATCACGTAACCCTCATAGTAGATGGTATTTAACACAGAGACCCACAACTGGGCAATGGGCACAGATCTAGAGACTTTGGAGCACCCAGGCCTAAATAAGATGTCATTATCAAATCCTTTTCCTGAAGGCTCAGGGACCAACAAGGAATAAAGGGAGGACAAATTGTATGAGCCAGAGATGGTTGATGACTCTAAGGAAACATCTTCCAGACATAAAATAACAGATGTGTGTATGAACTTACAGAGACTGTGACAGTATGGAAAGACAAAACCCCAGCTCAGAGAAGGGAAGTGGGAACAAAGCCCCACCCCTAGCCAAAAGCTATTTGCAGCTGATAGCTGTGGGAAAGGAAAAACCAATTTTCTTCAGTGAAGTGACAGTGGCTATATCAACCACGTTCCAGGCAAGATTCACGACCAGGAATAATTGGCTATCACAAAACAGGCACCATGGTTGTTTTGTTGGTTTTTTATTTTCCTTTTTGTTCCTTTCTTTTTAAATGGAGAAGGAACATGAAGTTGGGTGTGTAAAACTGTGGGAGATCTGGGAGGAGCTGGGGGGAGGAGAAAGAATATGATCAGAATATACTATATGAAAACTGAAATAGTTTAAAATATATAAAAATGTAAAAATGGGGGAGGAGGGAAAGAAAAGAAAAAGGACGTTAGCACCCACACAAGAACAAGCCCAAAACAGAAATCAAGGCAAAGAAGGAATGGCTGGAGTATAGGGAAGCAGAGGGGCAGAGGCAGATGTGCCCAGTATTATACAACAGACCTTAACCAAATGCAGGGTGTCCTAGTGTGGGTTCTACTGCTGTGAAGAGACACCATGACCCTGACACTCACAAAGAAAACATTTGATTGGGGTTGCTCACTTACAGTTTCAGTCCACTATCATCAGGACACAGAGCACGACCCATGCAGGCGCACAGGCATGGTGTTGGAGCAGCTGAGAATTCTGCATCTTGCAGGCAGCAGGGAATCGAATGGCTGTCACACTGAAGGAAGCCTGAGGTAAAGAGACCTCAAAGCCCACCCCAACAGTGACACACATCTTCAAACAAGGCCACAACTCCTAATAGTGCCATTCCCTTTGGGGGGCATTTTCTTTCAAATTACCACATTTCACTCCCAGGACCCACAAAGAATGAATTGTAATAAAATCCAAAATCAGCTATAAAAATGTCAGTATTTTCTGACTTCAGAAATGTGTGATTTTTTTTTTAGAATACCAAAGGAGTTGGTGACATATTTCTAGCTGGCTTATGGCTTATGCCTGTGAAGGAGAGACATTGGAAGGACATACATCCATAATAAGAAGGGTTGTTTTGATGATTTGTTTTATAATTTTAAACTGTAAACAAAACGGGGGATGTGTTCTGGTAAGGCCAAATGTTTTTGTTGTTGTTGTTGTTGTGTTTTTGTTTTTGTTTTTAATGTCCCATTGCAGTAGTGCAGTAGGAAGGGAAAATTACAGTATGAGACTCGAATGATGGCCACCATGGAAATTACATCAATCTAGGATCCCACACAATAAAACAGTATGAAGGGACTGCAAAGGAGCATATTTATATCTTCAATTAGATATAAAACTGTTCTAACCAAAATTTTTCAGTTTTTTCATACTTAACAATATATTTAGATATTTTCATTAAAGATCAGTTATCTTAACTTTTATAATCATCTACAGATGCCAAATTTAAGTAATTTGGAAATGTTATGAACTTGTTTGTTTTATTTTTGTTTTTTCATTTTGCTGTATTGTTTTCATACCTCTGTCCCTTGTTCTCCCAAACACCTGAAGGCACATTCATGAGAGAATACTTGAAATTCAAAGGCATACATTGTGTGTCCATACCCATATCATTTATCACTCACCAATGTGGTTTGACTGACAGATGGCCCTAAAGTAGAGAGAGCAACGTTCAAGTAGGCTTGAAGTAGGAGGGTTCGTTAAGTTATGAGTACATCCCAGGAATACACCCCACGTGGATTTCCTCACTTCATTTATTGAGGCTAAAGCTACAGGAGCCTGATGCTGCTCTGAGCTTCAAGAGGGGACTGACAGAAAGTTCAGCTCATGGAAAACTTTCTTCTACAGTTAGAAAAACATTCTGGCTTCATCCTGCACATACATTCTGCCCCAAGGCTTCTTGCTACTGTTTTCTGAATTACTCACTAGCTTGATGAATGGCAGTCACAAGTAGCGTTTTTACTGCAATGTACAGATGTTGCTATTTTCCATGATTTTCTTGGAGTAAGTAGAGGGTTTTCATGTAGAAAAAAAAATCATTTTGGATGTAATAAAAGAATTTAGATTTCTACTTTTCACAATTCTATATGCTACCCACCTCTTTACTAATTTTTTAAAATTGAGTTTGTTTAAGGAACCTGTCTTTTTTAGCATTGATAGAAAGCAGATGTTAACAACTGGATGAGGCTAGGAGGTTTAGTGAGAATAACAGAGAAAAGTGTGGTGATGTCGTTGAGGGTGAGGAGTGGAGTTAAAATACTTGTGGAGAACAGTGAAACTTGGTGTGTTGTGTGTGCAGAGAGAAGATGAAGAAAAAACAGATGAAAAGAGGGAAATGTGTGAAATATTTCATACAGGCTTAGGATTGCCTATATTTAATAAAGATTTAATTGGATATTTAAGAGCCTTAATTGGTTTTTCAAATGAGTTTTATTAATTTATTATTTATTCAATATCCAGGCTGCAATTTCCCCTCCTTCCTCTCTTACCAGCCCCTCCCCCCATACCTCCTCTGTTCTCATCCTGCAACCCTCTACTCCTGATTAGGAGAGGGCAGGTCTCCCAAGAACATCAACAAAACATGGTGAAGACTAAGCACCTTCCCATGTATTAAGGCTGGGCAAGGTGACCCAGTATGAGGAGTAGGGTCCCAAAAGAAGAGCTGGAATTTCTAGGACTCTTAGACCCAGGCATAGAACCTAGTATAAAGCATAGAGTATGGATGCATTCCTTGGAAACATTTCTAAGGCCTTTAGTGCATGTCTGTTTGTCTGTCTGTCTGTCTACGTATTTGATGTTCGAACTCTGTGATGTATTCACAATTGCCACTTTTAAAAACTAATCCATATTATTTATGTTAAATAATGTTTTCTTTTCAAGTAGGATTCATGCCTCATGCATTTTTACAATAGCAAACTGAAGTGAAATCTGAATAATTTTCACAATATTAAAGGGCTTTTCACTGTGATGTTATTTAGCTTAATTGAAGAATCCTCGTGGTTATAGTTTGATGTTCGTGTGAATATTTCTAAGGTCTGTCCATTATGCTTTGAACAAAGATCTTTGGGAGATGGTAAGCTTTTCTTGTAAAATTATTGGAAGGTTTAGTTTTTGTAACCCGCTAAAGAGCAAAGGTCATTAGAGCTTTAGAGATCCTCAAACAGATCAAGTGTAAAAAGTATACACCCCATTATCCTATTTTAATCAGTTTTTTTTGGGGGGGGCGTGTTGAGACAGGATTTCTCTGTGTAACAGCCCTGACTGCCCTAGAACTCCCTCTGTAGACCAGGATGGTCTCAAACTCACAGAAATCCTCCTGCTTCTGCATCCTGAGATCAAAGGCGTGCATCACCACCACCCAGCTTTAATTAGTTTTCTAATTGTTCTGTTTTATAATGGAATACCCAGTGATGTTTTAGAGGACATTCAGTGTTTACAACGTTTCCTCATTTTAATTCAACACTTGTAGAGCTAACTTATTTTCTTCCTCCTTCCTTCCTTTCTTCCTCCCTCCCTCCCTCCCTTTCTACCTTCCTTCCTTCCTTCATTCCTTCACTCTTGTTCCTTTTGTTATGTAGCCCAAGTTGGACTGGAACTAAAACCTCTGCTCCCTGTGCCCATCAAGGGCTAGGATTACAGGTGTATTTACAAAACACTAAGCAACAGTTACCCATTTTTTACATTCATCTATATATAATTTTTTATATTTACAGCTATTTTGCATGTATCTATAATTTTTTTGTTTGTTTTCTGGTGACAACTAGCCTACCTGTAAATTTGAACTTTTACATACTATATTATGTTTCTGTGCTTATGCTCCTAAAGGAATTTTTATGCTAAAGTAATAATTGTATTTAACTATTACACAAATGACTCTCAAAATGATGGAATGAAAGGAAGAGTTTGAAGATTGTGAGTGTGCTTTGGTAGTTCCATATTGCTGCATCAACATTGTATCTGGGCAGCATTTTATCCATAAGACGTTAAGATGCTTTAACTTAATGTTTAGTAAGGTCCACCTGTGTATTTTTAGGCAATTTACCCACTCATTTTCATACTTCGAGGTAGTTTTATTAATGGACAAAACTCCAGTTCTCCTCTGTTTCTCCTATTTTGTTTTATCATATCCACAAGTGTTTTAAATTTAATTCAAGCCCTAATAGGAACCCCAACAAAGAGCAGAGGGAATTACTTTTATTAATTATTATTTTATTAATTTACTTTTCCAAATATCCACCAGAAACACATTGAGGAGTGAATGTTTCGGTTAGCTCATGGTTTCAGAGGGTTCAGTTTGTATGGCAGGAAGGATTGGCAGAGCAGAGCCTTTTACATGGTGGGAGGCCAGCGGTCAGACAAATGTAGGATGCTGTTTTCTTGGCCTTCCCCGTGGAATGTTGCTGCCCACATTTAGGAAGGGTCTCCTGCTTCAACTAAGTGTGTCTAGAAATATTCTCAAGGACATACCCGGAGCTGTGCCTCCTCTATGGCCTAGGGAATCATAAATCCAGTCAAGCAGACAATGCAGCTTGGCCATCAGCCTGCCTTCTGCTCATGTTACATACTACACTGGTTTTCTGGAGCGAGTATCAGTGCATTCTCTGTGCTCAGAGGCTCTCAGGTAGACTAGTAAAGCAGTGAAGATTCACAGTAAAGGAAAAGTGAAGGAGCTGGAGAGATGGCTCAGTGGCTAAGAGCTCTGACTGCTTTTCTCCAGGACTGGGATTCATATTCCAGCATTCCCATGGGAGATCACAGGTGCCTGCAACTCCAGTTCCAGGGGATCCTATACCCTCTTCTGGCCTCCTGAGTTCTGCACGCATGTGGTCCATAGATATATGCCAGCAAAACACGTCCACACATAAAATGTTAAAAAAAAAAAAAAAAAAACTCAAAGGAAAGGAGTTCACTAAAACAAAATAGTATGTAAATTGCTAGCTAGGAAGACATAGCCATGTTCACTTTCCACCCCGTTTTATGTCTTTCTTATGCCACTCATCATGAACTAGGAACTTCCACTTAATGTCTTGCCTTGTAATTTTCTTAAGTGTAGTTTCTTTGTTTAGCATCTGAAAAATGGTTGCACAGAATGTCTGTTGGTTTAGATTGTATGAAGAACTTTCAAGTTTTTATCAAAATGGACCCACAGCTAAAGTATATGTTGGGATCTGGTTCAGGGCTATAAGGTTTACAAAAACTCCTTTCTTAGTGCGAACCTATGGTTCCTGTCCAGTGATAATAAGGCAAGCATTTTATACCCAGATTACTATCTCAGAGTTTGTTATTAGCCCAGAAACTTGCTGTCAAGAGGGATTCATCAGTCATGGTTAAATTGCTCTGGGTGGCCTGTAGCCATTATGTCATTATCAGCTGGGGGAGGGGCTGCTCACTGTCCTCTCACTGAGTCATTCTATCAGCTCTCCAGGAGGAGGGAATGCAAATCAGCTTGTTCCAAGTTCCTGCCAGAGCATACTGTAAATCTTTGTAACTTCATGGCCAAATGGTGAACCACAGGACCACATGACTTGGTTCCCTTGAGGCGGTCATGTTATCCCTGTCAGGGCTCTCTTCCCTCATTCATCAGCTGAGGACTTTCATCTCCTTTTAAAGTCATGGCCTTTCAAGTAGGGGTGAAATTACACCTGTCAGTAATAAATGTTCCCAGTGCTTTCTGTTGTTCTGTCATCTCACAAAAAGAAATTAAAAGGAACTGTATAGTCTTTTCCATATGCAGTAAGCAACATTTGTTTTTGCCCCTCTTCTGTCTGTCATTGTTAAAACTTATAAACTATTCACAAAATGGGGGAACATATGGAGATGCTGGGAAAATTAGCTTCTGTGTGAGGGACCCATTATATTTAATAACTGCATTAGACTTTCTTGACAGAAAGATTCAACTGTATATACCGACCACAGCAATCTTCATGTTCCCTTTAGCACACTTGTTCTGGGCTTTTTTTTTTTTTTTCTTTTTTCTGTGTAACTCTGATAACCTGGTCATTGCCCATAACACCATTCAGCAGCCACTATTTTATTTGCATAGAGAACAAAGTTAATGTTTTATCAAATCCAGGCCATACCTGGGTTGGGACATTAGGAGGAAGCTGAGTTCAAATCAAAATTGCAACTTCTCTTTTGGATGATATTTGAACTGTACTGAGCAAATTCTCTTTGAATGTTTTGAAGATTTGCAATGCTGAGTCCCCAAAGTCAAAGATGAAAAGACATTGGAGGACCGAATGCATCATGAATGTTTCATCTTTAGTGTCCATGATATATACTAGCTATCTCAACAGAAAATTCATTAGTTACAAACATATATAGGTTGGTATGCCTAACTTTCTGGGCACATAGTTGATCACTGTTCTACCACCAAGATAAATGTGTCAATGAAAAATAAAAACCATTCAAGATAGTAATGTTCTGTAAATGTGTTGATGTGACTGAGAACTGAACTCAGGTATTTTGCAAGTGCATCCAGTGGTTTTAACCACTGAGGCATCTGTTTATCCAGTCTATATCATTTCTCTTCCTATCCTCCCAAACAAATGAAAGGCAGAGCCTAATTTTTTTTTTTGTAAAAAGATTTACTTATTGATTTTATGTATATGAGTGCTCTATTGACTTTATGCCAGAAGATGGTATCAGATTCCACTATAGATGTTTGTGAGCTACCATGTGTTTGCTGGGAATTGAACTCAGGATCTTAAGAGGAGAAGTCAGTACTTCCAACCACTGAGCTATCTCTTCAGCCCTCCAGAGGATGAATTTTAATAAGCAGGATTGATTAGGTCACTTTGTTATGAAAGAAGTCATCCCAAAAGTACAAATTAAAAATTTGTAATTTAGAAATTATTTTGTGACCTATCTTATAGTTTGGTGAGGAAAAAAAAACTATTGTCTTTGTTTCAAGTTCAACTCATATAGAAGGCTAAAATGAATTGCTATTATTGAATTTTGTGTTTAGTAAAATCTTTATATAATCATTTCGAGAAATGAATTATCACTATTCTGTACCACAATTGTCTTTATATTAAATAAGTGTCCTTGCTTTTATTTAAAATGTCTTAATAATACTTCTACCTAAATAGAGGTTAAATTTGTAATTCTCAACTTTTTTTCCCCATTATTAAAACAAACAAACTAACAAACCTCTGGGCATGCCTAACATGGTTCTTAACAGCTTGATACTCTAGACATTTTGTTCACCTTCAAAGTCAAAGGCCGAAAGGAACAAGCACACTAGGGAGGAGCAAAGGATTGTCCACAAGAACACTGGAGCTGTTGAGACCTGCTTAGATCTGCTGAGACCTGCTGAGACCTGCTGAGACCTGCTGAGACCTGCTGAGACCTGCTGGGACCTGCTGGGACCTGCTGGGACCTGCTGAGATCTGCTGAGACCTGCTGCGACCTGCTGAGATCTGCTGAGATCTGCTGAGACCTGCTGAGACCAGCTAAGATCTGCTGAGACCTGCTGAGATCTGCTGAGACCTGCTGAGATCTGCTGGGATCTGCTGAGATCTGCTGGGACCTGCTGAGACCTGCTGAGATCTGCTGAGACCTGCTGAGACCTGCTGAGATCTGCTGAGACCTGCTGGGATCTGCTGAGACCTGCTGAGACCTGCTGAGACCTGCTGAGACCTGCTGAGATCTGCTGAGACCTGCTGAGACCTGCTGAGATCTGCTGAGATCTGCTGAGACCTGCTGAGGTCTGCTGGGACCTGCTGAGATCTGCTGGGACCTGCTGAGATCTTCTGGGACCTGCTGAGACCTGCTGAGATCAGCTGAGACCTGCTGAGATCAGCTGAGACCTGCTCTCTGCACCAGCTGCCTCTCACCACTGTACACACGGCTGCCTTGGATGAAGTGCAGCCGTGACTTCTCAAAGCAGGCAGGCAAAGGCCCAGGGAACTGTGCAGTTCCTGCTGGGTTCTTGAGTGGCAGGTTTTGCTCAGAAGTGAGGAATTGTGTGATGATGTGTCTTCCATACCAGTTCAGGGCTGCCCAATGTACTGTTTTTTATATAGAGCAATAAGTAGAGAATGATTTTGAGAAAAACCCATAGGCACATTAAAACATACAGAACACCAACCACAAAGTATCACATATTTCCCCTAAGGTTAATTAACAACCCCTCCCATGTTTTTCTGACTCAGTAAACACTAAAACTGACGTGGTGTGCATCCTATCTTACATATATTTAAATAACTCTTTCCACTTAATTCATCATGAGCCAAACCTCCTCTAAAGCCAGCTCACATATGTAATGCCGATCCAATGGCAAAGCACATGTTCCTCCCTAATCTCCACCAAAATTTCTAACAAAAAAAAAAAAAAAAAAAAAAAAAAGAGAAAAACCCTATTAAATGGGTTTGTTCTATGACAAACTTGATATGTGTATACTATGCATTCTGCCTTTAATGATAATAACATCAACCCTCTCAACTTCTCCCACCCTTGCTATGCTCTCTGTGCCTTTCCCTTTGCCTTCATGTCCCCTTCCCCTTCATGACTATTTGTTGTTTGTTGTTGTAGTCAGTGCTCTGTTTTGTTGAGACCCACTAAACATGACTGGGATCATCTGTGTGACTGGAACTATCCTCTGGAGACTGGTGACTCCCTGGTGCTACCCAAATTTTAGTTTGAAATTGTCCTGCCATGCCTGTATAACACAGAACAGTGCTTTGCTAAAGGCAGCCCTGGCATCCACCCTGGAATCATGTATGCTGCCTCTATAGACTAAATTAAGCTCAGGCTTGTTAATGTGTGACAGCCACCTCTCCCTCAGAGATCCTCCTCCTTGATACATTAGGACACAGATCTGCAGCTGGCTGCTTTTCATAGTATACCTGTCTGCAAAATACAGTGCTGGGACAAATCATGGGCAAAGAGACAAATGATGGGAGAGCTTACATTTCTCCTGAGTTTATAACTCCCATAACTCTGCACTGTGTTCTTCCTTCTCCTTTTGCCATAGGAATGCAGGCAGGGACATCATATCTGACCCATTTTCTCTAGTTTACTGTATAGATCGCTGCTGTAATTACTTTATAATTACTATGGAGTTAGTGTTATTCCAAGTTGTAGTTTTCAAGCCTCTACCCTTTGTATTAAGAAAGCTTTGTATTTCATTTCTCCCTGACTTTCTACGTGACAAGTCCCCCCATCTTTGCACTGAGTTCACTTCCCTAGAAAGTGGATGTTGGCTTTACTGAAATTGGTTTATTCTTTTGATGCTAGTGGAAAGATTTTGATTAAAATTAACTGTAGACTTCAATAGTAATTTTAAGAACTGATTGAAAACAAACAAAAATATTATTCCTGAAAGACAATGTCCTGGGTGGTGCAATTGTATGAGTAGTAAGGAGCTGCCCCCAGCTCACTATATTCACTAGAGATGGTGGTCTGTCCACAGAGACAAGAGAGCACCAACTGCAGTTGAAAAGGGGCCCTTGGTCTAATGCACACCACAGGCACTGTATAAGGAAGATGGTTCTGATTTGATGTAGTCATGGAGAAAAACCACGGCCAGGTACAGTGCTAGAGTAGACTGTATGAAGGCCGGAGAGCCAAAGCTAATATATTTTAGTTTTCTTTTCTCTTTGTACCCATTTCCATTCTTGTTTTCCTACTTCATTTCCCTTTATTCCTTCACTTCTTTTCTCCTCCTTTTACTGAAAGATTAAATACTAACAATTGTGGTGTGATGTGTTTTTCTGTAAATGTGGTTCCAAGTCTTGAATTTCAAAGAGTTGGTTTAAGATTTTTAAAATGTTGTGTAAACATTGCTTACACATGCTGTTACACCAGTGTTTGAAGTTGAAATGTTTTGAAACAGTATCTGATCAGAAGGCTAAAACATGATCTTTATGTCAACATGTGGGAGACACCTTTGCATTCATCTGTACCAAAACATTGTAAATCAGCACAGTTAATTATAGCCTCAAGTTTCCCTTTTGTTTATTGTAATATTTAAATCTTTAACTGCTAGGGCAGGGGAGGTGGTTCAGTCTATGAGGTGTCTGCCACAAAAAGCAGAGAACCTGAGATCTGATCCCCATCTTCAATGCCAGTTCTGGGAGTGGGGAACAGACAGGAAACACGAAGGCCAGACAGTTAAGTTAATCTGTGAACTCTGTGCTCAGTGAAATAGACAGTCTCAAAATAATACTTGCAATGGCTCAGCAGGTAAAGGCACTTAGGAGCTAAGTCTTAAGACGCGAGTTCAAGTTCAATCCCCAGAACCTGGCCTGTTGAAGGTAAAACCAACTCTCATGAATTGTCCTCTGAAATCCATATTAGCCATGGTGTGCTTCCACCCTCCCTCTCACAGCCAAAATAAATAAGTGAAGATTTAAAAAATAGAAGATGAAGAGCCATATAAGATACTCGATGTTGACCGTTGACCTCCACAGATACATGTCTGTATGCACACATAGAGATACACAAACACACATATACTACAAAAATAAGTAAATGTCTACCTGCTAATTATATTTTAAATACCACATTACATTGCAGATTTTGTCAGTGGCAATTTATTAAGCTTTATTCATACTTTAATAGTATGGTTTCTTTATAAACTGTACTTTAATTGCAGTAATTCTTCCTTGCTCCTTGTGCCATCAGCATATTTTAACTAATACTGGAAGCAGAAGACACTAATATTAGCAGTAGAGAACTTAGCTTTCTAGACTTGGTGAACTCTGCTTTGGACTCAGGAAACTACAGGCAGCCAGAGAGGACAACATAGAAACAAGTGGCTATCTAAGACTATATTTGACAAATATTTGTGTTCAAATGGCTAGGCAAACAGTGATATGAAAGCAGACTGACATAATTGCAAAGTAAATAACAATACATTTACTTTTCATAATACTTATGCTAGTTTTTGACAAAAGTGTGGTGGTTATCAGAACTCATGCTTACTTAAACAGCAAACCTCCAAGAGTATTATATTAAGTAAGTGTGTCTGAAAGATTAGGAAGCCAAAGGTACTTAGTATGGTGTAGTCATACTTTATTTCCAGCAACACTATCGTAGACATATTTTATGTCTTTCATGTTTCACCGAGCAACCTCTACAAGAACGTTAAGCAATACTGTTACTTCCATTGAATAAAACTACAATTCTTGACTATAGAATAGTAAAAGTTTCTGGCCTCCTCAACATCACTTCCAAAGTATACTACTTTGAGCATCATTCTTATCTTCATTCCTTCAGCTGTTAGAAAACTGATTATATTTCCCATTATTCATGAGTTATATATTATAGCCCCAGTTAAGACTTGAGTTCAGTGACCAAGAACCAGATTGTTGAAGGTGAAAATAGACTCTCACAAGTTTTCCTCTGAAATTCATGTGAACCGTGGCATGCTCCACCCTCACTATCACACCATAAATAATTTGGAAACTACAAACACTCTCCGGGGAAAAGATTCTGTTTAATTGTACTGGTCTACATCATTCAAGATATCTAAGAAAACTATCACAACATTATAATACACCATATTGTATTGATACATATTTTCCACGTATATGTTTTCCTAAGCAAACTTTGGGTTTGTGTGTATTTAGACAGTAGGGCTAGAACTACATCAAAGCAGCAATTCTTGATGAACATTAGATCTTCTCTCAGTCCACAGACAGGTGGAGTTATTGGCTATGAAAACAAATACTTAGTGAAGTCATAAAGAACTTCAAAATGATTATAAAGTTTTTACATGTTTATATTTTATCTGTGCTGAATTGTAGATAATATACAACAAAGTATAGATACAAGTATCTGAATATTGTCAAGCCAAAAGGACCATTGAGATATTCAAGTCACAGTTTTAGTTTTCAAATAAAGATGTCACAAGTGACTGTAGCAAAGTGACTTTCCCAAGACTGCAGCATGAATCGACAGCTAAATAGATGCAGCCTGGATTCCTTACACCCAAGCAACACCTACCCCTTCTTATCACATGTTCTCCTGAGGGAGGCTAAAGATGTGTGTTTAACACTTATTACGTTTTTCAGACTATGTGAGGTTCTAATGGTCTTGTCAGACTAGCTGCATAAGAAATCCAAATGTGCCTTTCAAACACTGTATGCAGTGCTAAGAAAAATGAACTAATAATGGAGCATCTTTGGAAATGTAAAATAAGACATGTCTGTATACAAATGTACAGTCCTTGCCTGTGTCTGTTAGCTCATGTACAATCTGTTCAATAGGTACACCTTGAAAGATATACTCAAAGCAACAAGAAACATATATCACTTCCAAAATGGAACACACAGACATTAATCTAAAGAATTCACATAAGTAAAATGATCTCTGGTCATTCCCATGATTTTTTTTTCTACTACTCAACTAAAAAGTCATTACATATACCTCTTCCTGTCTAGTTAAAGATGAGGTAACAAATGAAAATAATCAGGTATTAGCTGTGAGAGATCAAAGCTCATACTTTCAAATAATAGAAATGAAATAACAGGTTTCTAAGCATATATGAAGCTGTACTACAAATTATTCATTACAATAGAGCAGGTTTTATACACATTTATGAAATACTAGTAACTTGTGTGATTCTAGCTTTCTGCTTTAATGTCAGTATGAATCAGAAACAAATTAAAAATAATTGAATATTTTATTTTATTTCATCATATAGTAACGAAGTAGATAACTGGTGCATGGCACAAGATTCAGAGGACTGGCTCAAATATTGATTAATATAATTTTATTCGGGGAGAAATCACTTACATGCGATGCAGATGACTGCTGCAAGTCCCTGCTCTGCGGATCCACACTGGCTGCCCTCCTTGATCCAATCAGAAGCCAGAGAGAGCAAGCCTGTCCTGGACCCCAGACCGAATACCACATGCTCATCTATGCACCCGTGACCACACCCAAATGGGCATGGTCAGCGCCATAGGTGTAGCTGGGTGGACTGTCACTACATAGTAATCAGTTGTAGAGGGTAGAACAAGATATAAATGAATTACCTGTATATCACTAATATCACACCAAAGTGTAATATTTCACCAAAGGAGAGATTATCAGTCTTAAAATCTTAAAATCAAACTTTATTAGGAATGAGTCATATATCAAACCCATGGAATCAAAAGCCACAGGTGGCAATGTCTTGCTCACAGTGAAATAATTATATAGGCAACTGAATGGCCATCATTTTGGAGTTGAAATTTGATCTTCATCTTACATTTCTGGTAATTTAACTTTTGACTTAAGGTACATTGGAGTTTTAGACTATTATGTAAAAAATATCAACTGTCTTCATATCCACCTTTTATTAATACTACAAGAAGGAAATAATTAAGTCAAGAAAGCTTGTTAATTATATACTATGTATAGGACACCTAACCAGATATCATACTTTTATAATGAGTCTCTAGAATAAGACTAAATATTTATATTATATTTAATATTCTGGAAAGACTAAACTCAGTAGCATTATTTCTTTTATTTGCACACACAGTATTGTTAATAATGATGTGTTTACTAAGCACCTAACAAAACAATAATAGTCTGCAAATACCTATCATTAGCTGTGACAGTTTGTTTAATTTGCCTACTGTAATATGTATTCACACAGACATTGTAGTATTTAGACATCTATAGGATTGTAGTTAATACAATGTTTTGCATTAGCTCTATTATTTTGGGACAAGTTGAAATGGATAGACTTATATAATATTGAATTTCCATCTTCCATCATGAAAATGACTCATTTAAAATTATTATTTTTCAAACCTCATAGAAGCAAGTTTCCATGTAAGTGTCTAATGGCACACATAGTCCAAAATATTGAAAGAATGTCATAGGGCTGTAGAAACAATTTTCAAATATGTGATATGCAATCCAAGCACTCTGACATTGTTAGTGTGCTTAGGCTCAATGTTTGTCATTTTAATGAATTAAATTTATGGAAAATGATACATAAAATAATCCATCTGAACACTCTTGATTCAACTCTTGGACACACATCACAGTGGCCAGGCCTTTGTGCAATTCACCTACAGATATAGAATCTTCAGGGTCGAACATGTCACTATGCTTGCTGGTAAAATTATGTGATGGATGATTGTGAATGTCTAATCAATGGTGATTCCATAGCTAATTAAAATAACAATTTTAATGGATGTTCATGGAGGGGTCATGTGGCCCATTTCTGAAGGAGATGTTTTTCTGCTTTCACGCATAGTTGATAGAGCTCTCTGTGAAGGTTTTATGACTGAACACCACAGTAACTTCTTTAAAGATGTTCCCCAAACTGTTTTAAAATGAGTCTAATAAACTTTTAGTTTGGATTTTCTGTTTTTCCAACAATTGGATAATGCTAAGCTAAGTTTTGATTGCTTTAGGGTAGTGGTTTAACGTGTGACACCATGCTGATGAATGTAGTTCCATCATCATAAACATGGATTTAGCATCTGATGCAGGCCAGAAAATTCTGGGATGAGTGAGGCATGGAATCTAAGATAGGTTTAATTGTATCAATAAATTTTTCTACATATAAGTATTTATCATCAATTCAATATGATAAATGTATCAACCAAAAATAATGCAGCATGGAGAATTCTTCATCTTATCCATGAACCAAGTACTTGACCTTATAGAGAGTAAGATATTTAACTAAATATTTTAAAAGTAAGCATTTTTTCATTGTACTGAGGCAGTAAGGAATGTGAGGAGAATGTATTGAGGAAAAATGTACTAGAGGATTGAGTAGAATGTAAAACATATAGTCGTCTAATAATACATTGTTTAAGGTTTGTTAGCAGAGAAGGCACCTAAATTTCAATAAAATAAGCTGACAATAGTTAAGGTCAGATTACTCAAACTTTCAATCCCATGACATAAGCATTATTATAAATTGAGATATGTAGCACTGTTTATTACAAAGGTCTTCTGTGACTATAATTTTTAATAATACTTCTTGTCATAGAGGACAAAAGACTAGTAATAAGAAACAATTGGAGGAACGTTGTAGTAATCTGGGCAATAAAGTGTAGGGCCATACCAGTCTGGATGATATACTCTCAGCTCTACAGAGGGTTTTTTCCCACTTCAGGTTAACACACGGTGGGTAATTTTTTTTTTTTTTTACTTTATTATGGTAGAGTATTATATACTTATATAGCCAGTGGTCAGTTTTTGATCAGTCAGGCTGGATGGTATTGATTAGCATCATGTCTAATTTAACCATAACAAAATGTTCTCTCTTGGATTTAAAAAAAAACATGCTGACATCTTTTAAAAATCATTTTTCCTTAAAATGTGCTAATCTCAGTTTCTTTTATAAGTTTTCTTTCCAATATGGACTGACACATTTTGGTTGGGATATCATAGTGGGTTCATATTTAAATGACAGCTTCTGTTCCAAATACTAGAAGATTATGATAAAACTATAGACTTAAAAAGAAAGTCAGTAACTTATAAGAATCTAGAACTAAAGTCTAGTTGTAGTGCTATGGTCCAAAAAAAAAAAAAAAAAAAAAATAGTTCACGTCCACCCATGAAGGAGAAAACATCAACAATATCGGTGTGTGAGCTGCAATAATTACACACACGAGCATAAGTACACTAGTTACTTTTCATATATGAAAATAACTTTTAACACTTACATTCAAGTTTCTGTGAGTACATTCAGCATTTAAATACAGCAGGACTAAGAGAAAACGTATTTTCAAATAAGTAAAAGTTTATAGAGTGTTTAAAGAGGGCAACTGATGGGATTTTTTTTTAAAAATCCATTTGTTTCATTTGTTAATGAAACAGTTGAAAACTAATTTTCTTTGTAAATAGTGCCCCATTACTAAACACATCCGTATTGTTTTGGAAAGCCATACAGAATGTACAATATGACAAGAATGACTTACTTGATGTCACAATGCAGAGAAAAGGATATTAGAAAACAATCATTTTATTCCCTTTAGCATGTGTGTTGAAATTAAAAATTTTATCTTAATACCTTTTCTTCTTAAAGTTTAAAAATAGAAAAAGGGAGACTTATTTACCTCACACTTCCAGGTAGCATTTGATCACGGAGGGAAGTCAAGTCAGGAAGTCAAGCAGACGGGAATACTGGAACAGGAGCTTATGACGAGGCCATGGATAAGTGCTGCTTACCAGATTGCTCTCCATGGCTTCCTCAGGCTGCTCTCCTAAGGCACTCAAGACCACCGCCCCAGAGGTGGCTCTACCCACAGTGAGCTGGATCCTCCCACATCGATCATTAACCAATGAAATACATCACATGCTTGTCCATGGCCAATCTGGTAGGAACATTTTCTCAGTTGTGATTTCCTCTTTCAAAATGACTAGCTTGTGTCAAATTGACATAAAAAATAGCCTGCACAACTGTCACCTTGTCATATTGATGCAGAATAATATTACTTTTAAGCTACAACCCTTTTCTTTTTTGTTCACCTCCAAAATCTCATATTAATATTAATATCACAATATAAAAATATTCCAAACTTTAAAGTTTCCAGTCTATAAAAATTTAAACACTTTAAGAGTTTGGTCACTTTAAAATATCCAAAGTTCTCTAAAATATGCAAAGTCTCTCTAAAATTTCAAAGGCTCTTAACTGTGGACTCCAGTAAGAAAATATATATTTATATTTATATGTTACATACTTTATTTTTTGAACAAGGTAAATCAGGGCATAGTTAAAAGCAAATCCAAACTCAACTGTATAAAAAAGTTCACTGTGTTGAACATAGTCACCCAGTCACTGACCTCTGGGCTCCAAGGGACCTGGGGCACTTCTCCAGCTCTGTCCCCTGCAGCACACACAGCTTGTTCTTTAGGATAATGTCCTTGGCGGACATCAAATGGTACTGGCATCTCCAAAATGCTGGAGTCCTCCCTGTACCTTCATCAAGAGCATATCCTGAGGTTTCTTCAGTGACACATGATACCAAACCTCACCTTCTTACTTTAACTGAGGCTGTTCATTTACCAGTTGCTTCTCCTGTCCTCTTCCTAAGCCTCAGTGGCTCTCCATTTTCATGTGTAAAGTATCTGAACAGCTGCCTTGACATTTAGTGTTGGAAAATTGTTGTGACAATATCAACAGTCTTTATGGACTGGTTAAATTCCCATTCTTCAGAACTATTTTTTTTTTCTCAAAGAAAGACATTGGATAAACATGCCATAGCTTTATAGTTTTGTATATGACCAGATACTCCTTTCTTTTCTTTTTTCTTTGCATAAAATTAAGAGTACAAGTAATGTGGGCATTAGAAATAAAAATAAAATTTTGGTTTTTTTCCTACTTCTGAATTTTTTATTGTACAAACATGAATATAAACCTTCATTCACTAACAGGAGAACTTTTGAAATAGTGTAATGCAATGGTCAAGGATGCATGGTCTATGGCCAGGTCAGATACAGTTGAAATGAGCTCTGTTGTCAACTTCCTGGGTAGGTTAACCATTTGACTCTTCAGTTCCCTCATGGGTAAAATTAAGACACTAATATCTCACCATATATATCTTGAAGACACACTTAAAATAGCATATATAGCAATTTTTTTATTGTTCAAAAAAAGTCTACATTAATTTCAGTTTGAGTAAAGGAATCTGATCTTGGATATTGATCTTGAGGTTGAAGAT
Organism: Phodopus roborovskii; assembly: GCF_943737965.1. Classification (NCBI taxonomy): domain Eukaryota; kingdom Metazoa; phylum Chordata; class Mammalia; order Rodentia; family Cricetidae; genus Phodopus; species Phodopus roborovskii. The sequence continues at coordinate 7,884,830 of NW_026126525.1, read as the reverse complement.
ATATATGATGAAATACTTTTATGATGTGCTATGTTTGTATCATTGAAATATCTCCCATATTGCATTTACAGATTGGATTGTAGTTTCAGATGATATCATGAACTTATAGTACTTTTTAATTGTTTCATTGAATTTTGACTGACAAAAAGTTCCATCTTGCGATTGCCAGACTAAGTAGAATTTGCTGAAGTAAAATACATCTGACCCTTTATCTAACCCAAAATGAACAGTATGTACATAATGAAATAAAACCAGCATTATGTACTCCTCTGAGTTCATTATAAATCATTTCTCACTCTGTCTCTCAAAGGAATACAATAAAAGGATTTCAGTATTTGATATATTTTATAATCCAAAATTGTACTTTCCTTATTATGTGCACCATATTCTGATCTAGCTTTATAATGTAGTCTAGTTTATCAGTAATTGATAAAGTTCTGTGACATGAAATTATAAGGTATTAAATGAGTTTAGCACTATTTATAGAAATACTTTTGTTCTTACTACTTGAGGTCCTTTAGTTCCAACTTATCTTGAATTTCATTCACACAGTGTCAAGTGGAAGACAGTTTCCACAGCCCATGTCAGTGAGACTTTTCCTCTGAAGGCTGGATAATAAAATCTCCTATGAGCAAAGGATGGAGAATCTGCTTGTGATCTCTCTCTTCCTGCTATAAATAGCTGTTATATAGTATACACGGTAAATAGTCATTCTTTAGTATACTATATAGATAGCCATTCTGTAGTATACAGCAAATAGTTATTATTAACTCAAATAAATATTAAAGTCTTACATTTTGTGAAAATGTATATATATATATATATATATATATATATAATGTGAATTCTCCAAAACCAAGTTGATTGCATGGTGGGCATTGCAGCATTGATGGTATAGCAATAGACCTTCTAAAACTGATCAATATTTAATATCAATTACAAACTGCCATAGCCTTTTTATCCTCTAACTTTTTCTTGTACATGAAATTAATGAGTGAAACATAAATACACAATTAATAGATTATTTTTCATTTTAATGATTCTTTTGCAACTGTCTCCAGTTTTCTTCCAGGGAATGCAACAGTAATTTGCTAAAAATGAATGTGAGCAACACTTGTTAATATTGAATATAATGACAGGGATTCCTTGTTTACTTGTAGAATTGTAAAAGTCATAGTTTAGGCCATGATGTAACACATGGCCCACTGATAATCTTTTTTTTTCTTTTAGTTACACATTTGATAGCAATAAAAATTATGTATTTCATAGAAGGAACTTCACATATATTGTGAAGTAGCTAAACCATGAAAAATAAATCTTACCAGCACTTCTGTTCAGTTCACAAAGGATCGCATGCTTTTATCTAAATGGCAAATCATTTGAATCCAATGGTCACATATCCATAGTATTAATATCCCCCAGAAGGCTGAAGAATTAAAAGCACAGTAGCATATTCCTGTAATTCCAGGTCGATGGGAGTTTGAGATGGTAGGAGCACAAATTTAAAGCCAACTGGGCAATTTAGCAGGACTTGACTTCAAAATAAAAATAATAAGATCTGAGAGTGAGGTTCAGTGGTAGAGTGCATATGCATCCTAGAAAGTGTTGGGGTGGGTCAATACTTAGTGTAGATGCATAAGTAAATAGATAAATGGAATGGAATGGAATGAATGGATGGATATATACATGATATATATATATATATATGTGTGTGTGTGTGTGTGTGTATTTATGGATAAATGATAGACATATGAAAGATGGAAATAAATGATAGGTATATTATATATATGTATATATATGGATAGATGATATATATATATATGAATAGATGATAGATGGATGATAGATGATATGTAGATTATATACATATTGATAGATGATAGGTAAGTGATATAGATAGATTTTATATATATATGCATATAGAAGGATAGATGATAGGTAGCAAGATGATAGATAGATAGATAGATACATAGATGAACAAATCAGTTCATATTCTAGAATTTCATTTCTTTCTTCAGAGGCTCAGACAGGAATTAGAGAAGAAAAGTAACATTTGCTTGCTGGCAGAGTTGATCAGCTGCCTCTTCACAAGTCCTTGACCTTAATATGGAAATTTATGTGTTGTTAGATGCCAAAGTTGGTCTATCCCTGAAAACTTCCTGTCTGACATTAAAATTCCATCTAAGAGTGAATGAAGCATTTCATTTATAACTACTTGGAAAATTTTTGATTGGCATAAAACTTACTTGTCAAAGGAAAGCAAGAAAAGATGTTACAAATGGAAAATTTTAACAGCAAAATCTGCTCCTAAGCTTTAGCACTTAACTTCATATAGGCTTGTATGTAGTCAAATGTACTAATGGCTTTAGGATATCAGGGTTTGACAAAATTCACTTAAAACAACCTCCTCTGTATTTAGATGAAGTTGAAGTAGGTTAGGAGAAATGCATGAATGATTCAGTAGAAAATACTGCTCTATGTCAGTAGATGCTGGTATACTGTGCTTATGGTTTTATAATGCCATCTGTGGAATGAAGTAGAGCAACAGCTAGGAAGGTGTTGCCCATGGATGATATCCAGCCTAGTCTTCATTTGTGCAGAAGCTATTTGTTGAACTAAAGCCAAATTCATTAATTTGCATAAGAAATTTAAAAATACACATATTTTATTTATTTAAAGAAAAAAGTGTTTTATGGTCTAGCAGGCATAGGCATTAAGCATAAGTACACATTACAAATGTAGAAAGTTCAATAGCTTGAATCACCAAATAATAAGAGAGTGTGGTCATCCACAGTTGGCTATGTTATAAATGACTTGTTTGTTCTTTAAAGTTATCTTTATATCTTTATAAAGATAGTATCTAAGACCTGCTGTATTATATTCATTAAAGGCAAAATGGTGCTATGAAATGTCTCTGAGACAGATGATATACCATAAATTGTTCCCCAAAGAGATAAAGGGAGAAATGCCATTGTGAAAAAGCTGCAGTGGGTGAAATTCAATTTACAGTAAAAAGGAGACATGATAGACGTGTTTTCTCCCTGTGAAAATGCTCTTACTGTGGAAAGAAATGGTTGTCAGTGAGTATGCATTCCCTTGGTGAATTATACTATGCTACACAATGGCAGCATTTGTCTTTGGTCTGTGGACCTAGGACATTCACCATTGATAGGACCTTTCCCTGTACAGGTAATAATAAGGTGGTCAGTCATGCAACCAAAAGATCAAGTTTAAAGTTAAAATTAAAGGAGAATTCTCAGCACTATAGCATTTCATGTTACATAAAGATCCCTACCAGCCAGGCTCCTTTAAATTCCATAAGTATGTAAATAAGACAAGTTTGACATGAAATATACATGCTGGTTAGTAGTGCACACCACAGAACAGCAGAGTATAGAAACACTAGAATAAGGAAGACACTAGACCTGCCTGTGCAAGTGGGACCACCCTGATTCCCTGCCTACCTGATCTCTGACTCCCACCCCCAGTCCTCTGCCAGAGTTCCTGTAAGGCAAAGGACACAGTTAACAAAACCAAACAACAGCCCACAGACTGGGAAAAGATCTTCACCAATCCTACATCTCACAGAGGGCTGATCTCCAAAATATACAAAGAACTCAAGAAACAAGTCAACAAAACACCAAAAAAACCCTATTAAAAAATGGGGTACAGAACTGAAGAAAGAATTCTCAATAGAGGAAATCAAAAAGGCTGAAAGACACTTAAGAAAGTGCTCAACATCCTTAGCTATCCAGGAAATGCAAATCAAAACAACTCTGAGATACCATCTTACTCCTGCCAGAATGGCTAAAATTAGAAACACCAATGACAACTTATGTTGGATAAGATGTGGAGAAAGGTCAACATTCCTCCACTCCTGGTGGGAGTGAAAATGTGTACAGCCATTTTGGAGATCAGTATGGCAGTTCCAGGGAAATGGGAATCAGTCTACCACAGGACCCGGCAATCCCCCTCTTAGGCATATACACAAATGATCCACATCCGTGCAACAAAAACATGTGTTCAACTATATTCATAGCAGCATTATTTGTAAAGCAAGAACTTGGAAGCAATCTAGATGCCCCTCAACTGAAGAATGGATAAAGAAGATGTGGCACATCTACACGATGGAATACTACTCTGCATTAAAAAAAAAAAAAAAAAAAAAAAAAAAAATGGAAAGTTGAAATTCCCAGGCAAATAAATGAAACTTGAAACCATCCTGAATGAGGTAATCCAGTCACAAAAAGAGGAACATGGTATGTACTCAATCATATATGGATTTTAGACCTAGATCAAAGGATCACCAGCCTATAATTCACACCACCAGAGGAACTAGGATACAAGGTGTAGTCTAAGAGATTCATATAAAGTCCCTCACAGAAGGGGGAAGGGACAAGATCTCCTGAGCATATGGGAAGGGGGGGGGCAGTGAGTGGAGAGGGAATTAGGAGAAAGAGAAGGGGAGGAGAGGAAAGCAAGTGGGAGAGCCACTATAGGTTTGAAGAGAAAACTGAATCTAGAGAAATGTCCAGAGACCTTCAAGACTGGTCCCAACTAACAATTTGAGCAACAGTGGAAAGGCTACCATAAATGCCCTTCCCTGATGAGATCGACTACTAACTTATCCATCATCATAGAGCCCTCATCTAGTAGCTGATGGAAACAGAAGCAGACACCTGCAACTAAACACTGAGTCAAACTGGAATCCAGATGCAGAGAGGGAGGACAAGACCAGGCTGCAGAATCACATAGAGACAGCTGACCTGAACAAGGAGGAGCTGATGGGCCCCCAGACTGATAGCTGGGAATCCAGCATGGGACAACTCAGACCCTCTGAACATGGGTCTCAGTTAGAAGGCCTGGGCAGTCTAAGGGACCTCTGACAGTGGAACCAGGATGTATCCCTGGTGCACAAAAGGACTTTGGGAGCACATCCCCCATGGAGGGATACTCCCTTAGCCTAGAGACAGGAGAGAAGACCTAGTCCCTACTCCAAATGACTTGGCAGATTTAGATGACCCCTCCTGGAAGGCGTCATCCTATATGTGGAGTGAGGGGGGATGGGAGCGGAGGGTGGTGGGGGGGCATGAGAGGGTGGGAAAGAGGGAAAGAGGGAGGGAGAGGGAACTGGGATCAATATGTAAAATAAAAAACAAACAAAGAAAGAAATACTAGAATAAGACTATTAGTGACTTAGAAGAATAATTAATGGATAACATGTAACCTCCATCATGTCCTCTAAAAACATGTCCCAGCTGTTCAATTGAAGATTACAGTGTCTTACTCTGTAGGAACTCCCTGAAGAAGCCACATTTAAAGTGTTAAACAAAAAGTCCCACGTATTTATTTCTGTCATGCAAAGTTGACTTCATGTCTAATTTAAAAACCATAATTTATTTATAACAATAATAAAAATATCAACTTCATACTAAATATTTAAGTGTGTAGAAATGGTGGCTGAAGGAAATTTTGGTGTGCTTAGAGTTCAAGGAATTACCTCAGCAAAATAAATTTTCACTGACAAATTGGGAAAGTGAAGTAAGAAATGTATAGCACCAGAATTGTATAGCAAAAGATGATCAAGATGGATAAGAAACAATTGTCTTCAGCCTTCTATCACAGCTACTTGTCTGGGCCAGTCTGATTTACACTTTACACACACACACACACACACACAAACACACACCTTGTTTTATTCAGTGTAAGTGTTGTTCTGTGGAAGGGAGTTAATTTATAATAGGGTCCCAACTGAAAATATTTTCCTAAGACATTCAAAGTTTATGGTGCATCTTATAAATAAGGGTATTTTCAATAGTATACGCTTTGAATCCAATTTAGCGATTTTGGGTTCTGTCATAGATCTCTATATAAAAATGGAAGGCTGGTGTGAAATTTGTAAGCAAGTGAAGCAGGTCTTGTTTCAAAGAGAGTTGAGAAGAGATTAAATCAGAAACAAGAGGATTAACCCATTGCAGTTGTAGAGCACTGAGTGTAAGACTTAAGAATATGAAGGCAACATTGCAGTTCACAAGTTCACTGGCTGGCTGAAGTGTAGAGCTCTAGGTTACCAAAATGATACTGTTTCCAGATGAAAAAATTCTATCATTCCTCTCTAATTTCTGTTAAATTTGGGGTTCAGCAATGATATCACTATGAACACATAACTTTGGGTGTGTCCACTAAAGATGTTTTCATGTGGTGGAACATTTATATTCCACTAGTAGTGACTTTTCAGAGGTGGATTCTAGTGAGAGGCCATTAGCAGTAGGTATCAGTGCCTGTGGGAGGCCAAAGGCGGTTATTGTGCTCCCCAGATTGTTCTCATGAATGTTAGATGCTCTAAAACAGATGGTTTTGGTTTTGATTTATTGTGTCATGGTGCCATCCCTCACTACTCCACATACTCAACATGACATCTATTGTTGTGAGATAAGGAAAGTTTAAAAAAAAAAATGTTCCCAGTCTCTTGTAGCTACAGTGTAAACTAGACAAAGTTTGAGTCTATGTATGTGAGGCAGAATTGTGATGAGCAATGAAGGAAGTGAGGAGTTGCTGTTTAATGCACAAGGCATTTCAGTATAGGAAGATAAAAACATTACAAGGATGGCTGAAATAAGGTGACAGTGACAGGCAATATGAGCATTATTCATGCTGTCCAGCTTTATGGTTAAGCAATGATAAACTTAATGTTGTGAGTTTTTTTTTTATCACAATAGAAAAACAAAATTCAGTGGACTGAATGTGAGATCCTTGTGGCTCAGTGTGTTTGGGAACTACCTAGCAACTCTGTCTTCTAAGCCTGCTTGATTTGTAGCATGCTTTGGAGATGGTAAATCCATAGCTCCATCTGGAATTCTGGAGGCAGGTATGTGGGTGTGTCAGGACTGGCAGGAGATGCAAACTGGAGCAGCAGACTGACAGGCTCCTCCTGTGACAGAATGGCTTTCCTAACCAGATGTTTATTTACTCTTTGTTCCCTTTAGAGCTCACCTGTGTCCAGGTACACCTCTCTCAGGACCTGTCACTCTGTGTAAACAGAACAGTTCTCAACAGAGTCACGATGTTTAATAGACTCAGTAGCATCTCCAACTCCTCTTCACAAATTTCTTCAGTGTGTGCAGAGGAGTTCACATAATAATGGCTCAGGATTACCCTGGGAATTTCATAATTCCTGAAAAGTGAACCACAGCAGTGACATTAGATGTCACCTGGAATACTCACTGGAATTGTTTCAATATAGTCTATTTTTGTTCTCTGTGTTTTTTATGGTGAATTATTTTCTCCCTCTTGTGTGTGTGATGCTTATATTTTGTCTCAGAGGGCTACTCAAGATTAATTAGTGTCCCCTGTGTATAGGAAATGGCAACATCTGCACTTTATCATGGGAAAACATATCAGTTTACTTTGCTCAATCAAATCCAGATGAAAATATTTCATTTTTTAGTGCAAATGCTAAAGACATGCAAAAAAAAAAAAAAAAAAAGCCATGCCTCTGAATTACTCTGGACAATATCACCATTAACATAGAACTTTAATATCAGTAAATTATATGAATTTATGTAATTTTATTACATAAACCAGTTATTTGCTTTTGACATTCCACAAATGGAAAGTGGTTGAGTACTGGAAAAAAAAAACTATGAGTTATTGGAGAATCAAGTTGAAATTGGAAAAAACTATGTGTTATTGGAGAATGAACTTGTTATAACTTTATCCATTACATTTCAGAAATTTCTAACATGACTGTTCAGTGAGGGCAGGCAGTGACATAGTAATGGACTGTGATCCTTAATTTTATGCAACCAAACAAAATATGCATTGTGTGAATGTTTTGTTCCTGTTATGTACTATAATGTAGTGATGTATACACGCTGACTCATGAGTTCTTGTTTGTGGGAATAAGAATGAAATTGCTACGGAAGGATTATTACTTTAATTTTATAGATATTTTCACTGCTCCACTGATAGTGAATAAATGTAATAATTTTGCACTTACAAAAACTAAAGAATAGATGAATTTCAAGTTCAGACTTAAGATAATCTTTCTGACCATGCATAACTTTCAGTGTTCACAGAAGCTCATTCCCCCTTCCTGGTTCCTCATGTAATTTCAGATGTGCTGATAACTGGCATAGAGTCAGCAAGTGCTCATCGTAGAGATTTTTTTGAAGGATAGGTCAGACTGGAAGAATATTGAGAGAACCCTCACTATTACTCCTTGAGTATATTTTAGTTGAAGATTTTTGCACTAGAAACAGCTGCTTTTTCTGTGATGGCTCAATGTCTGGGCTCATTGCCTAGCTTCACCAGGCAATATTTTTCAGGTTTCAATCTGAAATGAACCACACCACGCTGGCACACTAGTATCAGATTCACAGCTTAGGGAACTGTGACAAATAAATATTGTTTAGTCTCCCCAATCGTGGTATTCTATTAGAGCAGGGAGAGGCTAACACAACCATTGTCAATACATGGATAAATTTCAGAAGGCACCATGTGTCTCTGATAATGATTGCCTTTACAGCATGTGCAATATGCTTCTCAGGAAATATGAGACCTGATTTGGGGGTTCAGTGTTGAATTTTATGTCATTTTTCTGTATTAAGACTCAGAAAAAATATTCTTAAGGTAATAGACTTTCAAAGTAGTGTTTATACACCAGCATGCATAAAGAGATGATTTTGAAAATACACATAAAATTATACATGCCAGAATACATAAAATATATAAAATTAAATACTAATAGTTATCTCAGAATACATTCCCAGGTAATAGAGAACAGGGGTCTAAGAAGGGACAGACAAGCATGTGTTGTCAATGTTAAAGGCTTCATCTTAAGGGAGATCAAGTGTCCTTTCTCTTTACATTATTACTTAATAGATCTCAATATCTGAACATCTCTCTTCATTTTATAAGGTGCATGTTATTAAATTACAAATTAACAAAAATAATAAATTTGAATTTCCATGAACATCAGTCTTCTCACTTATTCATTTAATAAATATGTGTAGAGCCCTTTTAGTATTTTTGGCTATAATCACTAGAGATACAATGATGAACTGAAACATTTGAGATTTCCGCTATAAAACAGAACAATCAATTCATAGAAACACACTTTAGTTTATTAGATATAACTAAGGAGAAATATATGGTACCATAAGAACTAAGTGTAAATTTGTCTAGTCTGAAAGGATTTCCTGGAAAATACTGGAACTAGGGTCTTAGGGTTCAGCAACAGATATGAAGTCGGAGCAATAATGTGGGGATAAAACACTCCCGGCTCAGAGACTATGAGAGTCAAAGACACTGGAAAGGTTCTGCCCAGCTTAGGGAGCTCCTGCACATATTATCCAAAGAGCAATGAGAAGTTGGGATACATTTAAAGCAAAGTAGTGTTGAGATTAATTTAATGCTTTCCAAAGAGCAGACAGAGAGAAGAGGAGAAAGGTAGGGTAGTCAGCCATGAATGTGGGAGTGGGGGTGGAGGTAAAATCAAGGCCTGACAATGGGAGAGACCACTGCTGGAACCAGAATCAGCCTTGCACAGCTGAACGAGTGATCATGAGTGATCACACTACTCACTGAGGTAGCAGAACAAAGACTTTTTTGATCTTTTAAATATTGTTAGCTATTATGAGAATACTCTCTATATAAGTTAAAATTTCTTATTCATGAGACTAAAAACGATGTAAGAGGCTCTATTTTTTCTTCTTTCTATTTTTTTTTTTTTTTTTTTTTTTTTTTGGTGATTGGGATCCCTAGATTTTCTGGTAACAATCTGGAGAACCTGAGAGTTTCGGGTTTTTATTTGGCTGCTGTCTAACTTGGAGGATGGGGAAATAACAGAATAGAAAGTCATAGCAGCAACCTGAGAAACTACCTTACCTTGGGTTTGTTTTGTGGTTGGAGAGAGGTGCTTGTTTCTGTCACTTGATGTTCTTCTTGAGTGTTGTACTTTTCAGAGACTCTGTGACTCAGGGTCAAGGACTGGCTGTGCCATTTCTCATGAGGAGTGACAGAAGAAGCTGGCACAAATGGTTCAAGCAAATATAGTCATAGAAGTTTCCCTTAGAATCCTGTGCTCACTGGGGCTGGAGTGTTCCTGATTTCTTTGTTTAACTGGACCCTGTCACACACGCTGCTCCCAGGACACAGATTTTTAACACACTAGTTACCAAGAAGACAGCATCCTTTCCTGTACGTGGTAGCATCTTTGAACCACAAGTTAATGCAAAGGGAGGACTTTAACTGCCAAACCACAACAGTGCCTCCAGTGTCTGTCATCTTGCTTTGAGCTGGTGCAAAGGCATGTGTTTTGCATCTGCATTAGAGAGGTTAGCCTTGACATTCCTTCATCCCATGCAATATTTGTTAAATAAAAGGAAAAGAAAGGGGCAGGCATGCTTCACCCAGATGTGATATTTAGTCAGCTTGGAAGTTCTTCCCCTTGGCTTGCCTGTCACTATGCACATTTGCCAGGACTGGCCTCCTGCATCCAATTAAAATCGATGATTGCTAGTGACTTATTATCCAGATTTCCAATCAGCTAATTACAATAGACCTACTGTGCAGAACAAGAGAACTACAATTTGTTCTGATGCAAGCTTTATTCTTTGTTTCATGTTTACAAAATCCATTTAATGAATTCTCTTCCAAGAACCACTGGCATTTGTAAGTGTTTTTAAAGGGTAAGAAAAACCCCAAGTCTGTTTTCAACTTTTATGAGAAGACAAGGTCATGTGTCAAAACCTGATCATATTTATTTTCGCAAACCAGCACACATTTACTCTTCTTGGTAAAAATCACTGCCTTCTCTCCATTCAGACTTCTGAAGGCAGAGGAGATCTCTATATGAGTTTGTTCTTTCCACCTCCATCTTCTTCCATGTCTCATTTCTTCCTTCCCTCCCTCTCCATTTCCCTTTGTCCCCTTTCTCTTCTCTTTAAAAACCTTAAGTCATAAAGTTATATTTACTCTTATCAATGAAGTTATGAATGAAGTTATGGTAGTGAAAGATTGATTAAAGTTTATATTTTATTCTCTAATATGATACTACCAGGGTGGTTTTTGAAGGAAAAGATTGGAACTACACTACCAATTCTTTAGAAAAAAAATCACAAGTGTGTGTGTGTGTGTGTGTGTGTGTGTGTGTGTGTGTATGTTTATATCTGTGGAAAACAAACGTTAAGAACTAAGTTTGCTTTCAAGAGTATGAACCTTCCTTCCTAAAGTAATGTTAATCAAGTGACAAATTGACAAACAGCATTGAGCCCTTCTATGGAACACTTTGTTCTCAGCACCCAGTTTAGAAAGTGCTGGTCTTCAAATTATGAGGCAATCAGTCTTTAAAATATCATTTTAAAAAATTGAAAAACATGTTATAAGCACAGACATTTATCCTTGGAAAAGTTTGACAATTTAATAAAAATTCTTCTTAAATTACTATGTATATGGTTGATTTCATTTTTTTTTAGTTTATCAGATGAATAGCTGTATCTTTGTATAGATCATATACGAAAAGGAAAATTCACTTCTGTCTATTTGTCTTTATATAAATTTTTAGAACGAAAAATAATTTGAATCTAAACTTAAGGTTTATAAAATAGTGAATCTAAACTTAAGATTTTATGCATTTTAGAATGTACACATGCATATGAACATAAAATTTATAATATACTTCTTTGTGTGAATATGCAGGTATATGTGTCTAGCTGGGTAAATTGACACACGCACACATGTATATATAGTAGATAAATATAGATACACATACATTTCTCAAGTAGTTTTATTGGTAGAAATATATTAACAAATGTTCAAAGTCTGTCATTGAGTAATCCAAATTCCACAAAGGAAACAGTCTTTTCATTATGTGTCTGGATCTTGTACCATTTGTTACCATTTGGGAAAACTAGTAAGTGTTTATTAAATTAATCAATGACTGTCTTACACTTTCAAAGAGCTCAATCATATTATATATCAGACACATCTATTTGGTTCATGTTCTTGTCACTATAGTTAAACAGAAGCAATATTTTAATAACTAGTCTTAAGATGGCATCTTAAGAATTTAAAAATATTTAAGCTCATTCTGCATTTTGTATTTATCACAGAAGGCCAAATATTTTCAAGTAAACCTCTACATAGTAACTTCATGAACTATGAAATGGCCCACCATTTCTGAAAACCCTGTCTCTAATGTCCGTGGGATAGGTGCTTACACTAAACTACAAGGCCTCCTGCCCTCACACTCTGACTTACTCCTATTGACTTGAATGCTCATCAAAAGGCAATAGTATTTATATTCAGTGTTTTTCTGTTACATGTACTTGTTATTTTTTTATTAACTTTAATGCATAATTCTTCATATAACTCAATCTGATACATAAGGCATTACATAAGTAGACAAATAGATACCAATAAAATATTTGAAGACTTGTTAAAATTGTAGTTATATTAGGTGGAGGGAAATAGTTATAAAAATCTAGATAATTCTGAAATATTTCTAATTCTAAAAACTACAAATGAACCAATACTAGATTTATTTATTCAGAATAGACTGTGGTTTGTGTAAAAACACATAATAAATTCTAAAAAATGACCATTGTCTAATATGCTTGGAAAGGTCATAGCCATCATTTAAAAATACAACTTCAAAGATACTTGCTTGTGTTACATAAAATATTGTCTATAGCCTTTACCAGATCCTTTCCTTGACAGTTCTTGTAAGAACTTGACTAATTGAAGTTAAAAAGTTAAGGTTTTACATTAGAAACTAGAAAACATTCCTAAACAAAAGATGAGAGTAGAGTAAAAATTTCATCTTACTGTATATAAAATGTTTTCTCAAATTGTATTGTCATTGAAGGGTGACGAAAATTGGATTTTAAAATATTTTTGAAGACTCCAAATTGTCATCATATGTTTCAGTTTTATGTGCCTTTGAGAAAAAAATGTGCTCATTAGGCATTTGGGAGTTTTCGCCATAAATCACTGAAGAATATATTCTTTTTAAAATGGACTTTCAATTTCATAATGATATATTGGAAAAAGAAGTACTATATCATTATTTATTAGGGTGTGTACTGGCTTTTAGTTGGGTGGTTAGCTTACTTCTAAGCAAGCAAAATAACTATAAAATAGTTTCATAGTATAGAAATACCCTATTTATTTATATGCAATATGAAAATAAGAACCCTGTTTATAAAAAAAATAATTTAAAGGGTGATAAGAAGGCCATCATTTGCCAAGAACTGAACACTTTTAACAGCTGCAATTGTCAGTTGTTAAATCAAGAACTTTAAATTAACTCACAAAGCAATTTGTAACTATCAACTAAAATAACTGTCTCCTGCCTTCCAGAAGAGTGAAAAGTGCCTACATAGATTTTGAAACATTAATCAATATAATTGTGAACAAAACAAGTGCACATATTTATGTTTGTAGGTTCTCTTCTTCACGGGGCTAAGTAAGGCTTTGAAATTATTTAAGGATGGGTTTTCTTCAAGAGAAAGACACTGCATTTACATTCAGAAACTGAGATAACTGTGTGACTTCAGCAACTTATGGTTGAGCCTATGCCTTAGGAATGGTCCTACTGTGGGATTACTTCAAGATCCATTAAAGCAGAGGGTTTGTTTGTTTGTTTTATTTGTTTCTTTTTGTTTTGTTTTGTTCCCTTTTACTGAAAATAATTCTTCCTCCTTATATAGTATGTCCTGATTTTGGTTCCCCCTTCCTCTACTGCTTCATGTTCCTCCCCATCTCCCCTCCCATCTGTCTCCATTCCCCCTTTTTTTCCTGCCATCAGAAAACAAACATGCTTCTGTGGGATACTGATAAAATGAAATATAATAAGATAAAATGAAAACTAACATCTAAATTGGACAAAACAAACAGAAGGAAAAGAGTCCAAGAGAAGGCTTAGGAAACAGAGACCCATTTGTTCACGTAATTCAGGAATCCCATCAAATCACTAAACTGGAAGCTGTAATATTTACTCAAAGGACCTGTAGGGCAAAAACAGAGAATAAAAAATAAGAATAAAATGAAACTAGACAGTGAGACCATATTGCTGAAGACAACAAACACTCTGGATACAGAATTGAGAACGCTGTGATTGAGCCAAAATGGAAGTTGCTTCCTCCCTGCCGGCTACATTTCATAATGTTGGATGTCTCTCTGAAGGCCACTGGGGGAAACCATGGTCTCATTTGGAGACCCTGCATTACAATATTGAGCTGCCTACTAAGACATGCTCACTAGTGAAATAGTGACATGAATATACTTAGGGTAACCCACTGCCTCTGAATTGCATTTGTGGCCTATTCCACAGGTGAGGATACATACCTGGTACTTGAGAATTCATGGGAGAGAATACATTCCCAGGACTATAGGATTCCTTGGAAGCCTATAGCTTAGAAGATCATAAACCTTATGGAGGATTCTAGTACCAGTGTTTTGTCAAATTGACAAGTTAACTTGCATTATAAATATTTACATTTACATATCTAGGCTAGTGCATCTAGTGGTCTTGGTCAAATAAGCATCTTTGGCAGACACACATAACTGGTCAGGGTGTTGAGAATGAGTGACTGCTAACTGGCCACAAATGGGACCTCTGCATCAGCTATACAAAGCTCAGGAACATCATGGAAAATATGACAGGGGGATTCTGGGAACTGAAGAGTGGGGAGAAATATGGTGGGCACTGTCCTCTGGACACTGCACATCCATTGCAACAATGAGCACACAGCAATTGTCACTGCCTACATGAGGCCTCAAAGACAGAAAGAGAAAACAGAAATAAGGGAAAAAGGGATGGAGGGCACAATAGTAGGGGAGAGACTAGCTGGGAAGATGGGACTTTGTAAGATCGGAGTAAAGATGGGGAGGGTATTGGGAGATGAATGTGATCACAGTGTATCATAAATATGTGTATGATACTATACAGTTTGATTACATAAATGAAGTTTCATTATTTGTACTTTTCCAAATTAAAGCTAAAGCACATTGAATAGATACTTACAAAATCAAATCAGAGAATTAACATATGGTTAAAACAGCCCAGAATGGCCAAGTACCAGTTCTACCAGTGGCATCTGGTTTGAATAAACTTCCTCTCTAGCTTGGGGTTCTGGGATCTGTGTAGAGCACACGTCTGGCTTGTGCAAGCCCCATGTATCCTAAGTAGTACTGGGGAAAGGGAACCCTCAGACCCCAGTCAGCTAAGTTTATTTCTTATTACTAGTCTTTCTTATATTTTCTTTTCTCTCTGCTAAAACACTTAGAGGAGACTTTTCTCTGTAAGGTAAAGTGTAATTATCTACTATTAAATATTAGCTATAATTTGATTGATATTAACTATTAGATAGCTGAGAAAATTTATTATGTATTATTTAAACATTTGGCCATTATTACATATGGATATTGCCAATAGATTTTTATTAATATACTGATAACAACCTTGAAGAGAAAGCAATCAGGAAATAACTCCACTTACAATTACTTAAAAATCTGGGATGAAACCGATCAAGGAGTTGAAAGACTTACTACATTATAAACTTCAAAATACTAAGGGAGAAATTGAAAAGAACACTAGGGGATGGAAAAACTACTTATGTTTATGGATCAGCAGAATTAACTTTATGTAGATGACTGTAATGAAAATATTATTTGTATTGAGCATAGTTGAAATGGCATTCATCACAGACTCAGAACTTATAAAACTCACATTGTAGCACAGAATACCTCAAACACAAAAAGCTAACACTGACAGAAAGTGATGCAGGAAGTATCACAATGCATGATCCCAAACTATATCACAGAGCCATAGTAACAGACAGGTAGATTAAACGAATAGAGAGGAGTGCAATGTGGAGGAGGAAGAGAACCGAGGACAATGGGTGAGCTAGACCAATCATCATGTTCTTTTCATTTGTGGAATCTACTTTTTGCTGCATTTAAATGCACACATATGAGACAGGAAATATATCGAGATTAACCATGGAAGAAAAGGAAAACACAGATGGTGGGGAAGAATTGGGGAGGTAGGGAAGAATGAATATGTACAAAATTCATGTGTGTATGAAAAACATAACTAGACCTGTTATTATACATTAATTTAAAATAAAACAATTGAAAGCAAGAAGTGAACCAAATACAAAGGAGAAAAAAAAAGACATATATTATCCCTCCTCCAAATGTATTTAGGTAGTTCTGAAAATATAGGAGAAACAATTCCCAGATGATAAAAAGCTACATTTGAACCAGAAGATCAAAACCAGTACTATAATTAATTGTCCCAAAACCCTCAAGACAAATTAGACTGAGATTGTCACAACATTTTTATCTGATGAGAACTTGAAGCTGACTACACATGGGTTCCAGTAAATGTTTCCCATTAGAAGCGACACTGTGTGTGTTAGATGATGAAATTGCATTGGGAATGGATGTAAAACCTCACTCATGCCAAAAATGCTTCATCAAGTAGAGTCTCTGCATAAGGTATAATCTCACCAAGTCTAAAACTTTTATGAACAATAATTCATATAACACATATTTTGATATTTGGCAAAACTATAGAGAAAAGCAATAAATGGAGGACATAAATTTCAAGTTAGTAGTTACTTCTGGGAGAGAAGGAAGTGGGTGTAACCATGGAGGGCAAATTGGGGGTAACAACAGCCCTGGGAATAGGGGGCTGGTGGTGGTTATACGGTGTTTAAAAATATGATCCCTTGTGCTTCTAATAGACATTGTGCATAAGATTTGTTTGAATGAGATATTACAATATTTTAATAATTCATGATGAAAGGAACAAAAATGCTATGACTGTGCTGATCATATACACTTCCTACGAGCCCCAGGTTCCATTCCTTTCTGATAATTCTATTCCTTCCAGTCCTCATGCCCCACTGGAGCCTCTGCTGCTCCCCCACTTCTCTTTTGTGGTGATGGTGGTAGGGGTGATGTGTAATACAAAAAATAAAAGACCCAGAGACTGATATTAGGCTGAAGTTTCAAGCTGAGTATCAGACAAGCAGAGCAGCCAAGCCTGTAGCTACTACCTCTACCTGAGGCTGAATGGGCTGGTTCTGTCTTCATGAATTCTCCACCAAGCCTCAGACTGCTGCCTCTCCTCAGTGTGGCCAGAGACTCAATCTCCACATGAGACCTTTGCTTCTTAGGATAATGCTAGAATTAAAGGTGTGTGATCCCAAGTGCTGAGATCATTTGTGTGAGCTGTTTCTCTTTAAGACTGGGTCAATTTTGTGTAGCTCAGGGTGGCCTTGAACTACCAGAGCACCGTCTACCTCTACCTCCCACATGGTGGGATTAAAGGTATGTACCACCACCATCTGGCTTCTATAACTAACTAGTATGGGTGGCCTTGCTTTCTGTACCCACAGGCAAGCTTTAATAAATCATAAATAATATATTACCACAGTGATGATGCTGATGATGGAGATGATGATATCCAGAGTTTTTAAGCTATACACAAATGAGCTGGGCCACCAGATCTGCCTCTTTCCCAGTGTAAGCTTACTTGTGCCTTGTTTTGACTGTCTTAGATTCATGCTCCATGATTTCCCATGGAGAATGAGTCAGTGAACCTTATAATCTCCCGAGACAACTCCTCCCACATTTTCTGTCTACTGAAAAAAGAAATGCTGCCTACTTTTTTTTTAAAATCAAGTCTCATTTCTCAGCTCTACACATCAGCATTATCTGCATTTGCATGACATATCTCCAAGCCTATTCTGATCTCAGGACTGTTGCCCAGTGGAGCAAGACCTAGGAGCTTTGTAAAACCATCTCTGACCTCAGAACCTCTCCTTTTCTTCCTTGCTATCTTCCCTTCCTATATCTCTTTCTATCTCTCTCCCTTCTGTAGTTTGGGGCTTTTTATTTTATTTTTTTCTTAATACATTTATTTATTAATTATTTTACATCCGAATGCAGCTCTCCCCTTCTCCTTCCAGTCCCCATGCCGTGAAGCATACAAGGCTTTTTAAAATAGTTTCTTTTTTTAATTAAAGTTATTCATAGCATTCACTTAACATGTTAAACTTCAATACTGAAAAAATATTTCATAATCAAAGATACTGAACATTTTTTGGTCAGGGTTTCCCTATGTAGCTGGCTATAGGCTTAAATTAACTATGCACACCAGGAGGGTCTCACATTCACAGAGGTCTGCTTCCTTCTGCCTTTCGACTACTGGGGTTAAAGCATGCACCACCAGAGCTGCCTACCCACAGCTTTCAGATACTGTTCTTAACCAAAGGAGCCATAGCAAATTGTAGTATTTTTTCTTGTTGAAATGCTCATATACTTTATAAAATTATGCATTGTTATCAGAAACTATCTCAAATTTGTTCTCCTGTCTGCAATATATATTTATGCATATGCAGGTATTCACCACATGCTTATTAAGTAGTGTTTCATGTATGAACTTGGTGGGCTGGCACTATTGTATGTAGTGGTTGCTATTTCACAGGCCCTCTTATTGAAGTCACTACATTTGAATTATGCATACCATTTCCTTCAAATTGTAGTTAGTCTGATTAGAGCGCTTCTCAGCATCGGCGCACTGGAAAAAGATGAACATCTCTGAGAGCTCTTTAGGATGAGGGATGGAAAGAAGATTTGTTACCAAGTATAAAACTGAAAAGTTCTGAAGATAAATCATCACCCATTGGTACCTGGTCAGTGTTGGAAAAAAAAAAAACAAAACAAAAC
This sequence comes from Phodopus roborovskii, assembly GCF_943737965.1. Lineage (NCBI taxonomy): Eukaryota > Metazoa > Chordata > Mammalia > Rodentia > Cricetidae > Phodopus > Phodopus roborovskii. The sequence goes on along the minus strand of NW_026126525.1, from coordinate 7,866,086 downwards.
AAAAAACAAAACAAAAAAAAAAAAAAAACCAAAAACAAAAAACCTCATTTAGAAGTAAGTGTTGTAGAATATAAGCAGAAAATATACTTCATGTGCACTGGACTTGAACCCTACCAGCCAGAAGGACACTTAATAACAGAATTGGCTTGAGTGGGTTCTGTAGCTGTGTTGGCTTCATAAATATTTTCTTCTTGAAGAACAAGGCATGGGGACATGTTTCTTTTCTTTTACTGGGCATCCATGTTATTTTCTTGAAATGTTTGAAACCATGAGTAGGCACTTCAACTTGATGACACAGCTGTTGAGAAGATCAGACACAAAAGAAGCCCAGCCATATTCTCAAGGCATGATGGAAACTGTAATTACGTGGGTCTGTGCTACTAGGATCACAAACACGGGTCCTCAGGAAGAAAGCTGGAAAGTTGCCAGCTTCTTTTTAGAAAACCCATTCATAGACATCACAAAGAAGCTTGGAATTTGTCCTGCCCTTGCCCCCACCTTCACTGGTGTTCAGACTCCCTGCTCTCTGACTAAGTAGTTGTTTCTAGATGTTTGTGGGTGAAGGTAGGAGTGGCATGGCTGGAACTTGCTTAACGTTCTCCCCACTTTATGAATGAGTAGCTGCCATAATTTGCTCAACATCATTTTGAATATGCAAAGACTGATGTTCAGCTCCAATAAAAATAAAAAGTGTGATTTAGCTTGTTGGCTACCTTGGTATTTACACTGCATACTACATTTAAGGCTTCAACATATTTGCTACAGTGTAATGCTAACTAGGACAAAATATTGTTGCCCTGGGACTGCTGAGATGTATTTTCAGTTACTGCCTACATGCTTTGGAACTTGCTAGAAACCTCCCACGAAAGTTAGAGGATTTTTCACCTCTGCAAAATTTCATAGTGATTATTTTTGTCTTAGGGAATAACCTTTTCCAAATTGTCAGCTCTGGCTGTGGGTGATGGCCACTAGTCCTTTTCAGAGACTGTGAAACACTGTGTGCCTTTACTTCACTTGTTACTAGAGCAATACCAAAAGTTTGGTAACGTTTTGTTCACATACAGTTACATGTATTTTTATCAGCCCCTCTTTGCTACAAACCTGTTTGCCCAGCTCCATAATGAACAGACATTGTTAACCTTCAGGTTATCGCTTTTGTCCTACTCATTTTATTTTGTTCTGAAGTTGGTGGAAGACTGGTCATTAAGTCACTATGCAGAACAATTTCTTCATCTCTGCCCCAAGCATTCAGTGGAAGAAAGACACAAGCAGAGGGTGCCTTGAGAGATGCCAGCCAGAAGATGAGCTCTCTGATCATTTCAGTTCAAGTGAGCAAGCGAAGTGGGACCCTGGGTAGCGACTTTGTTCTTCAAAGTGGAGGCAGGCACAGAGGGGTGAGCAGAAGAGTGTGAGAAGACACCCAGTGCTGCTCAACTTGGCAGCCAAAGGCAAAACCTCCTCCAGAAAAGCACACTTGAGTACACTTCCGTCGGAGGATCAAATCCTCTCTGGTGGTGTTTCCCCTTTTGTGAGCACAAATTAGGGCACATTTTACTGTGCTCTCCACAAACAGTTCCTCCTGCTTTTTGTGCTCCCCCAAACTTTCCTGTCCTTTGCTCCCCACGGAAACTTTCAGAAGACCCTCCTTAGTCTCTGACCCTGCCTCTTTCACAGCAAAGAAACACTTATTTAAACCTACTTTTCTTCACTCCCTTCCTATTGTTATACTATAAACCTTATACTGTATTTGCTGTTTTAAAGTGAAGACGGGAAGAATATGTCTGTTTCGTCTTGTCTGAACTGGAATCGAGTCCTTCTTTAAAACAGTCCTAGTGGTTATTGAGACTGTATTTTGGTAATTTTTCTCTGAGACGGCTCCTAAGTGACGATTATATCTAACCTTTGTGGTTTCCCCCATGTTCACATTCATTAATAAAGTGAAATTCAGAAGAAGCTTCCAAACAATGGATATCCCTTTTGATTCTGGAGGGTTGTTGAGGTAAAATACAAACAGCAAAAAGAAAGGAAACCTCAGAGTCAGGGATCATACTTTTCAATGCTTTTTTCTACTGCACAGTCTGAGGGGATGTGAGGGATTCTGGGGTGTGAGAGCATGGCACGTTGCCAAGAGACTAGCCTTACTCTATCCAAGATGGGAGCTCTAGCCAAGCTCAGAAGGTATCTACTTTGATCTTAAAGGATATTTTGTTCTCAGACTTTCCCTACCCCAACCCAAGGTGGAGGCCTCAAAGGGACATGACCTTGATTCTTCTCACTAAGACAATCTCAGCTGAGACTTACTCAGCTATATTTGTTCACTCTACCAGATGGAGAAACTGCATGTACACCCTGGAACCTACATTTAGGGTAGACTGGGGTGCTCAGAATACAGACTGTGTCCGTCTAGAGACGGGGAGTACCAGTTAGGACTTGGGTGAAGGGAATGTTTGCACAATGGTGAACATCAGTAGGTCACAAGACGAAACAAAAACACACGAAAGTGGGAAAGAGATTTGAGGTAGGAGGCAGGGATTAACAGGCTGAAAGATTAGAGGGAAGGTGATGAGATTAAACAGAATGCAGGGTGTGTGTGTGTAATTGTCAGAACAATTAACTTAAAAAAAATGAAGCCAGAGAACACTAACAAATCTGATGTTACTCTATGCAAAAATATTTTTAATTATTTATACCTAAGCAACATTTTGATCTAAGTAATGTGAGTTGTACTTGGATTCTTCAGAGAACTTTCTTCTCGCCTCACATGGGTGTTAACTCTCGAGGGAGGATGCCACGTATGCATTTTCACACAAATTGTCCACTAATCCATGGCTTCTGAGACTTCTTTTCTCACAGATTGGAAGGATAAATTCATAGGTCACAGAGGGTGAGTTTTAGAACTAGCCATGGCATGGTAGGGCTTAATCTCTTTCCTTACCTATTCTAGCATTTCTAAAGATTATGAAATTAGCCCCCTTTCTATGGAAGCATGTTATATGTATTCTTTCTTGTGGCAAAGAAAACCTTGCTTCTTGATTCCATACATACAACTTAATGTTCCAACCATTGGAAAGCCAATGAGGTAGTTTAATAAAAGATTAAAGACAACCTGGGTACAGGAATGCTGGGAGATGTGAATCAGGCAAACAAGATAAATCCAAGATTGATTTAGTGCTAGAGACATAATAGTGGGGCTAGTGAAGAAGACAATTCAAGTGCAGCTCTGGGGCCTGGGATGTAACAGGACACAGTACTTAGTCATCAAACCTGAAATGGGAGCTACCCACTTCTGGAGCTGCCCCGGAACCTAGACAAAAGAAAGAATTATTCCTGAAGAGCTGGAAAGGACATATTGTTTCACGTTTGCCAAAGGGACCTTAGCAGATGGCAGATGTGTATGTTTCAAAGTGGTGATCTTGGGCGGTGACTGCCTACAGTACTCCATAAAGTTTTGCAAGCGCAACACTTCATTTTGGAAAGACTTGGAGACCAAAGAGGTTATGTTTCATTCCCAACTCCAAGTAGTGTAAGGCACAGCAGCCCTTAAAATCAAGAAACCTTTGCCCAAATCTTCTTATGTGTGTGGTTCTCTGCTGGAGGAGCATGGTTGTCTATTCAGGAGCTGTGCTCTCAGAGAAATCTGACTTTCTCTTTCTCAGCAGCTAAGATGCCAATGACTCTTTGACTAGATGTCATGCCCAACTCCCCTCTCCTGGCTTGTCTGTCCCGGGATTGTCTTGAACATGCTGTCACAGCCACTTTGAGTTCCTATGTGCATCTACCTGCCCTACTGAGTTCCTTGTTGCCTCCTCGACACTCTGTTCTATTTTAGTAGCTTGTCCTAGAATTACGATGAGGCACTTGTAAAATTCCCATTCTCATCTCCAATTCATGTTAAGAAAAACTGAAGCTAAAGCTTAGCTGGCTCTGATTAAATGCTGAGTCTGAATAATGCTTCCAGGGTCATTAGCCTGCTGTTGGTAGGAATGCCAAGCTCAGCCCTGGAACCCCTGGTCAGAAGTTTCCCTCTGTACTGCAGCAGTTTGTCAGGTGACATCAGTGCTGATTTATAGGTTGTGAATTACCTCTCACTCATCCTGGTTTTCTCCATCTTGTCTACAGGTTTTGTCAATCCTTCCTCTGTTCCACAACTCTTCGGTTTCTTCAATTCTATAGAGTGAGTTATCTCCAGTTTAGGTTAATCTTGTGGTAAGGGTAGGAACAGGAGTCTCTAGAGAATTAAGTGTCAAGCCTCTCTGTAAACTATTTAGATTCAAACTCGAAATGTCTCAAAAGTCCTACTAGTAAATTCTCTTCTAAGTACACAGGTTACTGTTTTTATCCAACACATTTCTTTATAGATCCTCATTTTATGAGCCCAAACCTAGTACCCAGTGATTCTATTTTTATAAGCCAAAAGCCCTTCATTTAGTTATTAGATACAATATTTTCTTACTTTGTCATTTCCAGGGATGTGTTGGAGAGAAGATGCTAATTTTATAACATAAAATTTACAGCTATACCTGGAAAGTCTGTACCTTCTTTTACACAGTTACTGTAGATCTACCAACACTTATTTTAGTACAAAAATCTCTTGAACATATTTATAATTTATTAATTTGTTAATTAATGATTTCCATGTATTCATTATTTAACCGCTTACAATAAATTTATATGGCATCAATTTTTTTAAAACAGGAATCTGACTTGAAAATAGTGCAGTAACATTTCATTGTGTTATACGTGTGTATAATTATATATTTTTGATTAGATGATAGGATTTGAGATATTTCTGAAATTTTTGGTAACCATGTATGATCATCGTTGTCACTTATGCATAAAAATGCTCCGTGTGTGTGTATGTGTGTGTTATTCATGTGTTATCATGAAAATATAGTCCATTTCCCTTTCTGTATCATTAAATTTCTTTTTCTGGGTTATAAGCGGTGCCTATTAGTTACAGTATTTTAACATTTGGCTGATAAGTCAGCTTTTATAACTTTTTGGCTATCATTGACTTCAAATCTATTTGTTCAAATTCAGCTTCTAAATGGTAGTCCTAAATAGCTTAAAATATTCCCTCCTCTGAGAGTACTCTCAAATATTGCATCTCTGAACTTTTGCCAAAATAGGCTGTATCTTCCTATCTTTCTGCGGTACAACTGATTTGCAAGGATATAAGCTGCCAGGAGCATGGGACATTTTCTTTGTTAGGGACATTGTGGAACTTTTCTTACATGTATGTTTGTTTTAATTCTTGTTACTTACATTGAGATGGTTATCTCAAAATTCCCAACCATACCATTAGTTTAACTTCATAAATGTAAGAAGCTACTACATGATATAAATACAATTTTATATTTTTTAAATATTTCTCAGCCATACTATTCAGCACATACTATTTATACTTACCCTCTATAAAGATTTGTTTAAATAGCTTTTGTGTCATGAGGGAAAGCTAGTAATTCCATTTTCTTCATTAAAAATTTCCTATCCTAAGTTTTAAGAGAGTATACATTACTTCTAATATCTTAATGTTTTAGAAGATAATATTATCTACACCTTGTATATTCACTTAAGTCTGTGTCCTAGGTCTTCATATAGTGGATTAGGCATACTCATAATTTGTCATTAATACTAGTTTTTTGTTTGTTTTTTTTTTTTTTTTTTTTTTTTTTTTTTTTTTACTAAAATTGTGGTTTTTAATGGGAACCAGAGTGGTTACAATTATAGTAGTTTGGCATACACACAAAAACTCCACAGGCAATCCTGAATTGAAAGTTTACAAAATAACAAGGGTAACACTGGGTACAGGAAGAAAGCCTGCTCCAGGACTCCCTGAGACTGCTAATATTTATTTCCCTAAGATCCTCTGTGCCCACCCCTGCAGTCTATCTTGCCAGGACCAAAACCATCTCTATCCCCATCACCCTGGCCCCCTCGGAAGCTCTCTTGGGAACATAGAACTCCACCTCAACCCTAGTAGCTGTCCAGATCATATCCTCCTCTTCCATGGCAGTCATCTCCCCCATATGAGAGCCCTCTGGTCCCCCTCTTGGGTTTTCTGTCTTAAGGGCCTCACACACTAGTTGTATTTATTTCTCCAAGAGAAGCTCATGTTCTCACATATAGAATTAGAATACTTCCAGTCCTCAGCTCATTGCTACCCACCATCTCTACTACCTCTTCTGCAAAGTCTTCCCCAGCTATGGCTGCTTAACCCTTCAGCTTGCCTATTTCCTGGTCTGTATGTAAATTACTCATGCTTTTAGGCAGCCTGCTTTTCATATTTGTCTCAATAATCCCAGTCTGCATGGAGTAATCAGCCACAGATTCAGTGGTCACACTCTCACCGATGCCTAGCACAAGGATGGTGGTGTTGTCTGAATTGTCCTGGTCAGAATCATGACAGGGTCCTTGATCCCCTAGCACTCCCATTGCTGTTGCTGTACAGGTTCTGCTGTCTGTAAGTCTACGGTGGGTTGTAGGTGCCTAGTTATTGTCCATAGCTTTGCTGCTGTCCACTGTATCCAGACTGTTGGCCATAGCCTCCCCTCTGAGGCTGCCTATAGCTGCTGCTCTGAGAACCGCCACTGTAACTCCCTGCGGTGTATCTAGGAGCTGGATGTTGGCCATAGCCTGAGTAAGAGCACTGCTGCCCACAAGAAGCTTGGGAACTTTGGCTGCTGCCATAGCCTCGAGTGGAAGCATATCCTTGTGGAGCTGACTGAGTGCCATAGCCTGTGTTTGGTTGGATCTGTCCATAAGAAGAACCAGAGATGCTTTGGCCACATCCTGAAGTGTCAACTGACTGTACATAACCACCATAACTCTGCTGACCAGAGAGTAGATGCTCTCTTGAGAATAGCCCGCCCAGACTAGGTAGGATAGGCCCTGGAGCCCATCCTGGAGATGTTTGTTGGACATAGTTGTTTGAAACCATGTCCACACATGTGTGTGCACAGGCTGCCATGAAACGGGATTCTAGGTAAATGAGAAGGGAAACCAGGAGAACTGAGTAGTACTCGTTTTTAACATCTTAAAAACCTTTTATTGGGTGCTGGGGAAGTGACTCAGTTAGTTAAGTACTTGCCACATATCACAAGGCCCTGAGTGTGATCCCCAGCCTCTTTGTAAAGAAGCCAGATGTGATGGCTGTGGCTGTGATACTAGCACTGAGAGGTAGAGAAAGGAGGAGCTCTGGGCCTTACTGTAGAGCCATTCCAGACAAAAAGCAGAGGGCAACCACAGGAAAAAAGACAATGGTGACCCCTGGCTTCCACACACATGTGCACATATACACAGATATGCACACATACAAACAAATGAACAAAGTGTATTATAACTACCACCATAATATTCCTTCCCTAAGTAAATAAACATGTATCTTTCTCTTTTGTCTATTTGCACTCTTAAAGTTTCTCTAACCATTAAACTTTAGGTGTGTGTGTGTGTGTGTGGGAGAGAGAGAGAGAGAGAGAGAGAGAGAGAGAGAGAGAGAGAGAGGGGAGAGGAGAGAAAATATATTTGTATATGTTCACATTTATCCAAAGATGTTAGCAACTGAAAATAAAGAGAATGAATGAAACTGTATGATTCACAAACACGAATAAAACCCCATACATTGGTTCCTAGGAAAAGACAAACTACAACTGAGACCATTAACTCCTTTATAATTATACTGACTTGTATTAGTTTGTGTGATTAAATATAATTTAAACATAGTTGGAAAATATTTTAAATGTGGACCTGAACATTACTTTATGAAAGAAAAAAACAAAAAGAAATCTTAAAACTAGAATTTAATGTTCTAAGCAATACAATGTGCCTTTACAGATTTTCCAGATAAAAGAGATCTTGGTTTGGCCCCACACATCCACCTAGCATTCCTCTGGCGTTTTCATCACTTAATCTATGAAGCTCTTGTTCAGCATATAAATTTTCCAACTGTTATTAAATTTGGGTTACTAGTTTCTCAGATTTGGTTTGAGATCTCCAAGGGGAAAAACTCCAGGACTTCAACATTAGCTACCCAATGCATAATGTCTGCTTTCAAAACAATGAACTGAGAAACATGACCCCATGCTTGGGAATTGAAATCTTGCCAGTTGCACTGAAGTGTTACATTCATTATGTCATACCACACACATCTGATAAGGGAAGACATAATGCTGTTGGATAGGTTCTTGTATACAAGAACTCTATAGGTCAAGTAAAGAGCTGTTTCTTATTTAATAACTGAACTATGCAGGTGCTAATTTGGACCATATGCAGGACAACACAGAAATAAGCTACTCTACAGTAAAATGGTAGTATGTGTGATAGTTGGTATTAAGGGGGAATTTTGATTAATTAAGGTGCTTATGCAGTTAATTTAAGCCATACAATTCAATGGATGTAACTTTGTAGGAAAGTGAAGCTTACACAGAACTGTCATAGGGCCGATTGCCCCCTGTTCCTTTTCTTCACACACCCTGAGGTTTTCAAGCTCCCTAAAGAGCCGTTCATTTGAGAGAAACATATTGGACACTGGAAAAGGCCAAATTAGAACTGAGGCCGCAACTGACTCCCTCGTTAAATATGCCTGCCTTGGGATCTCCACTGTGGATCTGGCACAAGTAATACAGAATGATTTGGGTTCTTAATATTTTTCATCTTCTTGTGGGAACTAACTTTGAATACAGGACCCCAGAGGTAATGTGCTAAGAACCATTTTTTTACAGTTTAATTGCAGATTTACACTAAGCACGCAAGTACAGCCTACGTGTTGAAGATTAAGGAAATCCATGGCAACTTTGATGGCATGGCAATTCTATTTTAAGGTTGTTAGGATCAAATCCCAGGAGTTTTTTTTTTTTTTTTTTTTTTTTTTTTAGGATCTGTCTCATCGAATGGGGTTCACATTTTAAGCCATTTTATCTTCTTAGTGGCACAGATAATGCCCTGGTCTGTTTTGTTTCCCCTCTGTCTCCTTTGTGAACCTGTGTTCCTAAGCCACTTTCATGGGCTTACAAACTAACTTCTAAGGAAGTATGAAGAGAATTAAACCATTCTTTAGTTCAGTATAGTATACAATACTCATGAAAACACAACTTGCCATCCTCCTGTACATAGAAAAAGTTGTTGCAGCTCTTACTGTTTTATGTGTTAGCAAGAATAAATAACCATTAGGCTACGGTGCAGTGATAGCTCATGGATCAATGCCCAACTCAAAGGAAGGATGTTGTTTAAATTAAATGTGAATGTTAGATATATCCTTACTTTTCCAGGAAGGTAGCCTTTGTTACTTCCTTTAACTTCTGACTGAAGGTTTACCTCTTTGGAGACATCCATATTTACTGTTTTTGTTCATCCTGAGGAAACATACTTTGTAAAAATTAATCTCCTTAGAAAACAGCTTTGCCCTAGTATAGGAATGGACTTTGGGAGCTCATTCCACATAGAGTGATATTCCCTCAGCCTAGACACACAGAGAAGGACCTAGACTCTGCTCTAAATGATATGATAGATTTTGAAGACCCCCATGGAAGGCCTTACCATCCCTGGGGAGCAGAAAGGGATTGGATTGGGGGTTGGTGGGTCAGACAGGAAAGGAAGGGAGGGTGCAGGAACTGGGATTGACATGTAAAACAGGCTTGTTTCTAATTTAAATAAAAATATTATCATAAAGAAAACAGCTTTGCTTCTAAAATAAAACTTGAACCCCCTGCTGAACAATCAAGCCATCCTATTTTCTAGCTCAGCCTTCCAGACAGCTTCCTACCTCTCTCGTGACAGAGAGAAACCTCTCTAGAAGGTTGGTCACACATGAAACTATTACATCAGCTCTCCGGAGTCCACCCAGTCCCATAGTCCTGGAATGTGCCCCTCCCTCCTTTCTGTTTATTAAAACCCCATATTTCACATTCCATGTCAAACTCTGCTTTGCCACCCAGGATCTTCTCAACTTTGGAACTCCTGAAGTTATTTATTGTAGAATCCCAGAGTTTCATACCTCAAAGGAGGTTTGTAAACGATCTGTTTTTATTTCCTCATTTCTTAAGTAAGAAAACCGAGACCCATGGATGATCACATTACTAGCTAATTATTGAGGAAAGTTATACAGAGGAGAGAGTTTACACTGAGATGCAAGTTACTATTGTAAACTCTTGAGCTCTGGGTTTGAGTCTCATATCTACCACTTGGGAAGTATGCAAGAGGTTATGGAAAAATAATTTAAGTATGTTATCCTGATGAAGTTGACAAAATGGAACTCAATCACCATTTTAATCAGAACCCAAAGCATTAGATCTCATGACTAGGGAAGTTACAACAAAAATTGTCTTAATATTACATAGAAATATTATGAATATCCCCTCCTTGAAAAATTGTTGTGTATAAAATTATCACTGACCTTAAAAATATTTGATGTTTCTGGTTTCCCACAACATTCTGGAAATACAGCAGTTGAGGTCTGAAAGCCACACAATGGAGAACATTCTTTGGAATCTTCTTTGTTTGATCACTGCCGAACAACACGAAAGCTTTGTATTTTTTCACCTGAATAAATACAGCCCTGCATTTCACCCTTTGAGGTCAGTACATACATCTCACAGGACAGGCATTCTTGGGCCCTTTGCCTGCCAATTCTAATAAAAAGAAAAATCACGGCCCTCATGCCACCTTGCCGAGAGTGGAGTGCTCTGGGCTTTAATATTTTTTTTTCCTGTTTTTCAAGACTAGCTTCTAGTCATTGGTACTTTTATATACAATAATGCCCTCTTACTAGGAAAGAACTGTATATATCTATACTCAACTCAATGTTTGATTACATAGTTTCAGAGCAGATCATTTGCCAAACACTCTTTGAATTTTGACTCTATATATAGTAGGAGGTATGCAGAAGAGTTGCCAGTATTTGCATTCTGTTGTGAATTCCATTGTTTTCAAAATGCAGTAGTATTAAATGAATGCACTTATGAATCCTTGGCTAAATCAACCTTTCAAATGTCTAAATTTTAAATAAAAAATCATGTATTTACTTATCTTAAAATGTCAGTTGAATAGAGGTTTCTAGGACTGTTTGGCTGCAGTTTTTGTGGATAGCATTGTCAGCCCAAGTAGCTGTAGTTGTGTGTGTGTGTGTGTGTGTGTGTGTGTGTGTGTGTGTGTGTGTGTGGTGTGTACATAGATTTATATGGATTATGTATAATTTTAGGTAAGTATAGAATAATGTAATTATTACTTGTTGTTTTATCAAACGTATTATTTTCTATTGTTTCTCCTCCTACTTCTATATTGACCTCCCTCCCTCGTTTCTAGATAGAGCCTCCCTCTGTGTCACTTTATGTCACCTATATCCTGTCTTTTCTCTTCTATTCCCCTCCATGATACCTTTATACTACCTTTGCTTTTGCAATACTCAAAATTGTATAATCATATCTGAGGGTTTGGGATTAGGAGCCACAGATGAGAGAGAACATGTGGTTTTGTCTTCCGGGATCTGGGTTGTAGATTCACTCTCTATATTGTTCTCTACATTCATTCATTTACTTGAAAGGTCCATGATTTCGTTTCCCTTTATTGCTGAATAGCTCTCATTGAGTACATGTATCACATTTTCATCACCCTCTCACATGTGGAAGGATACTTAGATTGTTTCCATTTCCAGCTATTATGAGTGAATAAACACTTCTGAGCAACTTTTTCTGTGGAGTAGTATGTCAGTCAGGGTTGTCTGAGTGACACCCAAAACAATACAGATTATTAATGAAGTCATTGCTTGCCTCTCAGGGTTCAGAGTAGGTCTCTATTGCTGGATACCACACACTTTGGATGCAGGATGTCACTTGCATGATTGAAACTGGATCTGACCTGATAGCCTCTTTCCTGCAGCCTAGCTTCCATGGCTCCAGAAAATATTGTGTAAACTCTCAGAGGAGGGAAGCAACTATACCAGTTTACCCAAAAGTTGCAAGCATGACAAGATATACATAAAATGGCAGTAAGTGGCACTTGCATGTCTGTGGCAAACAAGAGCTTCCGAGTTGAATTTAAGGGCTACTCAACAAGAGGGAAATCATGCCAGGTACCAGGAACCTAGCCAGCATCCTGGGACTAGTGTTTTCAGGGACCTTAGAAAAGAATCAACTACTATCACTTTGCTAGATGAACACGACTCCTTACTACATTGTAAATCTCACGTTAATATCCACATAGAAGTTTAGCTACTATTCTTCATTAAAGGAGTGTCTTCTTCCAGCAAAAAAAAAAAAAAAAAAAAAAAAAAAAAAAAAACCAAAGAAGACCATCACAAAACAAACAAACAAAAAACCACAACTAGACATAATATGAAGATCAATAGACCCAGGCAGCCTGGTTCCAGAGGACAAATCCACATCAGGCATCTGTGGCTCAGGGAATATCACAGAAGAGATGGAAAGAGTCAGCTTGTGATGAAAGTCTCTTCTAGAAATGGCTACATAAATGAGACCAGGAAATTGACAGTGTCAGTAGACATGTCAGTGTGGAAGGAACTAAATTTTGTTGGTTCCCACCTCTAGACAAAGAACCACAGGCAACTACTGATGACTGGGAGAAAGAGAATTACCTTCTCCCAGGATGTACCCTCTTATTGACTGTCCAAGGCAGAGCCTTAATAATATATACTCAGCAAATTTTATACATATATATGTATATACACATGTATGTGTATGTATGTATGTATATATAAAAATAATAGTCAAGAAAAAAAAGCTATTTGACAGTCAGGGGTAATGGGAGGGGTTAGACAGAGAATAGCTGGGAGGGGCTTGAGGGGGGAAAATAAAGGGGAGTGATTTAAATCTATCTCAATTAAAACATTTGTATAATATCAGTTGTAGACAATATGCATGGTTACTGTTAAATATTTCAGATTAGTTACAGAATGGAACATGGAACTGTTTGTTTTGAACATGTCTTCAATTTGATACTATGAGAAGCCATTAGTACAACAAATACATTAGAAATTTGAGAGCCATAAGGAGATGGAATATTTATTTGCATATTTTATAAAAGGTCGCCATAATCAGGCTTAGTTTTAGTGTCAGGAGTTATTATCTCACCCTTCCAAGTGAAGCTTTGTGGGTTGATATTCTCGCAGGGTGGAGCAGTTCCTTAGGGTTTGCCAATAAATCTATAAATCTGTAATGTTTTGAAATGTCTCCTGATAGAATCATTAAAATAAACTAAGTATGCTTAAAAACCAAGGTAGATATACATGTATAGATTAATTACATATTTGAGTACATAGTATTCCCATAAGGACTCATGCCTTATCTTTTGTTTATGAAAATTTTAATATGTTTACGCTAAGAGTGTCCCACATTATATATTTCTAGGTATGCTAAAATCTATTATATATATATATTTAATCCAAAAAGATATTGGCATAACTTCTAAGCAAGTCTTGTGTTTACCTATGGAGGACTAAAAATGCCTTGCTTTGTTTTGTCTTTAAGGACCTAGCTCTTTCCTGCTTGTTCCAGGGATAGCTTTCTCACACATAACTCAGTGAAAGGTGTGTATGAAGTCATGTTCTATCACATCCCTGTCTCTAAAATGCAAAGCTGGCTAAACTGGATGTGAGCATCTGTGTAAAGATTGTTTGAATCGGCCGGCAGGTGGTGGTGCACGTTTAATCCCAGCTTTTGGGAGGCAGAGACAGGTGGCTCTCTGTGAGTCTACTGAGTCTACCTGGTCTACTGAGTGAGTTTCAGGACAACCTACAAAGGTACAAAGAAACCCTGTCTTATAAAAAAACCCAAAACAACAACAGATATTTGAATTATTGCCCACTCCAACACCCACCATTTAACCCCTCTTGATATAGCTGCAGTTGAATGCATTAGACATCAACCAGGGTGAACTCAATATATTGTATAATAAATTGTGAAATCTTAGCTTTATTATCTTACAGTATTACAAAATTTAATATTAAATAAAAGCCTCATCTATCTACTACTTTAAAATCAGAAGAATTTAATCCATGGTGTCTTTAAATAAGTCACTTGTTTGGAGAATACATTGGAGAGACACTGTATTTCTAAATAAGTAAGGCTAGTCTTTCCATAGTATGTGGCAGACACCCCACCCAGTGCAAAGCAGCAGAAGGAATGAAAATCCCAATTGAGAAACAGGATATTAATAAAGGAATGCAAGCTCACTAGAAGAACAGAGGATCTGCAGACATCATCATTTTGTCTCTATATGGAACCGCTTCCTACTAACACTTACCATTTGTGTTCTGGATTCAACAGACACAGAAAAGAAAACACGATCCCGAGGGACTAGAATAGTGACTGAAACACAGCTCTTCCTATGTAACATTACTTCAATCTAAGGAAACAGGAGACCAATCCATAAATAAAAATTAGGTTGGTTGATGGGAGATGTCATTCTGTAAATATGCTTCTCTTATTGGTTAATGAATAAAGCACTGTTGGCCAATAGGAAAACAAGATAGGCGGGACTAGGATACTAGGAGGAGAGAGGAAGTAGTTGGGAGGAGATCCAAGATGGAGGATGGAGAAGTATTATTCCAGCCCCTCTCTCCGGTAAGATGAGACCACGTGGAAGTACTTAGATTAATAGAAATGGGTTAATACTTAAGAGCTAGCCGATGAGAAACTAGTAACTGGCCAACAGAATTATATCTAATACAGAGTCTCTGTGTGTTATTTGGAGCTGGTGCAGCTGTGGGACCAGACTGGCAGGGGAAAAATCTTACTCGTAACAGCTGGTAATTGTATGCAACAAGCAAGAAAGAGAGTAAATGCATGGCAGCCAGTAAAGTTGTGACATTTGAAATGAGTTCAGAATAGCAAGGAGATCAGTGAGAAGAAATGATGTAAGAATGCTATAAAATGGTAAATGAGAAGACCTTGAAATGCAAAGGAGCATAATACGTGTGGAAAATGCCTTCAGACCACTGTATATGGAGCATGTTGAGCAATGGGAAGAACAGTATAGGAAGGGCAGTAGGCAGGGACTTTAAAAAAAGATAAGCAATTAGGATTATATTGTACTGTCAATGGAAAAGATGTGGTGCAATTAAGTTTATTTGAAACATATAAAGGCCTGGTAGTTTACACATGTTTTAACTCATGTTAAGTCTTTCAAAAAGGGTTGTCATATTATTACAAAAAATTATCTACTTAAAGTAACTCAGAATCAAAGATTCTAGTCAAATGAGTCTTAAAGTGGGGTCAATTCTTTTATATGATGGTATCTGCTCAGTTTCTTTCTTGCTGTGACTAAGTGAATGTCATAAAAACAAATCATAGGGAGGAGTTCTTCATTCTTTTCACAGTTTTAACTGTATGATAGGAGAGTATGGTGGGATGGAGCTGTACACATCATGGCAGCCAGAAGGAAACAACAAAGGTCTGGGGGACCAGGTGCAGGACCCTGGGATCCACTTCTTACAACTGGGCCCCATTTCCTAAAGATATTAAAACCTCCCCACCACACACACACACACACACACACACACACACACACACACACACACACACAGCCAACAGTGACAGTTGAAACAGCCACCACATAAAGATAGAGCGGCACTTCATGTACACATGCCAGCAGGTGAGCCTTAAGTTTAGAGCAGCTGTCTATTTCACCCTTCCTACATCATACCAACAGGTTTAAGAATTGCTAATACCTCCCTCTTCAAAGGAAAAAAAATGCACAAAATAAGGAAATGAAACAACAACAAAAGAGCAAAATAGAAAATGAAAGGAGGAAGGAACAACTACTAACTCTTTGTCTTTGAAATCTGATGTTCTGGACCTCCAGAGTTTAGACTAAATCTTAGCTGTGAGAAATGGGTACCATACAGACTTTCATGAGTAATAATTTGGGCTTTGATGAAAGCGATGAATGATGATAATAATTAGGTTATCAATCACAATGAAAATAGTCAAGGCAAAATTTGTGGCCCCTATCTAGCTTTTACCTGGATCCTCCAATTTTATGTGAAATAACATGACATGGGACAATATATCCATAGATGTGTTTATAAAAAAAAGTTATATGCAAAGTAATTTAAGGTTATATGAGAGCAATTTTTTTACTTTGATGTATGCATATTAATTTTAATGGGTATGAGATAATCCATACATATTTTAAATAAGCAGCTAAAGATTATAGATACTTTTGTTCTCAAGAAGCTGAAGCTAATATGTTTATATTGGAAAAAGTACCTGATTTGATATTATAAAATCCAGTGACATAGCTGAAGAGTGGAAGATTAGAGAATGATACCATTGATTGACCATAAAATTGAAATGCTGCCTTGTAGGTTCCTATCTATATGACTGTGACAAACCACATTAATCCATTAGTTATACTTTCTTATCAAATGCAGTGAAACATAAATCCCACTATTACATTGTGAAAGTTAAGTGAGATAATTCATTTAAAAATGGACTTAAGTGTCTAACCTATAAAAACAAATACCTCAACTTAGTAGGCACTACCTCTGTTTCTTACCTCAGTGGCTTACAGTACTGTGTCTGTGGTAGTATTGCCTCATTTGACTCCATCCCAGGGTGCAGGTATCAGTGTATATTTTTGAACTAATAGAAGGTGGGTTAAAAAAAATGAACACGTCTACTGCACTTGAATTTCACAACAAGTTAATTTAATTTGGCTCTCTTTTCTGTTTGTGTTTAGGATGGTAAACATTTCTAGGTGTCTCTTATATAGTAAGCACTATTTCAGGTTGCACAATCATTGCCTTTAAAGAATTTTAACTGTGCTGAAAAAATATTCCCATTGTAGATAAGAGTTAGTAATGCTGTAACAGGTCATTTGCACATGGAAAACTAGTACACATCTAATATTTCTGGCAGAATTTGGGTTTTTCAAGCACCTCTAAGTGTTTTGATACCAATGAAGTAGGTAAACAGTACTTCTCAAGTTATATGCATTCTTCTTTTTGTTTTGTTTTTGTTTTATGGATTTTTTTTTTGAAACAGGGTTTCTCTGTGGCTTTGGGGCTGGCCTCAAACTCACAGAGATCCATTTGCTTCTCCCTCCTGAGTGCTGAGATTAAAGGCGATTCCTTAGAGTAATAATTTTTGGTTGGGGTCAGCACAGCATGAGGAACTTCATTAAAGGGTTCCAGCATTAGGAAGGTTGAGAACTATTGCTCTAGAGATACCCGAGCTTGGGGAGAAGGTGACGTTGTCTTCTAATGGTCAGTTCACTAAACAGGGGCCAGCATAGGAAGACATACACAAAGTTAGATTTGATTTCACTTCACAAACACACAGAAAAGACAGCAAGGTAGGTAAGGTGTAATCAGAGAGGAACTTTCTTTCCTGAATTAGTTTTTCATGGAATAGCCAGAAGTCAAAGCAAAGGAAACTGATAACTGACCCCTATTAATGATTTGATAATAGGAAAACACATTTGTGTCAGACACTTATGTACCGTAGGCTCAGAATCATGAGAGCTGGTGGTAAAACATTGGCTGATAGAGTCTAAATTTCCACACATCACCTTGAGTGTAGGAACATAAGACAAGTTCATAGTACTGAGCAATGTGTTTACTTCCCATGCTTAGAATAAGAAGGGCAAGGGATTGTGCTCTCACAAGAGTATTAGCAGGTAAGAGTTGAGGACAAATAAAGAAATAAAGAGGGGTAAATAATCCTTGAGCTAGGATAGAAGGAAAGACAGCTGATGAATAAGGAGAGAAAACCTATTTCTCATAGCTCAGCCCTTGTGAAAATGGACATGAGCTTATTGTTTTTCCTAAAAGCATCAGAGTTCTAACATTCAATTACCAAATATTTACCATTAAGCCAGTTTAGATAACTTACTGCCTTTCAAAAAATATTTTAATATGTCACTTCTATCTCTACTGGTAAGATGTATTTGAACACGATATTCAGAAATAATGACCTTATGGTCCACTTATTCACAATGAGTTTAGACAGGAAGCACAGTAAGCGTTATCTCTATTCTCTTATAATAAATTCTGATTATGCTTCCTAGCGTACTGAGCAAAACCTTCCTTCAGCAGTATTGGTGGGATTTAAAACCCCTTACGTGTATCTTTTTCCTCCTTGTTTGTACATAAACTGTGTTTTCCTGTGTCAGGTCAGGGGAGTTCCTATTGACTCAAGTCAGGCTCATAAAACTAAATGTGTGCTTCTACTTTTTACAGGCAAATGACACAGAATGATTATAAACAATGAACATGCCAAGGTGATACTACTAATCAACTTGTTTAGACAAACCCGCAGCTGCATGCCAAATATCTGCCATCTTGTGAGGGAACAGTTTATGTTCTTTCTATGTGGCCAGATTTTATTCCCTGGAGATTTGATGCTATGAGGCAGGAATTCAATTTGTGTGTGGTTAGGAATGATATTAAGTCCTGGACATTCTGCCAGAATGTGTCTTTCCAAGCAGGTGGGAAATGAGGCGGGGCGGAAAAACTCTACAGTAATGCAGAGAAGAGACATAAATAGATTTATTTTTATTTTACTATTTCAAAATTTTTCTAAAGCGTTCTTCATCTGTCTAAATAAGTTAGTAAGCTCATATCACTTCACATAATAGAAGGAATGTCTGTGTCTGCAATGGTTCTTTGTGTACTCCTTGCATATATTTCATAAAACCTTATTGGTTTATCTAGGGTGTTATATCCTGTTAAAAAGTAATTTATTAGTTAAATGAATTTATAATGTGGAAAATTTCTCTCAGGAATGAAGGTTAAAAATTCTGCTTTCCTATGTAGGTCTGACCTGTTTCTGAATTCGAGTAGAGAAAATTCAAAATGTCTGAACAGCTGGCATAGAAGCAGGCTAATTTGCATATCCACAGTGGAAATTAGGTCATTCTTTAAAACCTTCTCAGATAAGACTCCACACAAATTTTTTGTTTGTATCTGTTAAATCATTGCTAGTAAATTCTGGGATAACATTAAATATATATTCCTGGTCATGTTGCCTCATATCATAGAATGTTTTAAAAAACAGGGGGTGGGTTTTTATAATTTTTATTTAATTTTTTTCTTATTTTACATATTGATCCCAGTTCCCTCTACCTCCTGTCCTCCCATGCCCGCCACATATCCCCCCATTTCATCCCCCATCTACTCCCTAGGGAAGATGTTATGAGTAGGTTTTCCCTGCTGGTCTTGTCCCACCACCACACCAGCTCCCAATAATACACTGAGACTCTATATTAGATATAAATCTGTAGGCCAGTTACTTGTTTCTTATCAGCTAGCTCTGTCTTAATTATTAACACATTTCTATTAACCTAAGTATTTCCATGTGGTCTTATTTTACCAGAGAGAGGGGCTGTCATTCTTTCTGTATCCTCCATCGTGGATCTCCTTCCTCCTACTTCCTCTCTCCTCCTAGTCTCCTAGTCCTGCCTATCTTGCTTTGCTATTGGCCAACAGTGCTTTATTCACTAACCAATAAGAGAAACATATTTACAGAATGACATCTCTCATCATCTTCTCTTTTCTGTCTAAAATAAAAGGAAGGGTTTTAACCTTACCATAGTAAAATGTATAACAAAACAATTATCAAATGAGAACCACAGTTAACAATATTTAGTCCATTAACATTTAGCAAGCTTTAAAGAAAATATTTCATCATCTATCCTATCTTTGTGAGTGTGAAGTCCTATATGTAACTTCTCTTTAAGTCTAACTAAGGAAAACTATAACCATAACTATCTGTATTCAACTCCATCAAAGACCACAGAAGGATAATATATAAACTCTATAAATGACAGAGAGACATCTTGCTACCTGGCCAGTCACTCGAAGTTCTTCTGTAAGCTTCCATATTTAGCCCATAGGCCATAGTGTGTCTGGCAGACTCCTCAGCAAAGCAGGAAACTTTAAACTGTCCATCTTTATTGGCAGTTTGTCAGTCACTTTTCTCTGTGTCCTGTAAACTGTCTGGCAGACTTTTCTATGAAGCAGGAACCCTGTAGCAATGTCCATCTTGAATCAGCAGTCACTTTCCTATGGGTCCTGCATGTCCAGTTTATACAACATAAAGTCAAACAGACAAGAGCAGTATCTTGCCCAAATGGCTAGTCTTGCCATTGAAAGCAAATTCCATAATGTGTTTTCTTCAAGGTCCATCTTCCTTTCTGATGCAGGTGGTGTAGCCAGAAGCAGTTGTGCCTCACTGTTAAGAAAAACCCTAAACCATTTTAAATGTCATATTATGTAGGTCTTTGAAAGGTTTGAAGAATGCCTATCCATATCAAATACATCTCTGTGTATCTTGAATATCTAACTAACAACTCTAAATTTTGACTATCATAGGTAACTATCTATAATCTGTATTAAATTATACATTACATTTTAAAATGAGCTATATAAACACAATACCTAAACAAGAGGAGAAATATACACATCACAAAATTGACCTTAAATTGTATCAATAAATGAAAATCAGTTTTTAAACAAGTATTCATCTCTATATCATAATCCCCTTTTTACCTTTAAAAGAATTGGTTGTGATCATTAACCATTTATAACCAAGCCTATTTAAATGACAACAAACATTTATAAGCAATATTTGGGAAATTAGGCGTCATTCTTTCCAAACTGCTTCCTGCTGGTAGGGGGTGCTGTCATGGGGGATCCGAAGGTGATGCAGAAATCCTGGCTGTAATCTGTAAGGTTGCCTTGTCCCAACTGTTTTGAATGTTAGATCACCTTGTACTCTGTTTCAGAGGGGTCTTGCTTGATCAAACCACAGTAGTATAGAAGGAATCCTCAGCTTTTCATTTACTGTGGAAACAAAATTAGAAACCCTTTTCCCTAGTAACTTGTCCTTAGACTTAAATTTTGAAGTCAAAGCATTTTTTTTTCAAGCTGATAAATTTTATTTTCTCAGAGGAGGCTTACATTGGATCATGGGTAGGATGTGAGCAGGGTTTGAGCATAGTTGAGCCAGGGCATGGGCACTGGCAGATAGGCAGAGTGAGGTCAGTAGAAGGAATGCCCTGAATTGTTTAGCTTACCTGTAATTGGCTGTAAATTGCAGCAGGAGAGATAGCCCTGATCTGATTAGCTACTCTTTAGCTGGCTGTTAAACTGCAGCAGGAGAGAGAGCCCTGAGCTATTCTTTAACTGTCTGTGAGACCCCAAGCCTGTACCTTGGAATGTTCTGCTGAACATTCTGTTTATTTCTTTAAGAGGCAGTAATTTTCTGCCTGAGAGACCTGAGGTTGTAAGGATGGTGATGGTCCCCAACAGTAGTAGTAGGCATGGCATGACTCACTGTGATACACTGATGTCCACTTGCTGTGGGTGACACTATTCTTCCCAGGCTGCTCTAATGACCTTTAGATTAATATTCAAATATTCTCTACCTATAATTGCATTGATTTTTACCTATGTCTAGTCTACCTTACCCCTAAAAAGGAGTTAAAACTATTGTACATTAATAGACTAGCATGAAAAGGGAGCTTATTATTTTAAAGAGATTTTGGTATTTTAACCTGTGGATGCTGACATGTGGAATAACATATTTAATTAGTAAAAAAAAAAAAAAAAAAAGTGGTGTACTTAAGGAAATGTAGGCATCTGGGAAATACATTTGGTATTTCAGTACTTTACTGATTTGTATGTGAGCCTCAATATATCATTTATTTCTCTGGCTTAATTTGTTGATTTGTAAAATGAACTAGTGTGTCATTTGAAATATGTCAGTGTATCAGTCTGAACATGATGTAGTAAAACTTAAATTCAACAGAAAGCAAATCTATAGTGATTAAACCGGTCCAAACCTGATAGAACTGGCTTGAACAGGATAAAACCGGTCTGAACCGGATAGAACTAGATTAAACTGGTCGGAACCAAGATGAACTATATCCAACCGGTCTGAACCGGATAGAACTGGATTGAACCGGTTTGAACTGGATAGAGCTGGTGTAAACTCTGGTCTAAACCGGTTTGAACTGGATAGAGCTGGTCTAAACCGGATCAAACCAGTCTGAACTGGTCTGAACCATCAAACTGGTCTGAACCAAATTGAACCAGCCTGAACCGGTCTTAACTGGATTAGAACGGTCTAAACCGGATAGAGCCTGTCTGAACTGGATAGAGCCGGATCAAACCGGTCTGACCCAGTTGAACTGGTCTGAACTTGTTTGAACCAGATCATACCGGTCTGAACAGGATCAAACCAGTCTGAACCAGTCTGAACCAGATTGAACTGGTCTGAACTGGTTTGTATTTGGGGCATAGGTGTTCAGGATTGAGACTTTGTGTTGATGGGTTTCTCCTGTGATGAATACAAATGACCATTTTCATCTCTTTTGATTAATTTTGGTTTGAAGTCTAACTTGTTAGATATTAGGATAGCCACACCTGCTTGCTTCTTGGGTCCATTTGATTGCGAGATCTTTCCCCAACCCTTTACCTTGAGGAAATGTCTGTCTTTGAAGCTTAGATGTGTTTCTTGTGTGCAGCAGAAGGATGGATTCTGTCTTCGTATCCATTCTGTTAGCTTGTGTCTTTTTATAGGTGAGTTAAGACCATTAATGTTGAGCGTGAGTAAGGAACATTGATTATTAATGCTTATATGTTTTAGATTTGTTGTTTGTTGTGGTATTGTAAATATATTTGTCCTCCTTTACCATTTGTTTCTGGTGTAATAAGATTATCTGTTGCATACATCTTTGTGGGCATAGTTAACTTCCTTGGGTTGGAGTTTTCTTTCCAAAACTTAGGGCTGGATTTGTAGATGTGTATTGGGAAAATCTGGCTTTGTCATTAAATATCTTGTTTTCTCCATCTATAGTGATTGAGAGTTTTGCTGGGTATAGTAGCCTGGGCTGGTATCCGTGGACTCTTAGTACTTGTTGAACATCTATCCAGGACCTTCTGGCCTTGAGGGTTTCC
Organism: Phodopus roborovskii; assembly: GCF_943737965.1. Taxonomy (NCBI): domain Eukaryota; kingdom Metazoa; phylum Chordata; class Mammalia; order Rodentia; family Cricetidae; genus Phodopus; species Phodopus roborovskii. The sequence goes on along the minus strand of NW_026126525.1, from coordinate 7,843,171 downwards.
ATGGAAAAGTCAGTTGTAATTATTGGTAGGTCTGCCTTTATATGTTAACCGGTCCTTTTTTCTTCGCTGTTCTCAATATTCTTTCTTTATTCTGTATGTTAGGTGTTTTGATTATTATATGTCAAGGGGTCTTTTTTCTTTGGTCCAGTCTATTTGGTGTTCAGTATACTTGTACTTTCATGGGCATGTCCTACTTCAGATTGGAAAAGTTTTTCTTGTTGATTTTTCCCCCTTTTTTAATTTAATTTATTATTTTACATGTGGATCCCAGTTCCTTTTCCCTCCCTCCCTCCCTTTTACCCTCTCTGCCCCCTCACATGCACCTTGACCACCCTCCCTTCCCATCCCCCCCTATCCCAGTTCCACATGTAGGGCAATGCCCTCCAGGTGGGGTCTTGTAGATCTGACAAGTCATTTGAAGTAGGGACTAGGACTTCTCTCCTGTCTCTAGGTTAAGGCAGTATCCCTCCATGGTGGATGTGTTAAAAAAAAAAAAAAAAAAAAAACCCAAAAAGGTTAAACATTACATAATAAAACACTAGAAATAGAACAGGGATGTTTTTCCTCCATCAATTAGAGAAATTTACTACTTTTAAACAGTAATGCCCAGCACAAACTGGTAGCCCAGTAAATTGGCATGAGCAGAGAGATAATTCTCCCTGATCCTGTGCCCTAGTGCTGGCTGCTGCTAAAGCATTGGTCTCACTGCCTAGTTCACACTAGGTGTGTGGGCATTTTTAATTCTATCCCTGTTGGTAGGGTGCTTGCCTAGGATGTTCAAGGCCCTTAGTTTGATTCCCAGGACTATAGTATACTTAAAAATACATATTTTCTTCATATTAGAATGGTTTCTATTGTTGGTTGGTCTTTTTTTCAGTGGATAGTCAGAGTGCAAGTCAAAGGGAATTTCCAGTGTTCACAGTTATATTAATATATAGTCAGGGTTCTCTAGAGCAATGGTTCTCAACTTTCCTAATGCTTCAACTCTTTTTCTTTTCTTCAGCTCTTTAATACAGTTCCTCATGCTGTAGTGACCCACAATCATAAAATTATCTCATTGCTACATCATAACTATAATTTTGCTACTGTTATGCATTGTAAGGTGAATATCTCATATGTGACCCTGTGAAAGGTTAGTTTGATCCCCAAAGGGGTTGCAACATACAGGTTGAGAACTGCTCTGCTCTAGAGTAACAGAACTTATAGAATGATTTTTTTTCTGTCTATATATAGAAAGGGGATTTATTAGAATGAGTTACAGGCTACTGTCCAGCTAATCTAACAATGGCTGCCTGTGAATGGAAGGTCCAAGAATCTAATAGTTGTTCAGTTCACGAGGCTGGAGGCCTCAGCTGAACTTCAGTATATTCCAGAATTACAAAGAAATAGGCTCTAATGTCAATGAAGGAATGGACTTGGCTAGTAAGGTGGAAGCAAAAAGGCAAAGAGCAAAAGCTTCCATCTTTCACATCCTTATATAGGCTTCCAGCAGAAGGCATGGCCCAGACTGGAAGTGTGTCTTTCCATCTCAAAGATTCAGATTGGAACCAGTTCTTCCCACTTAAGGGAAAGTCCATCACAGGAGTACCCCTCCATTTTGGGTGCTTTAGATAACTTCAGATATAGTTAAGTTGACAACCAATAATAGCCATCATGGTCAATATGATAAATGTGTTTTTATGGTTTTTTATTTGCATATAATTTTAAAGATTTATTTATTCTAAAAGATTTAAACTTAATTAAAGTATAATTACATTTTCACTGCTCCCATCAACTCTTCCTATACTCCTCCCCTTTAAAATTCATGGTCTCTTATTCTTTGTTATATATGGAAATAAATATATAAACATAAAAAAATAAAAAAAACAGGGGGTGGGGAGAGTTCCTGAAAATGATATACATTTTAAAATGCAGGCATCTTTGTCTTCATAGAGGTTGCTTATATTAGTCATTTCAATCTAGTTAACCAACAAGGTTTAAAATATTGTGTCATGTTAATAAACAAATCTCAGTCAAATGTAAAACTCTGCCAACCGAGTCTGCATTTTGATTCATGGAATATTTCTGTTGAAGACTTGGAAATGGTGACATAATGTAAGAAAAAGCACTTAGACCAGAGGAAAGATGCTGGAAGCAAGCTGTGCAAATCCCTCCTTCACAGTTAAGTCAGCATTTGGATCTCCATATATTCAGCTTGTATCTTTCCTACTCAAATCTATCTTAACTTCCATGACACTGACTTAGTGGGACAGAAGGCAGCTCACCCTCTCCTTTCACGTCATGTCTGTCTTATACAGAAGACAGTGAGATCTGGCCAATGTGGGTGTCACAGCACTAAAACTTTCTAACTACCAGATCAGCTTTGTTTGGTCCTAGCCTTGCTGATACTGGCTTCTGTAGCTAAAACTTGTGTAACCTCAGATAACATCTCAGAATGCAAAGACTAATGAAAGTAACAGTTTAGCTTTCCATGTGTATCTGCTTAAAAATGATGAAATGCTAGAGTATGGGTATTAGATTCCTGAAGTCATGTGATAATTGGCATACCTTTAGTCTTTCTGTACTATCTAGGTCTACTTTTTGTCACTAAACAAGTGACATCAAACAATATAGTATGGAAAGGAAAGACCCTTGCTTGAGTTCCTCCAACTGGAAGTGAGAAGTCCAGTCACATGTGAGTGCATACATTACCAGCATCTAATGAGCATTCTACAATTTTGCTTTAGACTAAGAGAGAAGTTAATTGCAAGGAAGGAAGTATTGCAAATGCTAAGAAAAACTAAGCTCCATAATGAATACCTGGAGGGAGTGTGAATGTACAAGTAGATATACTTGTGTACATGTGTACACAAGTGTACATGGAAACCACATGGCCTACAACAAGGCCTAGAGACATCAGAAAGCAATTCTTCTGGTGAAAGAAGCAACAAGCAACATACAGGTGATGATGACAGGTCAAAGTGGGAGAAGTTAAGTGAACCCAAATAGGATGCTCTGCAGTTTCCCAGGGCCTGGCTGCTGACAGGAGAAACACAGGGGTCAGTGGACCCTTAGGAAGGGGAAAAACTCTGGAAGAGATACCATGGGAAACAAAAGGTTGCCTGCTGGATGAAAGGAACACAGATTTAAGTGGGAAAGCTCCTTATAATCAGGTGCTTACCGAGATGATGCAAGCTACTTAAAGCATCTAATACTGGTTCATTCCCCAAATTAAGACACACAGCTGCACAATTTCACTTTATAGGCCAGTTTCCTACAGATTTAATAGACAATGAACTTAATAATATGTCAGTGTTATTGCCATCTATTATTCCTGAAATTGCTGAGGCAGCACTTTTTCAAACCTGCAATTATAATGAAAACAAATGAACATTGGGCACCATAGCTTCCCAGGGTTCTACTGGCTCTGAGTGTTTTATGCTGGACACTATCTTCAGTTGAAGCAAGAGCTTTTCAGGTTTCAGTCTGTTCTAGTTTATTCTGTATCACAAAACATTCATGTAAATGCTTTTGTATTATGAGGGCTGTAGATGAGAAGAATGAAATCTATAGAATTAATGGTCATTTTACCTGTTTATATGTGATGAGGAAACTTGGACACAGCTCAGCTCTTCTGTGGATAAAGCCAGGCTATTGTCCTTCAGCTTTACTGCAGACTCAAGTAGAAACTGATGACGACCATCTACTCAGGCAGGTATTGGCAGGCTTTGGAGACAGAGCATTAGTGGGTTTGTTACATATGGGAGAAAGAAGCATAATTTGCTCTTCGTGTGTCCTGCCAATTTCCCTAAGTAAAGAAATAATAGCCACAGAAATAAATTGACCCCAATATTTACAATCAAATAAAGAGCTGAGCAAAAGGATCAGAATCAGGTCTTGAAGGCAATCCCCAGCTAAATAAAAAGTTTGAAGCAAACCTGGGCTATATGAAATCCTGTGTTAAGAAATAATTGACCTTAACATAGCAAAATATATAACAAAAGAGTTATCAAATAAGAACGATAGTTAACAATATTTAGTCCATTAACATTTAGCAAGCTTTAAAGAAAATATTTCATCATCTATCCTATCTTTGTGAGTCTAAAGTCCTATATGTAACTTATCTTTAAGCCTAACTAAGGAAAACTATAACCATAACTATCTGTCTTGAACTCCATCAAAGACCACAGAAGGAAAATATATAAACTCTAGAAATGACAGAGAACTCTCACTCTCTGGTCAGTCACCGGAAGTTCTTCTGTAATCTTTCATCTTTAGCCCATAGGCCATAGTGTGTCTGGCAGACTCCTCAGTAAAGCAGGACACTTAAAACTGTCTTCTTGTATTGGCAGTTGGTCAGTCACTTTTCTCTGTGTCCTGTAGAATGTCTGGCAGATTCTTCCATGAAGCAGGGACCCTGTAGCAATATCCACCTTGTTAGCAGTCATTTTTCTGTGGGTCCTGCATGTCCAGTTTATATAGCATAAAGTCAAACAGTCCAGACAAGAGCAGTATCTTTCCCAATTGGCTAGTCTTGCCATACTGGAAGTAAACTCCACAATGAATTTCTTTGATGTCCAACTTCCTTTCTGACACAGGTGGTGTTCCCAGGAGCAATTTATGTCTCACTGTCAAGAAAAACACTAAACCATTTTTAATGTCATATTCTATAGGTCTTTGAAAGGTTTGAAGAATTTATTTTAGACAAAAAAAAAAAAAAAGAGGTGATCAGAGATGTCATTCTGTAAATATGTTTCTCTTAGTGGTCAATGAATAAGCACTGTTGGCCAATAGGAAAGGAAGATAGGTGGGACTAGGAGACAAGGAGATTTCTGGGACAGAGAGGAGGAGATTCAACATGGAGGACGGAGAGAGCAGAACTCCAGGCCCTCTCTCCAAGACTTCACCTAGTACCTGATGGAAGCAGAAGCAGATACCCACAGGAGCTGAACTCCTGGAATCCAGCTGCAGATAGGAAGGAGTGATGAGTAAAGGGGTCAAGATCAAGTTAGAGAAACCCACAGAAAATGTTGACCCGAACAAGGGGAGCTCATGGACTCCAGCCTGATAGCTGGGAAACCAGCACAGGATCATCCAGACCCCTGAATGTGGGTGGGTGTTAGTTGGGAGGACTAGGCAGTCTATGGAGCCTCTGGAAATGGATCTAGTACATGAATGGACTTTGGGAGCCCATTCCACACAGAGAAATACTCTCTCAGCCTAGACACACAGGGGAGGGCCTGAGCCCTGCTCCAAATGATATGACAGACTTTGAAGACTCCTCATGGAAAGCCTCACCCTCCCTGGGGAGCAAAAAGGGGATAGGGTAGAGGTTGGTTGGGGACAGTAGGGTGCAGGAACTGGGATTGACATGTAAAACAAGCTTGTTTCAAATTTAAATAAAAAAACATTAAAAAAAAAAAAGAAATCATTGATTTAGAACAAACTGGGTTGGAAGCTAAAAAGATGGTTCAGCTTCTAAAAGTATTTACTATTCTTACAAGGGATCAGGCTTTAGAGCCCAGCACCGACATCACAACTCAAAACTACCTGTAACTCCAGTTCCATGGTTTCTGCCAGTCACAGGACCCTGCACACACATGGTGCACATGCATATTCAGGTACACAAACATGCACATTAAATTAATCAGCAACCTTTAAAAAGCTTTAAAATTAAACACACACACACACACACACACACACACACACACACACAGAGCAATCGAGAGAGAGAGAGACAGAGGGGGGAGAGAGAGACAGGAGTGTTGCTATTGTCCACAGGTCCCTTCCAAGCAACTACAGGCAGATGCTGTGTCTTTTTGAGTCACTGAGTGACCCTCATTAACAGAGTCTCATCCTTATCACAGAGCTTCCAATATTACATAGCTGTCTCTCTCTGATAAGAGGTCAATGAAGCTTGGGGCAGGTGGATTACAATAAGTTTGATGGACTAGCCTGTGAAGTGTTGCTCTTGCTTGTACTTACAATCTAGTACCCAGCGCTCTATCGTCTATCAACTCTAACTTTAAAGGAAACTAGGAATTTAATTACTCATGTGCCCAGGAAAAGAGGTTTGGAAAGATTCTATTCCATGACAAGTATTATATTGAATTCTGAAAAAGAAGTGTGGCAACCGCAACCCACAAATAGATCTCATAACAAAGATGGCCTCTGTTTAGCCCAAATGGCCACACATTGGTTGCGAATGCTTACCGATTGCCTTCTTTTATTTGAGTACATTTTTAAGTCAACAAAATTAGCTAGCTTGATATCCAACAATTGGAGGCTGTTAAGTATAATTAGCCATTTGCCTTATCACTGCCACTAGAGTCCATGACAATTCAGAACACAATTGGGTGACACAGAAATCTCTTGTGATTAATACAGGACAAGAAAGTTTTGTCTCCATATATCTGGCAGTTGGGAAAATAATAAATGCATTTGGATCAGAAGGCATGAGTGAGAATATCATTAAGGGAGAGAATATTTTAAATTTTTATTATTTTGTTACTGCTGGGATATTTTTTATGGAATTGGTAAAAACTCTGGTTAAGCAAGAACACAGAGCTCTCTGGTGTGTTTAAATGCTTAGGTTAAGGTATGAGAATGCAATACATGCCTGGGAAGGAATGTCCAAAATCCAGTCTTTATTTTCATCATGATTATAATTTGATTTGAGAATGTAGGCTCTCATAAGCAATTACAGCCAGATGCATTCTTTAAAAAAGTCATCATCATTGTTAACCCGGGTTTTTTTGTGTCTTAAGAAACTATTGTTTATTTTTATCATATTTAAGATTTAGATTTATGTAAACCTATCTTAAACATTTAAAATTTAATTAAAACATGTTTCCCAAACCCCTGCATTGTGTAAAGATTAAATGAAAATATAATTTATATTAATCTTGCCCTCAACTTCAAAGTTTTAAAGAATAAAAGATTTAGTTTTGTTTTTGTTTTAAAATCAAACACAAGGTTTTTGGAAAGAAATAAGATTTTGAAACATATTTGAAAGTTTTACTTTATTATCACTAAATAAATTTCCTATATACAAATATAAAAACTTTTTAAAAAATGAACATTAACACCTGAAATTACAGCATATATATAGAGAATGTTATAAAAATAATAGATGTATTATGTAGTTTTATATGTAATAGAAAATTGTGAGTGTGTGTGATGTGTATGTGATGTGAGTGAAGTGTGTGTATATGCATGAGTGTATTTGAGTGTGTGTGTATGCATGTGTGTATTTGATGTGCGTTTGAGTGTGTCAGTATATATGTGCATGTGTATGTGTGTGAGGTGTGTTTGAGTGTTTACATATGTATGTATGTGAAGTGCTTTGAGGGTGAGTATGCATGTGTATGTATGTGAGTGTGTGTCTGCATTGATATGCGTGCATATGTATGCAAGGTCAGTTTGAATGTGCATTGTCTGCATCTATTTAGTTTCTTGCTTTTGCTTTGTGCTAATATGAATTTGTTAGAAAAATACTTATTCTCTGAGCTGAATCAAATCTGATTCAAAATATTATTTTCTTCAAAAAACCTTGTCATTTTTTAAAGCTTTTGTTTTGAGAGGACTTATTTCTATTCATAAAACTGACATAGTAATTTTTAATACCTACTAAGTTAACTTTATTTTAAGAAAATTGATCTTGAATTTTAATAAGCACAAGTATTAACTGGGCAGTTTATTAAAAGTTTGCATTCCTAATGAAATAAAATTAGATGGGAATATATACTTTCAATTCAATATATATTCAGTTTCTCATAAGCTTGGTTCATGTTTACACATCAAGAAGTGCTGTCTCAGGGGACACATAAAGGAGCATTTCCTATGCTGTTTGTTTGTTTGTTTGTTTTTACATCTACTCATGCGCATGTCAGAGGATAGTCTGGATGAGGCTTCTTTTCTTCTGCCATTTGGGTCCTAGAGATTGAACTCAAGTAATTAGACTTGGCAGCAAGTCCCTTTGCATTCTGAGCCATTGACTGCCATAAAGGGAATATTTAGCTGTTGGAATGCTTAACCTTACTATGTTGCTTCTGAAGTGAGCACTTTATGCTCTTCACACTTCATATTTAATTTGAATTGTATTGCAACAGATGGAGATCTTGACCAATAACCTCAGCTATTATCCCTTTAAGCATAAAATATATGACATTTATATCAAGGGCTCTCCAACTCTGGGTTGTGAGCCAAATGTGGCAAATTGCTTACTTGTGAAATTGTTTGAGTATATTTTATATTTTGAAATTGTTGAAGACAAATTGAAAGAATACCTCATGTCTTAATGTCTATAAACACACTTATATTAGAACACTGCTATAATCATTGCTATAGATTACTTATGGCTATTTATGTATTATAAAGCAAAGTTACCACTGAGGCAGTAAACAATATCATAGTTTCTCAAAACTGCTCAGTTTCCTACCAAACACAGTAACACAGTTGTAATACAAGAGTCTCAAATGTTACATGTATTCAAGATGAATCACAGGCTAAGTTCTGTATTTATTTTACAGTGCCATTATAGCCACACTAAACTCATAAGATAATAGGCAAGGGATGGGTGGGAAAAAAAAAAAAAAAGATACCAGTCAAGAAAAAACTAAGAAATTTAGACTGATTATCTTCTTTTACAATTTCCAAATAAAAAATAAAAATTCAAATAGAGACACAAGGTTTCTGAGTAGCTGGTTAGTCAAGCAGGAAAAAGTCATTTGGTGATGTTGAATCAAATGAAAGATGATTGATTGTTGTGATTGAAAACATTTTTTTTTCTACTGAAAATACACATGGTTAAGACATGTGTGTGTGTGTGTGTGTGTGTGTGTGTGTGTGTGTGTGTGTGTGTGTGTGCATGTTACTGGATTGAACTGAAGATTTGCATATTCACGACAAGAAATCTACAACTGAATCATATCTCCAACCCAATTATTACCCTTGTGGTGAAACAGCAGCTTGAATAATGGAGATTGTTGGAATAATAGCAGAACTTATTCTGAGACTTATCCACATGGCAGCTGGACACATTTCTCTTTATTTGGTGGCTGGGGGAGCAAAAACACAATGCTGCTACCTAAGTGATTCTTAGTGAAGCAACTAAAATTGTCGGGATTGTCTACAGATGTACAGGTGAAAGGTTACTATGGACAGCATGGGTGATCAGTGGAAGACATTATCATAAACCACACCAACTTGGATGACTGCTCTGGAAATCTGCACCCTTGGAATGCTATACACAGCTAGTTTGAAGGCAGCTCAGCCAACTGGAGAGTCCTCTTTCCTTAACAATTATTTAGAACCCTCGGAGGGACCTTATGACGCTTGTAAATTTTAGGAGCTTCTTGAGTCTTGTAAGCTTCATTTCCTTTCTGAACCTCATAAATTTTGTTTACTTCCCAAGTCTTATGAGTCTCCATCTTTCTTCCAGACAGCAATGCTTCAGTTCTGAAGAGATCACTTCACCAAAGCAGTCCATTGAGAAACTGAGCAAGAGGCTTAGTGTGTTGACCATGTCGGTCAACCCACATGTCTGATGGCTGACATGCTTCCTTGACAGGCAACCCTGAGTGTAGAGATACTGAAGAATTAGCCCACATATATGTATAATAGCCACAGGAGAAAAAAAAGAAAAGAAAAGAAATGAACTATTCTCATTTGAGAAAACTAACTCGGTGTAACCAGAAGTGGCATCAGCTACCATGTTATAACTGATGGTGTCAAAATATACAAAGAGAAAAAGGACTTGTGGAATTCACAAAGTGTGTAAAATGATGAAAAGGTGTTTAAAGTGTTCTCGATGAGGAATTCTGTGGTCAACAGTTTGGTTTACACAGTTTGCACAGCTGTATTCATTCACGCCCATGGACTTGACTTTGTCCATTCTGTGGTGTTTTGTCAGAAGTAGAGATGGTGCCTCAAGGCCCATTATCATACTGCTGTTGTTCAGATTGGGACTGATCAGATGTAATCATATTTTTAATTAAAGGGAAGATCTGTTCTCAATGCTATTGTAAATGTGTGACTTTGGACAACTTTTCCTTGGACCTATGAACATTTCTAGTAGATTTAACTTATGAGAAAATGGTACATGCATGTGAAAGTTTTATTGTGTAACTTAAAAATTTGCATAATTTGGATCAAATCTATTATTTTTTAAATGATCTGTAACAAATTGACACAGAAATGACAGCTCAAGACAACACTTGTTTATTACCTCACAGCTTTGCAGGCATTGGCCAGGCAAGTTCTCACTGAGAGGCTCGGAGGGAATTCTATTTCCAAGTTTGTTCTTGTTGTTGGCAAGATTTAGTTGCTTTCGATTGTGGGACAGGAGACCAACTATTTTTCCTCCTGGCCACTCTCCACAGGCCACTTTGAGCATCTCAAGTTTGCTCACATATCTTCCACAGGGCCTCTCCAAGTCAGAAACAGCACATCAGATCTTTCTCAAGATTAAGTTCTTATATTTTTTCCCCCCTCTCTAATACTTCCACACTAAATTCAAGAGTTGTGAGGCACCTCAAAATTCCAGCCCTGTCCCAGTTCCAGGGAATATGCCAGGTGTGTTCATCTGTTTATGCATTAGCAATGACATTTCATTTGCCACAGTGACAAAGTCTAGAAACTTCCAGGGAAACTATGGCACTTACTCTTGGAAGTTGTCTTAGAATTCTTCCTCACTCCAAACAAATCATGTCAAGCTCACTTCATGCTTTTATTTGTGTCAAAGTTAAAATAAGAAACCTTCACTGACATTTAAATTTGTATGAGTTTCGTGAATTCAAATCATGGATTCACATTGGGTATGGGGGGGAGAGGGGATTGTAGTACAAGCACAAAGTGAATTTCCATGTATACTTAAAAACTCATTTATGTATGCAATTGAGAAACTTCCACACAACCTTCAATTGGAAATGATTAATCTACAATGTTATGACATGCTAAAAGGGAATTATCAAGAGAAGATTTTAACAGTTCTAGAAATGTCTTCCAAGCAATGGATATGCTCAGTTAAAATTGTACTCTTGTGAAATAATGTGAGTACTTGGAAATATTTGTGTCAAAATGTGTATTCAAATAGGAAACAGGAAAGGTGTCGTTTTGGATCAGGTGAAGAAATGAGTTTTCCATGTCATTTTGGTGGTATGCCTTTGCATCCCAGTTAAGCAATATGTTATTCAAAAAAAAAATGAAGTTTTCCATTCATGTTAGCAGCCTATAAGAACATATATGAATGTTTCTGGAAGATGCTATATTTAGGAATGGCTAGAGATTACCCTCACTGGGAACTATTAAGTGATTTCTGTCTTCAGCTTTTTCTTTTTAACCATTACTTGTCTATCCAATTTTTAACCTTCTGATTAATTAACCTTAATTATAAATGGTATGCTGTGGGAATTTGGCAATTCTTGTATTATTCATAGTGTCAAGGTGTATAGTACAGAAGAAAGACTTATTTTCTGTTCTCCTAAATCATATTCAAGTTTGGCAAGCAATAAAACTAAGATTAAAAATATAGAACACTAATGATTTGTAGTTAGTGATATTAATTCATTTAAAATACTAAGTTATTTTATCTAAGTTGAGTAGTATTTCAAATATCAGTGAACTAAAGGGTTCCAAAAACCATGTTTTCTATGGCATCTAAGCCAGGAATATAAAAATAATGGATACTTATGTTCACTTATTTCAAATGCACATAGGATGCTACCTTGGGGCCTAGGTGCTGCGATTTAAATGATGAGAGCTATTATTGCAAAATAGCAAATAACTTTTTCTAAAAAGTAAAGGGTATGTGCAATGGCCTGAGGAAGTACTGGTTTTGTTTGATGCAATATTCCTGGAACATAGTATATATTTGCTCAGTTGCACAGAATATAAGGAAAAGAATGTTACAAATAAGGAGACAAAGGAAGATTACTCAAAAGATTTATTCTACATGTAAAGATAAGCCATTAAAGGAAGTCAGATATGGGATGATATCAAGGATCTATGTGATGAGAAAATCCTTCTTCAAGTCATTACTACCTACAACCACCCGACATGGCCCATTCCTTTTACTCAGCGGTCTAACAAAACAGCATTTCTTCATTCTCCGAACATCTCATGTCTGTCTGTACTCCGTCTGTACCTATGTGCATACTTCGCTCTTGTCTTGAAGATTCTTATGTCCCTCCTGTTTCTGAAGAAAGTTCCCTCAGTATCCTTTCAGACTCAATTCTGTCATTAACTGTCATATCTTGAGTCTCTTAGTTGCCTCCTCTGAAGTGGGTTCTTCATAGCTTTGATGCACATGAATTCCCTCTGTTCCATGTTATGTGTTTGGGGTAGTTTCTAATAAACTTGGACATGATTTTCTATGATAAGACTTGGAATATTATTCATGTTGACATACTATGCTTCTTTCCTGTGCCTAACACATTGAAAGAAGTCAGAAAATGCTAGCTGAACTAAAAAAAAAAAAAAGAAATACTTTATTTACTAAAACAGATCCAGTTATTATTATGTTATAAGAGTGTTATGCAAACTTGATTTCTATGAGTCTCCCTGGCAGATTTACAAAATTAATCACTTTCACTGTTGGAAGCATAATGATTGGGATATGTGGTTTTGGCTAGACTTTTGATTCTAATTATTAATCGCAACTCAGACTATGAGTTCTGAGTTCTGAAATTTAGGTATGAATTATGAAGTATTTTATAAAGTACTATGATGGAAGGCTTTAATTACATAACCTATTTACTTTTAAATGTAAGCATTAGGAAAATGGATGATATTATCCAGTTAAAGTCTAGTAAGCCCAGAGTCCCAAGAATTAAGTGCTCATTTCTTTTGCTACTCATGTCACACAGAGGCCAACTTTCTTCTATTTAGTGTAAAATATTTGACCTATTTCTCATGCTGGATCCAATATCATTGAAGAGTAAAAAAGGGATCAACCAGTGTTACGAAGTTGAAAAAAGAGGTGAGTACAAGTCTTCAAGTATTTTAGGCGCATGCTCACATTTTCCTCTCTACCTGTCATTCCCACTTAAATAACACCCATATTTGTTTAATAACAGGCTTAGTTCTCTGAGTTGGTCCATGTGACATTCAGAGATCTTCCATCTTTAGTATTATTAATTCTTAAACTATTAGCTTCCATACTTAAACATCTCCTGTTTATTAGCCCCGGATTTTAATTGCCTCCAATTAAATTGCCTCCCTATTCTATCATGTTATTTACCTTGCTTTGAACTCCTGTTTTTTGCTTTCATTGTATGAATAGATAGTCACCCAAGCCATGCTTTTCCACAGCCATTCAGATAAACTTTATTTTATTGTATGCCCTGTTGGTCATTACCTTTCATTTTAAAGTTACCTATCATCCAGGGTATGGACAAGCTCTCCATTAGTATATCTTAACAGTATACTTTCTGTAATATTTGTTTATTTTACAGTGGTCTTTAATCCCCTTTTTGTCTTAGAAATAGAAATGAACTCTGGAATCCAAACGTTCATTCAAATTTATGTCTTTTATATAGTAGTATTCTTATTATTCCCAACTTAGAAACCACTTTAAAACCACAATGGATCAATTTATATAGGTGTCTAAATATAATTATTCCTGTAGCAAACTCAAAACTGGAACAAGTGAGTATTCAAGTTTAGCCTAAGAAAGTAGTAGTGCATATGTAACCATTTCTGTAACTACAGTGTTGAAGAATCAGATAAAATGACCCTTGGAAGCAGGGAAATTAACAATCTCTGAGTGGTATTTTGAAATTCTTCATATAAATCAGAAACTTGAGATATTATTCATGAGGGACATAAATTTAACTTTTAAATTTAAGGTTAAAACTATTGGTTCTAAATCAGGTTATCTGGAGCCAGTATCAATAATTTTCAAGAATACGATAACCTCACTAGGATATCCAGTTTGCAGCTGCTTGCCAACAAATCCATCCAGCTCTTCGGCATAGTTGTCAGTTAGACTATTTCAGGTTTTTTTTTTTTTTTTTTTTTTTTTTTTTTGTGTGTGTATAATTTTTAAGGCTTTATCAGTTGATGATATACAAGGTTTTCTGCTAGAATTCTAAGCTCCTAAAACCACATAATTGTCTCACTAGATACTGAAAAAGCCTTTGACAAAATCCAACACCCTTTCATGATAAAGGTCATGGAGAGATCAGGGATAACAGGAACATACCTAAACATAATAAAAGAGATATACAGTAAACCAACAGCCAACATCAAATTGAACAGAGAGAAGCTTAAGGCGATTCCTCCAAAAATCTAAAAATCAGGAACAAGACAAGGCTGCCCACTCTTTCCATATCTCTTCAATACTTGAAGTTCTAGATAGAGCAACAAGAAAACAAATTGGAAAGGAAGAGGTCAAACTGTCACTATTTGCAGATAATATGATAGTCTACATAAATGACCTGAAAAACTCTACCAGGGAACTCCTACATCTGATAAACACATTCAGCAAATTAATTAGGATACAAGATTAACTAAACAATCAGTAGCCCTACTATATACAGATGATAAATGGGCCGAGAAAGAAATCAGAGAAACATCACCCTTTACAATAGCCACAAACAACATAAAGTATCTTGGGGTAATGCTCCCCAAACAATGAAAGACCTATATAGCAAAAACTTTGTGTCTTTAAAGAAAGAAATTAAAGAAGATGGAAAGATCTCCCATGCTCTTGGATAGGTAGAATAAACATAGTAAAAATGGCAATCTTGTCAAAAGCAATCTACAGATTCAATGCAATCCCCATCAAAATCCCAGTGCAATTGGGACACCATGCAAAGACCTGGGGTCTCACTCTCCCTCAGCAATGCTTGGCAGCAACTCATTTTCTTTACCTTGCTTTATACCCTTATCCAGAAATGTTCCAGTTCCCATAAGACATGTCTAGAACTGGCTTAGAGAGGAAACTTGCAACCATCTTGAGACTTGAAATGGAGTTACAGTTTAAGAAGACACGACTTTCATCATGTCTGTGTCATACTACACCAGTTTTAGAAATTTACTGAGCCAAATTCTGACACTCGCAATTTTTGTGTTGTTCTGAGGAAAAATATCAGTCCTGACATCTGACAGTTTCTTTACACTGAATTTAATATCTTGTTTTAGAGCTACATGGAGTTCATACTGCATTCCATAGACTTGACTCTTGGCAAATTTAGAAATACTGTTAATTTTACTAAAACCTCATCATTTTACAGGTAGTCAGTCCCCTGTCTTACCTAATATAACACTTTCCCCTTCTCAAAGGCTATAAGACTTCCTGCACAGTATATCATAGTGGACAGATGTTTTGGAGATCTTCTGATCAATCCAGACTAAGAAATAAGTGTTTGAAGCTAGCTGTATGATCATCATGGTTCTGAAACTTGGCTTTGTTATTGGGTAGAACACAGTGATGAAATACAAAGCATTTTGCTGCCTCTGTGTGACCTGATCTTGTTTAAGAGAAAGGGACAAAATGCCAAGTTGGCTTACCTCAGCTGTTTTGATCTCTCTGAAAATCCTGAGAATGCTCAAGTCTACTTGCTGCTGATAATTACAGAGCAAGCAATTCTCTCAACCAGAAGATGTGCTTTGCATTTTGTGATGGCATAAGTTAGTTTGTTTTTGATGTGGAAATAGCAAAGATTTTAGTTTCCCGAGGGTGGCCATAGGCATTACACTTCTGAAAGACCAAAATGAGTCAATAGTTTGTGTCGTAAAAGGAATACATTCCAATGGTCATCAATTTATTTAACATGGTATAAATAAAACAGTTTTTCCAAACCAAATGAAAGTGATTTTACATGTTTAAGATACATAGTTCTTTTTTAAGTATATATTTCCCCCTATATTTTTAAGTAAATAGACCATGGCATTTCTCTTGGCAGTTTGATGTTTGAGAAGAATTGAGGTTTTTGTCTTCATTTAATTGTGAGGAATATTAAATCAGGAGTCTTGATGCCAAGCAATATGAAGGTCCATGTAAAAGCCAAGTCCGATACCTCTTACATCAAGCCTTCTTGGGTTTCCATACACTTGTAGTGGTAGTCATGTCACGGCAAAGATTTAATGTGAGCAGTTAGTACTCTGAGCACCTGACTTGGGTTTCATTACATCTGAATCTGAACATAATCTTATAAATGTAGTAGATAGTCAGGCTGAAAGAATGCATCGGTCTTACCTATAAGTTATATAGCTCTGTGAAAAGAATAAAAGACAGAGAATAGGAACAGTAGCTCAGTGGAATAGGAACAGATATGAAAACAGAGGTAACTGTGCCAACACTTCTTTTAATCTTTGATTTGTCTGCCCTGCAAACATTGTGATTGATTGCTACATGTTGGTATCTCCAGTGGTGCCAAGAGAGATGTAAGGCATGTGGTATTTTCATATCACAAGGGAAATGATACTTAAAGATTTAAATGATCTGATGCCCAGAAGCAAGCAAATGTCAATGAAAATGATACTAACTCATATTCCATGCTACAATTAGGTCAATTTGGGTTTTAGTGTAAGCCATTCATCCATGCAAAAATACCTAGAATCATCATTAAATTGCTGCACCTTTGTGTAAAACATTCACCCTCAGTGTGCAAGATCATCACTTTTATATGGATCTTGGTTCTCACACTGACAAACTTGTCTCCAGTTTCTTTCCTTCTAGTCTGCAACTTTATACTAATAGTGAGCATTATATTCCATTATGATGGAAGGGAATTACTTGACAAAGTACCTATCCTTGTATGTGATTGGTTTTCTGCAATCTAGCTTAATGTGCTCTGAATATGTGCATTCAGTGTACAGCTGTCAAGTAGAGCGATCAGGCTGGCTCAGAAGCTATGACTACTTGGAATGTCCTTGATCATCAGTAGGGATTGTCAGTGATAGCGGTAATTTCCATTACTCTGTCTACTACCTCTAAATGTATGAACATGCTTGCATGTTCTCTGGTATTTACCATGAACACATATTCTACAAGCTAAAGTTACACATGTATTATGGAACTTACACATTTACCCAGTGTTTATTCAGTAGCCAGTGCTGCATTGAACCACCTGTCTAGTGCTAAAGATACTGCAATGAGTAAGACAAACATGTCTCTCCTATGCAGTCTGAAGAATGCAAAGAAATAAAAAGCAACTCTGACAACATGTGGCATAGTCTGTGGTAGAGGAAATTGGAATGGCATAGGATGATTTAGAAGAGCGCCCAGCATAGATGACAGAGGATGGTCCCAGTTTGGAAGTGAGCATGTGCAAGCAGGAAACTAAGGGATGACTTACGAGGTTTTTAAATAAAATAAGAGAGCCAGAAGGAATGTCTGGCAATGATTTTCTTCTGTGTATTTCCAGCTTCTCCCATGACATTCGAGATATACAAAGTCATATTTGAAAGCTTTGTTGTGACCACTGTGTGTTAACTGGAAATAAATTCAGGTCAGCAGAAATCACATATGACTACTCTTTCATTCCAAGCTCTGGTAGACAAAACATCTGAAACCTTCTGTTCTCCTAAACTATGTGCTTGAGGGATTCATAAATTATAGACCTATGTCTTAAGATCATTATTTTAAAAGTAGAAAAAAGGTCCATTATTTAATAATTAATTGGTACGATATTCAAGTACTGCATTGAATTAATACTGACAGAACTGCTGTATATCCAATGTGAGCTGTGCCTGGGACAGTTTTTATATTCATTGGTTTCAATCATTTTTATGTTTTTAATTTACAACTGGCATATAGTGATCACATGTACTATTATTAGTTTTAATCTTAACAGCACAATAACACTGATAGTGATCCATATTTTATATAAGTACACAGTGAGTTGAGAGGAAACTAATCTAATTCTCATATTTTCGCCATCATAAGGTATGTTCTTGAAAGTGTTGGATATGCACATGTGTGCCATTTACAACATCAGATGTCCACATTTTCATGTTTTCATCACTAATCACTGTAATTTTATGATCTCTTTAGCCTTAAAATTATAATTACATACTGGTATTTTTTGGGGGGTATCTATTCTTTTCCATGGATCTTCTAGTAATTTTATGCTCACTAGAAGTAATACCTAAAAGATGACAAAGCTGAAGTTTATTCAGAGGAAGGCAAGAAAGAGTAAGGAAGGGTGAAAACTGTACATCTGCTCCTGTGTTTGGGGACAGTTATTTTCTGAGGAGACTCTATGGGGCTTTTGAGAAACATGCATGGCAGCAGGAACTTGTTAGAGTACTATACTGAAAAGTATGCAAGCAGACCATCAGGGCTCTGATGGATACAACCTCAGGGCAAGGAAAGCCAGATCACTTCTAGGGCAGGGTCCCTAGTTCCAAACACAAGCAATGATAGAGGGAGTTTAAGGAGTTTAATGGAAGGAGGTAAATAGAATACTTGAAGAGCAATGGAACAGATAAAAATTACACGTAAAAATATATTTTAAAGGTTTATTCCATAGCCAGTGACAAATAAAACACAAGTGTGTCTCATGAAGGAAAAATATTATGAAGGCATGCTGGCCAATTAAAACCATAAATTTATAAGTTATTGACCAAACATCCCTGTACATGTTATTTAAATATAATAAATAAATAAATAAATAAATACAATTTGTTAGCCCAGAGAAGAAAAGGGGAAAGTTAGAATTACATAAGTTCTGAGCAGAAATGTTAATAAAAGTATTATGTGTGATGATCAATGGTGAATATTGAACTGATATCAGAGAAGGACCCAAAGCTTTGAGTGCATCACTCGAGATGAGATAGTAAAGCATGGGGACAGAGAGCTCACTCTACAGCTATTTTGTGGGTGGATGCTACAGAGAGTAGCCAGAGCAATATGTGTCATTAACTGCTGAGCCTTCTCTCGAGCTCCTTCGGTCTCTTGTTTTAAACACAGCGTCTGCATTCTAGACACCCTGCCTTCTCACTTTAAACAGTTTCAGTTGTGGAGGAGGGCTGACATTTTCCTGGTGGCAGAGGAGTCTGAGGGGAGCTGACCAGTCCTCTTACAGACTCACATAATTTTTAAAACCTTGGTCCCTATTTGGTCTCATCTCATGGATCTGGTGCCATGAATCTGTGTTAAGGATGACATGTGTATCCTTTTGTTTTCTGCTCTGTTGCTCAAGGTTCAAAAATCTCTTTAATGTAGTTAATGTATTCCACAGATTTATGGTTTGAATAGGAATGTTCTCCCATAGACTATGTTTGACTGCTTGGCCTACAGGGAGTGGCACTATTAGAGGTGTGGCCTAATTGGAGTAAGTGTGTCACTGTGGAGGTAGGCTTTGAGGTCTCATATATGTTCAAGCTATGGGTTTCTCCTTCTGCTGCCTGTGGATCAAAATGTAGGACTCTCAGCTCCTTCTCCAGCACCATGTCTGCCTGCATGTCCCCATGTCCTACCATGATGATAATGGACTAAAGCTCTGAAACTGTAAACCAATCCCAATTATATGTTTTCCTTTCATAAGAGTTGCTTTGGCTATGGTGTCTCTTGACAGCAATAGACAATTGATTTCTCATTCTCTCCCTTTCTCATTGCCCATATGGGTTTGCATTGTTTTTATCCCTTGGTTGCTGTTTCTTTAGTCTTCCCAGGAGTTGGGTGAATCTTCTCAAATTATCCCATGTAATTGAGAACTTAGATTCTTACCCTGTGACATAATTAGAATTGTAATATGTATCTTAAAACTACCCATACTTTTTAGAATTAACAATTTGTTTTTTGTTTACTTATTTTCTATTAGGATCGCTAATGTTTGTTTTTATTGAATTGAAAAAGAACACGTGTAAGAAAACCTCATATTCATTTTATACTTATTAAAATATGCAAATACACTTAAGCACTGGAAAATGGCCCAGTAGGTAAAGTACTTGTTTTACAATCTTGAAGATATGAGTTCAATTCCCACAATCCACATTCAGCTGCGTGAACTAGTAAACATTTGTAATCCCAGTGATCCTAAGAGGAGAGAAGAGACGGGATAACCAGCCTAGTGCATGCCTCAGCTGACAGGAAATAGACCCTATCTTGAGCAAGACGGAAGGGGTCAAACAACAAAATGAAGGTGAGAATCGACCTTGAGATTACCCTCAGACATCCACACATGTGTGCCTGTCCTTACACACATGAACACACACATATACATATGCACATATATGTGTGTCTTATACACTTAAGTTAAAAAGAAAACAAATACAGTTCTATGTACAAAGTTGAACCAAATGATGAGAATGGAAAGGAGAGGGAAATAAACCAAATCAAGTAGTGATAAACTTTTCCTCATATTTCATGAGTGTTGAAATGTGTTTTGAGATATCTTTCTTTGTAATGTTTCTGGCATTTCACACCCACAGCAGGTCAACACCAGCATATGTTCTTTCTCTGATTTTCCATTTCTTCATGGACTTAAACATTGTGGAGACTGGCTGTATTACTCACCACTGGTGGAAGAAAGTAGTTGGCCTTGCAAATGATTTAAATTAAATCTGATATTTCAAAGACATGAATCATGTTTTTACAGGGTTGCCACAATACCCTTGAGACATTATCTAATCAATGGGATAGAGGTATTTGTTTATAAATTCGTCTTTACTCATCAATAAAGACTTCTCATAATTAGGGTTGCTTTTCTATTATTAAAACAACTTAGTTCAGAGATGAAAATCTTGTTTCCCTTTCTACATTCCACACCATATGAATAGCAAAATTAAGTAAAACCCAAATAAAAGAAAGCAGGTCTTCATACACTGGTGTAATGATCTAAATATACCAAGATAACATGTAAATATTTCAGGAGAAATATTTCCTTTCACTGTCAAAGAAAGTCTATGTATGCTTTCTAGGAAATATATTTTTTATTTCAGCTCACTAATAAGTTATAAAAGAGTGCAGAATTTCAGGTCATTTAATACACATACCTATATGTCCCTGCTTTTTTTCCCTGGGACATTTTTAAATTGCTATGGTATTCAAAAATTGCTAGACTAGCTTGATAAAGCATTTAACATGACTCTGTTTCATTTTACTCTTCTGAAAGTATGGGAAGAGTAAATTGTGAGCTTTTTTTTTTCACAAGCTATAATTTCATGTTTCTTTCAGGGTAATATGTGACTGAATAAGCTGTGCAAAGAGCCTCAACAGTAACGGACTGTTGAGTCAAACTATCTGAGTTCAGATCTTGATTTCACTACTTACTCTTTTCTGGAGCCCCCTACCTTTTCAGAGAGCCAATAATAATATTGCTTGTGTTAAAAAAAATTTGTAACAGACAAGTGAGAAGGGAAAGCAACAAGCATAGGGTCATTCCCTCATAAGGACTTACTAAGTGGACTCTATTAGTTATAATTGTAACCATAGCCCTCCATTATTATTGAAGAGAGTTTATTTTGTTTTCCAAGTACAATCTGTTTTTAGAGTTGGGAGAGAAACTCTTGAATTTCTGACCCTAGAATTCCCTGATAAAATATTGTTCAGAAGTGTAGAAAACAAATATGATGTTTGGTGAGAAATATTAGTATATTATTCCCCCTTATTATAAAGTGAAAGCAATATTAATATTTGTGAGACTGATACTATAAATTCATGATATGAATTAAGTGTAACAAAGTTTCCAAATATGTTGATTGTTTTTAATTTTGTAGACAAAGAAAAATTCAGATCAACGTATGTATCAAGTGAACAGAGAAAATATGATGTTTGATTCTGAAACAATGAATTTCATTGATTTTCTTCTAAATCTTTTATAATGGAAACATTGAAAACTTTGCACTGGGTTTGGAGAGGAAACTGAACTCAGTATTCCTGTTATTAAAAGTTAAGTAATTTTCTAACTTACAGGAATTGTTACACAAAATAATCAGTGGCATCAATGCCATCCTCATGTTGCAAAACTTAAAGAACACCCTTTTTCAAAGATTGAAGCTTTGATTTTAAATTTCAAGTCAATAAAATTTAGCACCTAACATTTCTAACAATTTCCACAACTAGAAGCAAAATCTCAAGCTAAACATCCTTTTGGTTGCTTAATACCCAGCTTCAGTGGTAGTACCTTTACCTCTGTCTATGAGTGAAGTCATTTGGTTGTATTAGAAAACCTCTCTTGGGTGGCCTCCAGTGATCCTTGCCCCTAACAGCCTTGTACATATGTAATGCTTTATCCTTACCAGACTATTCTATGAATCACTTCTAAGTATGGCGAAAAATCACAGTCTATTAGTCTTAATATTGGCTCCTAAAATGTCTATGGTTTCCTTTCTGTGCACTCTCCTGGATCACTCACTGTAAGGAAAGCAATTTGAGGTCATGTTTTTTTATTTTTTATTTTTTATTTTACATATTGATCCCAGTTCCCTCTCCCTCCCTCGCTCCCTCTCTCTTCCCCTCTCTCCTCCCCTCACATGCACCCTGATCACTCTCCCCTCCAACACCTCCCCCCTCCACATGTAGAGTGATGCCATCCAGGAGGACTCATCTAAATCAAGCCATTTGAAGTAGGGACTAGGACTTCTGCCCTATCTCTAGGTTAAGGGAGTATTCCTTCATGGGGGATGTGCCCGCAAGGTCCTTTTGTGTACCAGGGATACATCCTGATTCCACTGTCTGAGGTCCCTTAGACTGCTCAGGCCTTCTATCTGAGACCCATGTTAAGGGTATCTGTTTTAGGTAGCTTTGGGCATAGAGCATCTCTAGTGTACTTGGCAATGGGTTCTTCATTCCCAGTCTATCCTCGCTGACCACAGCCCTGGCATATGGAGAGACTTCAATCCAAGGAGATACTTGGTTTAAGGTATCTCATCAATCCAGGATCTCATTCTTGACTCAGAAACTGTGTGATTGTGTTTGTCCATTTTAAACCTAAATTTTGAGCTTTAAAGCAATTGATGACTAATGCATTGTTCTTCTTCTGGCCTTCATGCTCTGTGTTAACTGACCTTTTTTAAACACACAGCTGAATGACTGAACATCAGACAGTGCTCAGACACAAGCTGCTGCTTCTTCCCACCTCCTGGGATGTCCCTGTCCCCTATTCTCAGCATCTACACTTCCACAGCCCATCTGAGGAGGTTTCCTGAGAATGGGAGCCTAAACAGCACCTCCTCCCTATTGTTTCAGGTCTTTGTGCTCACTGTTACTTTACACTTGATACCACCTTGTAAATATTTGACAGACAAGATGACTAGCAAGCAAAAGCTGATTTTAATGTCTCTTCCAACCAAGTATGTGTGTAAAGGCAACACCTAGTTTTCCTTATGGAAAAAAAGAAAAAGAAAAACTTAGCAAAGGTAGCAGGTGATGGTTTGTTTACTTATTTATTCTTACCCCAGGAAAACTTTAACACCAAACCAAACCAAACATTGAAAGTTGTATACAATGATGGCAAATCTCTCCTGCTAAAATAAGTGTTAACTAAGAATATGTGGGTAAACATGTACAGTCACAGTGAGGTCACCAGATCTACGTTTAAAAAAAAAAAATGCCCACTGGCAATTTTTCCTCACAGCCCCCACTGACAATAAAAGGAAAGGCATGAATGCGGAAATGCACCATAATGGCTTGTAAACTAACTTTGGAATTGCACGGACTCCAGCATTCTGCTTTCTATTGGGCCCACTGGCCATTACCCAGCTTTAATGGTTGCAGGTGCAGCAGTTTCTCAACATGGTTTTGTTTTCACTTAATCCCCTTATCTCTGGCTATTACCAGTGCAACTCCATCTGCTTGCCCTCCCCTCTTTAGCTCACTCGCCAAGCTCTCTGTACACAAACTCGATTTTCTAAGAGAAAGAACAAGAATTCTCAATTTTACCACAACAAAATAATGAGGGACTCTGTGTTAAGTTTAAGTTTACCAGCTAGAGTTTTCTGGGACGGTCTGTGGCTGGGTTGACTTTCATCATCCATCCTTACTTTTTGTTGTATCACAATTATCATTTGCTCATTCCCTAAGGTTTAGATTCTAGAATAATCTCCTAGTTTTTCTATTCTTATCCTTCAGCCAGCAACTCAGCCCCTTGTTGGCTTATTTTTATGTATGATTCTTAAGTTATCATTTTTGTCATCTCATTACACAATACAGATTGACCGACTTTATTTCTGAAACTTCCTAAGTTTCAGTCTTCTTAGACTAGATCTCCTTCAAATGCTGTGCAAAAGTTTCTCTATGTTGAAACACACACACACACACACACACAATTATGTATTTACACTCAGCAGGAAAAGAACCAATCTGATTGGAAATGTTCCAGAAAGGGTGGAATATTTGAAGGAAATGATTTAGTTTCATGGTTTTTCCTAGTAAATCCTGCTATTTAGTTGGAGAAAAGCCACAGGTACTCTGGGAGTTTGCTTTGAGAATCACATCCCTTCAGCTATGGGAGGTTGCCCACTGTTTCAGGTGCACCGGAAGACTAGATTTCCATAGAGATTTAACCTCTAGTCCTCTGCTTTGAAAAAAAACCCTTCATTTTTGCCTGGAAAAATACAGGCAGCGCTGGCACCGACAGTCAGGGAGAACTCACCTGAGCTGCTCTGCTGTGCAAGCTAGAGAGGCACTGTTTTGAATGCCCACACTTTGGTTCTCACTGCTCCACTTGAAATGAAAGAAGCAGAGAAGAAATTGTCTCAAATGGTTCTTGCCTTTCTCTGTTTTCACCAGACAAACCCCTCCTTGGTCTTCAAGGTCAATCTCCTGCAGGAAGGTCTTCTTCCTGCCTCTCTCTGGAACTCTCATATTTGCTGGGCTAATTTCTACTTAATGCTCTTATGGCTCTTGACTTCAGCTCATTACTCTGCATCCATTGTGCTACGAACGCTTATTTATAATTGATATCCACAGATGTTGCTTAGGAAAAATAAGCCAATAGCAGAGCTATATATAAAATTATATTCTACTAAAGAGCCTTGAATTAAAATTTAGTGTTGTTTTCTACTTCTGATGATCATAGCTATTAAAGTGCTATGCATGGCTTATCACCACAACTCCTAGGAATATAAACAAGAACCAATATGAAGACTACTGTTACTCAGAGGGAAACTAGAGTTGTTTACCATCTTGAGGTGGATATTATTTTGAGAGATGATGGGGTGTATTTTATGCATTAACTGAGATCTATCTCTATGTACCATATTATATTTTGGTAAAAACATATATATCAAAAGCTAAAAATCCATAAATTTGTTTGGGAATTAAAGAGACATGAATTTTTATTGAGTTCTAATACCATCTTTTTAAATGTATAGCTAATATTAATTAATATGTATTTTTGTATCAGCTAACACAGGGCATCAAAACATGGATAAGAAGCATTTAGAGGGTGTTCTTCTAGAGAAAATAAGAAGTATCTAATACCTAATTAAAGAAATTACATTTAATCACATATACATACAGAAAACATTACTCAATCTACTCTAGTATTAGTTTGTAGCATAATACAAGACAATATTTGAAATGAAAGTTATAGTTTGGTATATAGAACTAGTTCTTTTAGTGATCAGTGGAGCTGTCTTTATTATACGGACAATAATGAAAAGATGATTTTTCTACCAATCTACCAAGATTTTTATACCAAGCAAAAGAAAATATTGCTTTTTTACCAATGACACCATTTCAAAGAGTATAAAGCTTCACATATGAGAAAAATCAGTCTAACTGGAAACCAGAAAAAGTCAAATGCTAAATGTTGCTCTTAGCTTAATTTAATGTGTTAGCCTCAATGTCCTATATTTGAAAGTTCAAGGCAATACCAATTTTCCTTAGAAACAGACCCAGTATTACATTCTACAGAAAATGCCACTCACTCAGGGAACTCATTCTTATAGGAAAAAATAATCCAATATATATGTAGGCCATGTTGTTTACTGAAAAAGAGGTTAGATGTGTTAGGAAAATTCAGAAAATGTCCCAATAGTTGACTTGGTTGCTCCAAACACATATATTATAACCTGAACTTAGTAATCATCTTACATGTAATTTCAAGTTGCACATATATAGTTATACAGAAAACATGCACTTAAATTAAGAAGAATGTGTGCTGTTTGCATAGAAAGGTTTCAGTCATCTTCTAAGCCTTATTTGGTTTTGTAGCATTTTGGGTTAAATAGACTAATAACAAACAATAGATTGCTATCCCTATTTTTGGTGAGTGGCTTGGTTTAAGTAACCCTGCTTATTTGTCAAGTTCAGATGAGGATTCGCCCCCACCCCTTCTTTTGCAGCAAATAAAAGATAGACTTGAAAGAACACAAAGCCCTTAAAAGTAAACCAAATTATTGTGTTCCCATCTGGGGACATTTGGAATTAAAAGCATACAATTAAAAAGTGCATACTAGTTTTGGAAGACACGGGTCTGAGAGACAATAGGATTTTCATTTCTTGTTCATAAAGGAAATCTTAATTCTGATGGTTGTTTCGATCAGATTGAGAGGCACCTGGAAGATGAATGAAACATGGCTTGTGTGTTCATAGGATGAGCTCAAAGAGGATTTGATCATGAAGGCTTTGACCTAATCAGTAGTTTAATCCCTCTGTGCTTATAGAAATGATGTCACTTGGAAGGTGGTAGAACTGTAGTAGGGGTGAGGCAGTGAGGCACTATGGGCACATACTCGAAGGATTTGTCTTTGCTCTATTTTCTTATGGTGATACCTTTGGCTTTCCTGGATGTCGTGAGGCAAACATGTTTCTTCAGCCATAGCCTTACTCCATGTCATCCCTGTCTTGCCCCAGGCCTGAAAGCAATGGATTCAGTTGACAGATGGAAACTTCTGATGCCAGGAATCTAAATAAACCACCTCCCTAAGTGCTTTTTGCAGACATTTTGTAACGACAAAAACTCCAAAGAACATAAATGTTTGCCTGAAAGTCTCATTTATAACCTAAAATGACTATCTCTGCATTTAAGTGTGTGAATACAGTTGGCTGCAGTAAGTTAATGCTGTCACAAGTATCCCCAAGTGAAACTCATTGTACATTAGCATTGACCGTTTGTTCCGGTTATATACTTATGAGAAATACAGCATTAATCCCATAACATGGCCTTCAGACATCACAGTCCCTGATTAGCAAAAACCTTCAGTGAAAGTATTTGCCAAGCATTATGTTAGTCAGCTGTTCATTGTTGTGACAAAACACTCAGACAAAACAAACTTGAGGGGGAAAGAGGTGCATTTGATACTCAAGGTTTCTGATGCTCCAGTTTCAGACTATTGTGGGAGAGAAGGCATAGCGCTGAGAAGACCTTACTCTGTGGCAGCCTGGAAGCTGGAGGGATTACATCAGAACTAGTGGGATCTATCTGTTTCTCCCTTGATTCCCCCTGGGCTTCTAGCCTACAGGCTCCTACAGCCACCCCCGGGCAGGTGCCCCCACCTTAAGATAGTGCTGTCTAGAAACCCCCTCCCAGACATGCACTCAGGAACATGCTTTGCTAATCCATACACACCCTGCAACCCAACCAATTTGACAACCAGGACTAACTATCACATCCAGTTGTGATGGTGGTCAGCTGCATCCTAGGCATTCAAGACACAGGTATCAGAGGACCTTATATCTGAGGCTAGCCTGGGCTACAGTGGGACATAGTTTTCTCAAGTAATGAAAAAAAAAGTGTGTCATCTTCTTTGTCATTAAGGGAGCAATAACAGAATAGAAAGTTTTAAACACCACAGTCCAACTTTATTCTTTAAATAAATTTATGTACTATTTTCCATATATATCTGCCTCTTTCTTCCCCATATATATATATATAGAGAGAGAGAGAGAGAGAGAGAAGGAGATGTATGTTTACCTACTGTCTTGATATAAATCTATTATAAAATACAATATACATGTGATCAGAGGAATTAATATGTAGATACATGGCTATAGTATGAAACAATATTAGATGAATCTGGAGCCCATTTATATATAATTTATAACTATAATTATCCTTTTATGTATGATGTGGTTTTCACAAACTAGTTTCTTGTTATTCATGGGGAAAAAAACTTAAAAAGAGAAGTTTGGGCAGTCATGACTGGATGGGTGTAGCTTCTGATATTGATAGACTCTATGGGTGTAGCTATAATATGCAATTTCACAATAAATTTCCCTGATCCTCTGCCTCTTACAATATCGCTACTCTCTCTTTTACAGTGACCTACAATTCTTAGGTGTGGGCATTGTGTTGTAGGTTACCAATTGGTATTGGGCTCCACAATTTGACCTTGTGGTTTTCTGTAATGGTCTCTGTCTATTGCAAAGAGAAATATCCTTGATGAGGATGGCAGTTGTCTGTGGATAGCAGGACAAATATTTAGAATGCAGTTAGAGATTATGTTGGTTTCGGGAGGTCCTTATTCTTGTCCTTCCAGATCTGGGTCTTCACTAGCCCTGGGTTGTTTTCTAGGTGTGTAGTAACAGCTATGAGTTCCCTTTTGTGGTTTGAGCCTTAAACATGCTAAAGTGGACTGGGCAAGATCACAAGGAGTCCTTTACACAATACAAAAACAAACCTACCAGAAATTAAGTGATGCTGAGTGAGAGTAATAGTCTTCCTCGGGGAAGAGCACATCAATTGTTTATCCATGGTTATCCAGTACCAAATGGTCAGTCTTGATAGCATGCATACAATTAGCATCATATCATCTAAAGTAGGTTATACTTTGTGTGTGTGTATGTGTGTGTCACACACAGAGAGAGAGAGAGTCAACAATTAATAATAAAAGAGCCAAGAGGGCTATATTGGATGTTCCATGGGGAGAAAAGGGAAGGGATAAATGATGTAGTTATAATCTCAAAAAAATTAGAGAAATGAACTCAGTGTTATTTAGGGTAGGGATGTAGCTAGACTGGAACAGCATACAGGATTTCACTGTCTACTTGTCTGTATTTCCATCACTGAGGATGGGGAGACAGGAGGAATGCAGGATCATTCTAGGCTATGCTGTTAGTTTGAGGCCAGCCTGATCTGGACAGAGAAGGGTAGGGAGAAAGAAGAAGATGGAGAGGGAGAGCTAGAGCCCAAGCAAGTGGGGTGGATTATTTAGCTGCACAGTGGTATTTAAGAATGAGGAGAATGGAAATCTATAAAATATGACTTAATTTGCCACGTGTCAGAAACTATAAAAGCAATTGTATCTTAGGCCCCTTTCATGCCAGCGTGTATAACACAAGTGGTCTTTTTCATCATTTATAGTAAATATGATTATTGCCAGATTGTCAATATGGTCTCAGTCTGTTCCCAGGGAAATTTGGCTCAGATTGTTTGCAACTTTTTACAGATGTTAGTTTTCCACAAAGACCCTATCATTTTTACTTTACTGTAAACTGAAGATTAGATAATTTCATTTATCGCTTAAAACATACAATAATATTATTTATGTGAATCATGTTAGAAAGATTCAGGGGGATTAAAAAAAGGTACAGGACTGAGGAATAAATTTGTTCAATATACAACATACACTTGTAAGGAGACTCAAGTTTGCAAAAATTAAAATAAATAGGAACTCTTGTAATTTAAGTGAAATAAATCGATGTTTTGTAAAAATCGAATTCAAACTAAAGAACATAAACTTGTGTACGTGAGCCAAGCATATGGGGGCATTGGTTACAGGAACTGACCTGGAGGCAGGGATCATGGCTGTCCATGCTCTGTTGTATACATTACTGCTCAGTTTGGAGTTGCTCTGGTGTTTCGTGCCTTGCAGTGACATCTCAGGGTATTTCTAATTCACTCATCATGCCCACTGTGAGTTTTAAAATGGTTAAAGTCAAGGCAAATAAATAAATAAATAAATAAATAAATAAATAAATAAATAAAAACAAATCACTGTTTTACATTTAAAGGATGATATTTAACAAGATGACAAAATAAAAATTGAGAGTTTATTTACTAGATTTGGTGTTAAATCCCACTTCTTCCTAATTTCACTTCTGGCTGAGGCTTACCTTTTATTATCCCAGTGTTGTGCAAGCAGGTTTCTGGTGTTAAAGAGTTTGGGAACAGTCTTGCCACTATGATAAGTGTGAAAACATTTAGTAGTTAGGATAAAATAGTCAGCCAGTGGGAAGCTGAAATAAAATCTGAACTAAATAGTAATTAAATAAAGGTGTGTCAACCAAATAAAACTGCTTGCATTTTGCCAAGTCATCACTAAAAGTATTTTACTGTGCTTTTAGGATTGTGTTTGCAGATGTTTAGTGAATGTGGCCTGTAGGATGGCTTTCGCTTTACCTCTTCAATGGCATTTAAATTTTAGGGTAGAGTTAGATTCATAGAAAATGAGTGAAGATTAGAGTTCGCATACACCATAGACTCATTTTATGCTATTGTTATCTTCAGTTTGTTGGGTACCTTTGTCAGAGTTAATTAACCAAACTGATAAATTATTAGTAAGTAACCTTCATGCTTTATTCATATCCCTGAGTGTTTTGTATAAGACTGCATCTAGAAACCCCCATTTCTTCAGTTGTCCTGCTTCCTCTTGGACTCTTGGGTGTCATTGACTCTCTAGCCTTGATTTTGAAGATCTTGGTAGTTTTGAGGAAAACCAATCAACTCTCCTGGTCAGAAATTGCATTGGTGGAGATTACCCTTATGTGTTTCTCTTTCTTTTGAGACAGGGTCTCATGTAGGTAAGGCTGATCTCAAATTCCTTGTACAGTTAAGGATAGCCTTGAAATCTTCATCTTGCCTCAACCTCCGGATTGCTTCAATTAGAGATGTTCACAACTGTGTCTGATTTCATATCATACTAAGAATCCACTGAAAGGCTTCATGTATACTAACTACGTAGTTTACTAACTGAGCCATATCTATGCCCAGTGTGTTTCTTGAAATAACATCTATTCATTTCTGCAGTGCTTATCCCTTTAATCAAACAACTTACTCAATTCTCCCCCAACAACTTACACTGAAGTAATATCACAGAAAAGGAGCCAGAAAGAATTGAAGAGCTGGACATTAGAGAGGAGTGCTATGATATACAAAACTCTAGATCTATGTGGCTGTCCCACTGATGAGCTCACAGTAGTTGGGGTTACTGGCATAAAATCTGTACAAGATCAGTTCAGCCAAAATACCATCATAGATGACAGAGGTAAATCTTTGTGCAGCTATTTATCAGAATTTTAACCACGGGCAAACAAGTTCCTAGAGCACATATTCACATTAAAGTCCTATCTCTTACTTTGGGGAGTGTTATAAATATTTAAACAAATTATTCAGTTTGGGTTTCAGGTGTACTTTCTGGACATAGCAACTTATTAATAAATAGAACACTTAGAAAATAATAGTAGGTATTGTGTTTAAAAAAAAAGGAAAGGAAAGAAGAAAAGAGCACAAAGTGTTCTAACATCAATCTGTTTAATATAAAAGATCTAAGAGTTAGTGTAAGGACTCAGGCATTATGCTGGCCTGCCCCTGTCATCTGGCAGAACACACTCAGGCAGTGCCCTGATCAGTCCAGGGTTCCATGACTACTGTTCTGCACACAGGTGCAAAAGACCCCTTTAAAAGACAGACCCCAGGCACTTCTGCTCTTTTTGCCTACTCCTCTCTTTCCCACTTTCCTTTTTCCAGCTCTCTCTACAGGTCCCCTGGGGCAGACAGGACTTTTTCTCTCTCCCTCTTCTCTTCTGTCCTCTCTGTGTCTCTGTGTCTCTTTAGCTCTTTTCTCTTTCCTCCCCCCTCGCTCCCCTTTCTAATAAAACTTCTCACTTAATCTCTGTCTGCCTGGCATGTTTGTCCCTCCACTTCAGTCACACTAGCCTGCCATGAAATCTGCCAAGGTTCATTGTGCATTATCATAAGTTAGGACTATTTTAGTTATGAAAATACTCTATTTGGAGATACATATTCCCCCAAGTGACATAACAGTTTTGCATATGATGTGACTAGATTGGTGCTATTTCTCTGCATAAATAGTCCATTCAATTTTAAGAGTGTTTTCTCCTATTTTACTGACATCAGATTAAAAGAGTGGCATCACTCAGGTGCTTTTGATTTTCTTCAAGTAATTAGAGATAGATGGGTTAACTTCTGCGTGGTTGATCATCCTCAAGCAACTTAAGAAACAAACACAGTCCAACGTTAGTTAATGAAGTTAACTACTGGAACAGACAACTGTTTTCATAAACTTGTATTCCAGTAAATAGTTCAAATGGATGACATTTTGTAGTCTTACAGTGATGCATTTTGAGTTACCCAGTGAAGAGTTGCCTAGTCAAGCCCATTCAAACTCTCATGCACAGAAAAAGCCATCACAAATACAAGCCAGAATCGAGGAAATGGCTTTCTGGATATGATAAGCCAGATAAGAGTGAGAGATCATGATAATAAGGACTGTCTTTTTATCCATGACGTTAAAGAAAGTAGAATAGGCTCAATGGAAATTGGGCTCTCAGCCCAAGCTGAATTAGGCAGGGAGCCTAAAGGAAATTGAATGTTCTCTGTGTCTCCTTTCTGCTTTCTATTTAATTTGGTTTTGGAAGAAGTATCTGTTTGTGAGACAATCTTGAGTTTATCTGAAGCAGGTGGATGATGCTTTTAAGTTTTCTGAGATGGAAAATTGAAGAATAATAGAGAAAAGTGAGGTGACCACCGGTCACATGTAGACCCTTAGCTGTGGGCTAGGGGGATCTGACTTCCTCTTAGAACAGCTGGTCATGGTTGCTGGTATTTATCTCATAACTTACCCCATGTGTCCTGCCATGTTTTATCAGAATTGTAGTAATCTTAAAAAGGGATAGGCATATTCTGATTTACTCAACATTTCTTCCTTATATTCATTAAATGTACTAAGATATAAAGAGGGCCTGTTTTGTTAAATCCGATCTTACCTTTAACAAAGAGCACTAGGATAGGGACCTGCAAATTCTAATGACAACAATATTTGTGCATGGACAGATAAGAAATAACTGAGTATACCAAATAAGAATAAAATGCATTTTCCAAAAAAAAGTATATTGAAATTATTTATGCATGGCCAAACATTTAGTTCGGATAAATGCCCCCTAAGCATTTTCTAAGAAAAATCAGGAAATCTTACAGATAAAGGGAACTTTAAAGTTTTATGCACACAGTTTATGTCTAGGAATTTTGCAAACTTCCTCTGTGATACTAGTTTTAAAATGAATGCAAATAGCATTTCAAAGGTGAATTTATTTTTGTTAAACAAGAGAATATGACAATAATACTAATGTTAGACACCAGAGGTCATGATGGACTAGAAGATAATAGGGATTGCCATTTTTTCTTTTGATTTTAAGTTTTCCATTCATTTTACATCACAACCACAGTTCCCCCTCCCTCCCTGCCTCCTGCCCCCCAATCCCTCCCCAACCCAACTCCTATCCACTTCTTAGAAAGGGCAAGGCCTCCCATGGAGAGTCTACATAGCCTGACACATCAAGTTGAGGCAGGACCATTTTCTGATGGGAAGGATCTTACAAATAAAATAGGAAGAAACTATGATTTGAATGAAAATGTCACCCCCTCAGGGTCATATATTTGCTTAGCCCTCAGTTGATGAACTATTTGGAAAAATAAACAATAGGAAGTATGGCCTTGTTAAAAGAGGCATGCCCCTGGAAGGTAAGTCCTTTGCTAGTCTCTCTCTCTCTCTCTCTCTCTCTCTCTCTCTCTCTCTCTCTCTCTCTCTCTGTTCCTCTGTCTCTCTCTCTGCCTCCCTCTTTCCCTCCCTCCCTCCAACTCTCTTCACAGTAACATATCAGTAACTAAGACAGAAATAGGAAATAATAAAGAAGGTATGATGCACTGAAATTCAAGGATAATTAGTAATAAAACAATGTTTCTTCCATTCTAATGGCACATTATATTAATTACAGGATAAATTACATAGTGTGCTACACTAAGACTATG
The DNA here is from genome assembly GCF_943737965.1 of Phodopus roborovskii. Taxonomy (NCBI): domain Eukaryota; kingdom Metazoa; phylum Chordata; class Mammalia; order Rodentia; family Cricetidae; genus Phodopus; species Phodopus roborovskii. The sequence goes on along the minus strand of NW_026126525.1, from coordinate 7,809,305 downwards.
AATGAGTGTGAACCAAAAGAGATCAAAACCAAGAGAAAGGGGACATTTATTATTATTATTTTTATTAGAGTCCTGGACCCTACCTAGGTTTGTTTGGTTACAATTAAGTTTATTTTGAACAAGCCATTAGGTGCCATTTCTGAGCTGATTTTGCTGTCGCCACAAGTAAGATTATTATGAAAATTAATTGTATCTAATTTAGTCTCTGAATAAAATTTCCCAGAAAGCTGTAAAGCGCCATGAACTACAGGTATTAAACATACCTTTGTTAAAGGATACGCTCTTTCCAATCTGGTACATCTCATCTTGGTACTAAACCTGAGACTACTTACATATTGTATAATTACAGCAATGCAGCCTCATCCAGTGTCCCATTTGTCACTTTGTGAGAATAAAATACCTTTAAATTCGTTACATGTAAAGTCTTCAATGTGAATGATATCCCTAAATTCATTTTATCAATGTGGAAATATAAGAGGCCAAAATAAATATACAAGAAGAGAATCCATATTATAATTTTATTATTAAAAGAGTTATTCATATGTAATTAGAAAGCTTCAATTAAGTTAACCAAAAAGAAAGTAAATAGTAGCCCCCCATTTTTAGAACAAATCTATTTTATTGAGGGATGACTCTTACTGATTCTTCACCTTTGGTCTGAGCTGGATGCATGTATGGGGAGAAACATCCCAGTCCCTAGCTCTTTTTCTAAAACAAAGCTTACTAAATACAGTATGGATGTAACACTCATCAAACTCCTTTAGCAAGGAGCAGCCATGGCTTAAGAAAAAGGAAGGCGCTGAGACCTCTGATACTGACCACACTTGGTATGCCTTTCTGCTGTGCAGTTAGTTGAGGTCAGACATTTAGTTGGTCACAGTGGAGCTGCCGTTTGGTAGTCAGACGATAGTAGCTACATATTCACCACATTGATTGGACAATAAAACTTGATCACATTCAACAAAATTACTAGCATTCAATTGACTACTAAGATTTGTCAAAGCCAATCTCCTAAGCAAAATCTATGACAATGATGTATTCTGTGACTTTCAATGCCTTCAGGGCTGTAAAATCTGTAGTCTGTTATAGGATTAACACATCACACATGACTTGATCCTCCCAGATCTCCTTCTCCCAGGGCTTTTCTACAAGAGCATCAGTCTTCCGTTCTTAATTACGAACTCCACGGGAACACACTGTTTTCTGTCCCTACTTCTCCACTTACAGGTGGCTCTCATTCGAAAGAAGGTCATTTCCACTGTTGTTTTGGAATTCAGTTAAATTCATTAAGTACAGTTATTAGTCATTCTGTCTCTACTGAATTATCCCCTTGTCAATTTTCTGTCTAGACATTCTGCCTCTGTCAGCATAGAAGCCTGGGGCTGGCTTTGTCAGTCTTTCCCCATTTGTTCACATATAGAGTTCTCACCTCACTGAAGGAACGCACAAGGTTATTTGCTTTCTTTTGAAATATTAGAAATCAAATATCAAACATGATAATAGGATCTTTCTCTATATAAAAATCAGTATGAATGCCATAGATTCTTCTATACCCTAAGCATCTTCCTTATCATCAGAATCTGTGAATTATTTTTCTTTAACCTTTGCAATGAGCATTTTTTTTAAAGAGAGCACTTACCCAGGTATTATATTTTTATGTAATATATATTTATGATATACACAAATATATAATCACATATAAACATACATGAGATTTATTCTATACCTTGTTTTAGAAAGGTTTTTATATTTTGCTTTAAAAAGTAAAGACACCTGCTTTTTTTGAAATATTTTTACATAGAGGCAGTATTGAATATTCTGGTTAAACTTTGAAATCAACAGCCTGGGTTTGAATTCTTATTTTTTTTTCCATATAATATCTATCCAATCTAGTTGACCTCTCTTTGTCTGGGTTTCCTTGTGTATTTCATGAATAAATAGTATTTATTCGTTCATGTAAGAATTGAAAGAGAGAGTACTTATCACAGTAGGTGATGTTTGGTAAGCAATAACTAAATTTCAATAATTACTAAAGTAAAACTTGGAAAGCTAAATTCTTTATTTGGAATTCTAGATTGTAGTTTCTATTATATGTTATATATCATTTTTCTAATGCATATATTTTGATATTGCATATCTTTTATAGTATACAAATACAAGATAAATATTCTAACTGTATAAAGTGATTTATAATAAAATTTCTACTGCTAAATGATTATCCTTGAAAATAAAATAATTAAAGTATAGCATTTAAAAATGATACCATAGTTGACATATCAAGATCACATATTGGTGTTTGCAATGGTTGAGTGGAAAAAGGATATACCACTAATGTTTGTATTATTGCTAGCCTCTATATCATTCTAGTATGATTTATTGTAATTACTACTTCTGCTTCTGGGATAGAGCCATTATCAAGTTCATTACATGAATGGTGACAATGAACACCGTGAACAAGAGTCATAAATCTTGTATAATAGGACACTCCACCTGTGGCTTTATGGTCTTGAACTCTAGCCATGATTTTTTTCAACAGCAATAGAAGTTCAACTCTATATCAGATAAAGAGACTTTTTAGCCATTAATTATATTTCTTCTTTTATTGTGTCAAACACTTGGAACCAATAGTGATTTTACTGGGCAGGGTATTTTTGTTGTTGTTGTTTGATTTATGTCACATTGAAAGCTGCAACCCATGTGTTAGTTGCTTTGCCAGTATCATGGTTTGATCCTGGGGTGAAGACATCTAAAACAAAATGTGCTTTGGATTATATGAAGCTCTGCTTAACTATCCTTTCAGAAACACAAAGTTCAGATGCATGTTTTGACTTAAAACCATGTTCAGAGCTTTGGAAGTCATTGCACCTATTATTTGTCAACTGTTAACAGAGACCTGAGAAATGAGGATGGAAAGAAGGGAGCATGAGGTTCTCTAGAGTTTGTTTCAAGTAAACAATTTTCTTTTCTATGTTTTGAACTTAAACAACCCATTAATTGAAAACTTCAGCTTAATATCAACTACTTTCCTTTTTCCCTGTGCAGTTAAATTATTTTCCTGCTACATGTAGAAATTCTTACTAATAATTTTATATTCATTAGTTTCATAGTGAAGGATGATGTATTTGTCATGGTGTGTGTGTGTGTGTGTGTTAATGATAATTATAGAAGTAGGCATCCTGAACTTGAGGGGAAGTTGGGAGACAATAGAATGAATTGAAAGACGGATGGGATGATGTAAATACTGCACTCATGTATGGAACTCTTGATTCTCTTCATTGTCATCTCAATAATGATGGGACAATACATTATTAAGATTGTATGTCTATGAATGAGAATTATGTCAATAGTAGACTGAAGGATGGCCCAAGAAGGTATGTCTAAGCCACAGCAATTTCTAAATTTTTCCCTTTTTAAGTACAGTTTGAATGTATATTTAACTATTGGTTTTATTTATGTAATTATGATTAACATATGGTATAGTATCTTGCCATATTAAATGATTCTGTATATATCATTTTGACATATATTTTAAGTTTGAAATATCTCATCTGTCATGCTACAGATTGGAAATGTGTGTCCCATGACTTGTTTTATGTATATAACTTTGACGGCAGTTCAACAGATGCCTGTTCACATTTTCAGTGTTAATCTAACTAGTCTATTAAGTTAAGAAACCTGTAGGAGTCTATGTTTATAGCTCAGAATGCAGAGTGGAGGATATGTACATATAGATACAGCAGGGGTGTCAGTGAAGCTCTCTGTTGACGTGGGAGCATCCCTCTTAAGCCTTGCTTTCCTACATCATTCTACTCCCTCATGTCTAATATTCTGACTTCTCACCACATGGATTAAACATTTACCAGTACCCAACATATAAGTAAGCAAAAGGGTATGTGTGGGGTTATTCCATGTTATGGTATTTAGGAATAGGTTGTTTAGTTTTATAAGTATGTGGCTCATATTGTATCTACCAAAATAAAAAAACCTGAAGAGAAGCACTTTTAAGTAATAATTTTGCTTTATTCTTGAGAAGTTTATCTGTATAAAATGAAATTTCATCATATCTACCCTCCTGACATGGGCCCCTCCCAACTTCATGTTCTCTCTCTCTCTTTTTTAATGTACCACATTCTTTTTGATAATTCTTTATTTAAATTAAAAAAAATCTTGTTTTACATGTCAGTCCCAGTTCCTGCACCCTTCTGTCCTCCCCTGTTCCCCCCACCAACCCCCATCCCATTCCTTTTCTGCGTCCCAAGATAGGGTGAGGCCTTCCATAGGGAGTCTTCAAAATCTGTCATATCATTTTGGAGCAGGGCCTATGCCCTCCCCCATGTGTCTAGGCTGAGGTAGTATCCCTCTATGTGGAATGGGCTCCCAAAGTCCATTCGTATACTAGGGATAAATACTGATCCACAGCGGGACCCATAAACTGCCCAGTCCTCCTAACTAACACCCATGTGCAGGGGTGTCTTGGTCAGTCCTATGCTGGTTTCCCCAGCTATCAGACTGGGGTCCATGGGCTCCCCCTTGTTCAGGTCAGCATTCTTTTGTGGGTTTTCCAGCCTGGTCTTGACCCCTTTACTCATCACTTCTTCCTCTTTGTAACTGGAGTCCAGGTGTCTGCTCAGTTAGCTGCAGATTTTTGCTTCTGCTTCCATCAGCTACTAGATGAAGGCTCTAGGATGGCATATAAGGTAGTCATCAATCCACTTCCTGAACAATAACACCAGTAGCACAGACACTGAGACCAACAATCACTCTTTTGATTTTTTTGATAACCTGCTAAATTCAGTAGGTACAGCCCATAGGCATGTATGTGTACATGGGTATAGGAAACTTAACCAGTGACACACATTTTTAAAAACTGAAGGAAAACAGCCATCAACTGCCAATGATTTCTCAGTAAAAGGTGGGTGCCAGAGAATATTTATCTTCCTCACCTATGCTGAGAATTTGGCTGATTGGGTCTTGCTCTGGTCCTGCTCTGACAACCCCAGCTGGTGTGAGTTGGTGAGTTCTTGTAGCCATGTCAGGTCCATAAGTATGCACTTGACAGCACTCCTCCTACCGCCTGTCTCTTACCTTCTTCCTCCCTCCTCTGTTGTTTGCTCCCACCATCCTTTGGTTAAGGGCTACGGCACTCTGAATGACAGTTTTGCTCCGCAAGTCTCACAACAGTTTTTGGGAGAGATGCAGATGTTGACAGTTGAAAATGAAAGCAAACCGATGAAGATGACAGAGATCTCTCACAGGACATGGCTAGAATACCAGAAAATCTGTTACAAATAACATTTATCATCACTTACTTGTTCATTTCACTGTTGAGAGACACTTGGGATCATTTCTAGCTTTGGATTATTATGAATAATACTGCTGTGAACATTTTTACTTTTTTTTATATATATTTAAATAGGAAATAGAATTGCTCACTTACCATTCAATGCAATGTGTTAACCATTCATGGTACTACTTAACAATTTATAGTTGTCAGCAAGAATATATGAGACTCGCAGATGCTTGATTTCATCAAAACGTAAGGTTGCTACTCTAATTTTTAACCACACTAGCAAATTGGCAAAGTACCTAATTTTGTGCTATTAACTACAGTATTGCCTTACACTTCTCTTATATCTACTGGGGAAGATTATATTTTCATATGCTTATGGACCATTTGGATACCCTCCATTTTGAAGCTATGTTTAAACCACTGTCTAAATGTTATCAGATTCCTTTTATCATAACAACTCATAAGAGTCTTTTCATAGTTTACAGTTGATCCCCTTGTCAATTATGTCGAATAGAATAGGAATTGTGACTCTCTAAATATACCAGCTTCCCAGCCCAAGTAGAACAGGTCTGAATCCCTGGGACCTACTAATACTACTTTATATGATAAAGATTTACCCATAGGAATAAAGATGCCAAGATAAAGAGATAATCCTGGATTATCTAGGTGGGTTTTTAATGCATCTGGGTTTATCATTCAAAGAAAGAATCAGAGGAAAAGTTGGCATGTGTACAAAAGATATGGTGAGAGAGAGTCAGTGAGCCAATGCATTCTGAGTGAGGCCTGTTAACACTGGGATTTTGTCCCAACGCTGCTAATTTTGGACCTCTGAAATCTAAAACTATAAGGGAATATGTTTGGGTTTTTTAGTTCATTTGATTGATAAAAATCTGTTTAGAAAGATATATATATATATATATGTATATATATATACATATATATATATGTTATATGTACTGATTTGTTATATTTCAATTCTTTTCTTGATGTCTCAATTCACAGCAGCTCCTAGTAATGACTGTAGCCCAGTTTATCTCTCTTTTTATGCATTGACTTTTGATTTTTCTTGCCATGTGTACACAATGTTTCTCTTTTGTAACTTCAGAAAGATACCCCCTCTTATGTTTTACCTTTCAAGTTTATGTCTATCAATTCCCTAGAATCTATACATCCATCTAATGCAAGGTGGGGGCGTTGGAGTTAGTGGCTATCCTCCTTAAGTATGACCTTCTGAGCAGGTTCATTTATTAAAGCAATTCACCTTTACCTGATGAATTTTAGTGGGGACTTATTTATAAATGAGAAATTTTGTTGCTTTGTTCCTGTACACCATTCTAGCTGTCGTTTTGCAAACAAACAAATCTAAGTTAATCTGGCACATGTCTAGATTTTTTTCAGCTATCTTCTATCTTATTCTTTAAGGCTATCAATTAAACTACATATATCTAGGCCTGTTTTAATATTATGTTACTGGTTTCCACCAAAAAAATCAAATGGGATTTTATTATAATTATAATTATCTCTGCGGAAATATTCCGAGAACTCATACCTGTAGAAACAATTTTTCAATTCTTAAAAGTGCCATTTCCTTTCATTTACATAGGATTGTAGTCTTTAAAAAAGCATTTGAAAGTTTTTGCTTTTACTTCTAAACAATTCACATTATTGCTATTACAAATACTAATTTGAAAATGTCATTCTCTTAACTCGCTATAGCTTGGAAAATATAAATATGAATAGATTTTCAAAATATTATCTTCCTATAGATCCTATATGATACCAAATAAACTCATTTAATATATAAATGCTCTTTTGTGGTTTATATGTATACGATGCACAAATAAATTCTCATGTCTTCCTCCTTAGATTTATAGTCTACCTCTTCTGCCTTCCTCCTTTCCTTGCCTCTGTTTTCCCTCCCCTTTTCTTACCTTCCTTCTTGCCTTCCATTCCTTTCTTTCTCCCTCCCTTCCTCTCTCCCCTCCTCCCTCCCTCAGGCCTGCCCCTTCTGCCTTGTTGATAAGGGTTTTCACTGCATTTTGAATAGAATTGGTATGATAGAGCATTGTTCTATTCTTCCTTAGATATGAATGAAAGATTGTGACCTGCTACTATTGACTGTGAAATTTGCCTAGATTATTTTGTTGGGGCCCTTAGGAACATTTACTTATAATTCTAACCCTGATGGGAGTCTGCAGATCACATGTTTTTCATTGATTTGTTCTGGATATTGTTTTACATGATCATTTCATTTGCTTTCTGTTCCTTTAATGTACAAAATTACATCAATTGATTTTCTAACAGTAAGAAACATAACTAATAACACATTGTCCTCCTATGCATTACTGCATTCATACTTAGCTATTTTGAGCAATGTTCTTCAATAAGGTATTCTTATAATTTTTCCCTTCCTGTAATCTTCTTTTATATCTTGACATAAAGGTTATTATGGACCCACCCATAAAACAATTTTTGTTTTATTTTCTTTTTCCATATTCTGGGTATGTTTTATGTGATTGGCATGATTTATTCCTTAAGTGATTAATGGTGCCTGTTAATGTAACTATCTGAGCTGGAATTTTATTAAAGAAAGGTAATTTTTGTATTCAAGCAAAATTATTTATGGAGTCAAGAAAATTATTTTCTTATTTTAATCTAGGCAGAATGTGTTTTTCTAGAACTTTTACATCTCACGGACTTTGCTTTTTATGACCACAAACTACTTGGTAATATAATTTTATGAGTGTTCTGATGTCTGCATAGCTCATTCCTATTCCATTTCTAGTAATTGACTTAAGCTTTCACTCTGTAATTTTTAAACTGTTTTCTTCAATGATTAGTATAAACAGGAATGCCACTATTAAAAAATGAACTCACTTCTAAGGTTTTTATACTGACTTTAAATTCTATATTCCCTTCATTAGACTTTGTTTTCTGTTTATCTAATCTGAATGCTTAGACAATACTGAATTTCATCTTTTCTTTCTGACCAAATATATGTATGTCAGAATATTTAGTCAAGCAAGCATGTGCTTAGTTGCATCTCACAAATGAATATAAGTACATTTCACTTTGGGGCTGGGAGATGGCTCACTGGGTAGAGGTACTACTTACAGGCTAAACAACCTGAGTTCAATCCCTATAACCCACATGTACTCAGAAAAGAACACATTTACAAGAGTTGTCCTCCGACCTCCACACATGACATAGGACACATGGTCTGTGGTGTATGGACATGTTTGTATACAGGACCACACATACACACACTATGACTATTATTCCCATTATGATTTCTAGCTTGATATGTTAGAAAATTTTTTGAAATTTTTTTTAAAAATTCATATCTGTGGTAATCAAAGTGTAGATTATTTCTATCACCCAAGTGACTAGGATACTAGGATACAATATATATATATATATATATATATATATATATATATATATGTATATATTCCTTCATGTTTAGCTCCTTTTGCTCAGAATAATATGTCACTTTCTTGTGACAAGGTGCCTGCCTGTGCTTATTGCTAAGGATTATCCCATATAATGGATGAAATCCTATCGCGGTAAATAAGGATCAGGATAAACAAATAGGCCGAATAGATGTTTATTCAGGGAGAAATAACTTACAACCTAGACAGATGAACACCAGGAAATTCAACCCGATCCTCTCCTGTCTGAGTCACACCAGCGCCTTTCCTGGCCCCTGGCCCCCTCCGACCTCCTTCCCCAGGTCACTCCGCCCATGGCTCCACCCCCCAATGGGCGTGGTCAGTGCCACAGAACTATCTCACTACAAAATCCTATTTCCCCATTTTAGTTAGGTTTCCATTGTTGTGATAAAAACAAAAGCTACTTGGGGATTTATTTGTATCACAAGTTAGGATCAAAACTCTCCACTCAGGGAAGCCAGGGTAGAAAGACAAGGAGGAACCTGGAGGCTAGAACTGGAGCAGAGAGGAGCATAGCAATAGGCTTGCTCTTCATTGTTTGCTCAGAGCTGCCTTATGCCCTCCAAACCACCTGCTCAGGGATTGCTCTGCCCACACACAGTAGGCTGGGCCCTCCCACATCAATCCCACATCAATCATTAATCAAGAAAATGTGCCAGCAGACCTGACTGTATGCAGTCTTGGGGAGGCATTTTCTTGGTTGAGGTTTTCCCTACCAATCAATGCTTGTATCAGGTTGACAAAACAAAACAAAAACAAGAAACCCAAACAAACAAAACCAAACAACAAAAGCCCAACCAGAACATATGCTGAAGGACTTTGATGCTGTTTCCTGACACAGGAAATTGGGTAGTCATGGTTGTAACAGCTGTAGAGAGCTCTTTCTCTGGAAATATGCCTTAATTTCTAATGAACCAAAGCCTTAGAATAGCCTCACAGCATCATAAAGTGATGATATATTAAGACATGTGTGTGCATGTGTATGTGCACATGCCTGTGTATGTGTACATGTGTGCATATGCACATGCGTCTCTGTGTGTGTGTGTGTGTGTGTGTTCACATCTTATGCAGGTACTCCCACTTGTAGGAGTGTGTGTTCATGGTTGCAATGGCAATGTCACATGTAGACAAGGGTGTGTCGCATTACTCACTCTTGGATGGTTTGACTGCCCTACATTTGAGGTTGATAGAGCTGTTTTCTATCAGTCTACAAGCTCTTTACAGTTTACCACATAGCTGTTGAGAATTCTGCACTCTACTGTGAATCATATCTCTGTTCTTTCATTGTAATGTATCTTTTTTTCTCCTAAGTCATCATCAAGATTGTCTTTCTGTCTTTCGTTTTCAGAAGTTTGAATATATTTCTTAGGAAGAGCAGTTTGTTTGCTTTTAATTTATTCTGCTGTATGTTCTCTCCTTTTCTCTGTGAGTGTGTATCTAACATTAATTTTGGAAATTTCCCAGCCATTCTACAAACATTTCTTTGATCTGCTTTCATTCTCTTCCTTTAAATGTCCTGCTGCATGTGTGCAACACAGTGACTGACTGCTTACACCATTTGGCTATTCTATTTTGTCTTTTATTTATCTTTTCTTTCTTTTCTGTGTTTCCTTTGTTCTGTCTTCAGTTTGAGAAACTTCTACGGGACTGGGGTGTTGTCAGTTTCACTGACTGTTTTCTCTGAGAGGTCAACTTTAATGGGGAGTCGTTTGAATTCTGACTGTGTTTGCTTACTTTAGTTCTAGCATTTCCAGTTCTTTCTTTCCTGGTTTCTTCCTCACTCTTACTGGCTTCCCTGTGTTCCTACCAGTCTTCTCTCTTTGCTACTAGTGTCTTTGCTGTACCAGTAACAATAGCAGAAAACCTCCTAGCATGTTTCTCCAATGTCGGTGAAGTTTAGAAAAGTTGTGTGTTTATAAGTTGTTCAAAGTATTATTTCTATTACTGTTACTGGAAGAGCAGGGAGCAATGTGTATCCAAATTCTTATGTGGCAACAGACATTTTTAAGTCATCATCTACCAAGATGAAAGGTAATGTGGTGGGAACACTAAAGAGATGGGATTTGGGGCAGTCTGAATTTGTTCAAGGCCAATAATAATCAAATTAAACCAAGTCCATAACAGTACAATGAAACAAAAGATAGATAAATGAACAGTTTTTTTCCTGTTAATTTTGTTCAATTATTTTACAGGGAAAAAAATAAGACAAGTGTAACATTACTGATTCTGTTGTTTAAAAGACATGAGTAAGACTGAGAGTCATAACGCCAGATACAAAGATGACTTCGTTGGAATCACATCTAACAAAACAAAGGAAATAAAACCAAAATCATGAATGAAAAGTGTTAAGCTCTTTGTAGAACATCAAAATTTACTACTTCTTCCTATTTCATTTGATTTATTTTGAAGTGTTTTTTAAATATTTTCTTAATTATAAATTATGGAAAAATACTTTGAAAATAAAGTTAGATTGTCATAATTCATGTAGAACAAAGGCTTAGAAGATTCTACCATTCAACTATTATGTGCTCTTTAATCATTAGGGTGATAAGTAGCTAATGAAAGAAATAATTGAAGTCGGATAGGGAGTGGAAACCAACGTAATCCAATCAATAGTGGGCACTGAATTTGCCACTGGCCAAGAAACAAATGCTCCCTCTCTATGCATTTGGGGTTGATGGTGCAAGGAACAGCACAGTTTTTGTTAGAATTCTTTAGGCAGTAAAAACATATGCTTAATTCATTTCACTAGCAGGTATTTTTATATTTTACACAGATAAATGTGATGGCTCTGGCTCACATGGTACTATCCCCCCTCCCCCCCCCATTTTGTCCTTTGGGTACCAAAAGCTCTTTCTGGTAGCATGTCCACACTAACGTTGTGCAACATTCTTCCATCAGAAACTTCTGGGAGCTAGAACATGTGGACTCTGCCTTCTTTAAACTAGAGAGAATGATTTATAGACATCAAGAGAAAGTGTATACAGTGCTTTCTTGGACCATATCATCATTTTACACCCAAATATTTTATTTCAAATGCAATAGTTATGCCTTTGCTTGGTATTTTAGATGCCTCTAATAAAGAAGATATTTGTGATTATCTTGAATTTATAACACCTTCCAAACAAAAAGTGATTCTGAGAGATTAACTGTGTTCCTGTCAATTTTATTTAAATTTCCTACATCCTTAATTTCCCCATGTTTTCTTCTACAGAGGGAATATGGCTTGGGGTGACTGACTTTCTGCAGTATCTACCTTTTTTTATCTGCACATATACATACATACATACATACATACATACATATATATATATACACACAATATTTTTTCTATAAGCATGAAAGTATATTTAGGATTATTATTTCTCTACTTCAGGCCACCATCAAAAGCTGAATTGTTAACCAACAGCCAAGATAAGAGGAGGGCCCCCTCAATAATTTACATCAAGGAGTTTAAATTGTGACTTTCATACTGAATCTTGACCTTGAGCTGAGAATGGCTTTTACATTTCCTAATGATTATAAAGTATAATAATATTTATTTCCTGACACAAGAAAAGTACCTATCTTAATTCCTATCTTAATACTTATAAACAAAGTTTTACTGTGATTCTGCTGCTGACACCTGCTGTGAGTTCCTGATGGATTGTTTTCATGGCAGGGAGGCCAAGTTAATTAGTTGCCACAGACCTGTATGCTCTGTAGTGCCTAAAGCACTTACTGTCTGTATAGGTATACAAATAAGTTTAAGTTTCTGATTAATAGAACACACACACACACACACACACACACACACACCATCCTGATTAAGGGAAGAAGAGATGGCTCAGTCAGCAAAGCACTGTCTGTGACAGCCTAAAGGCTGTAGTTCAGATCCCTTAAATGCATACAAAAGCTAGGCAGGTGTGACTATTGCTTATAATCAAAGTGCTTGGGAGTCAGAGACACAGGGGATCCCCAGAGTGGTCTGGCTAGCTAGATGAACTGAAATCTGAGGACTCTCATCCCAATGAGAGACCTTGCCACATTATATAAATTGGAGAGTGGTTGAGGATACTGAGCCTCCACAAGCACAAATGCACACATGTACACATTCACACAGATGTGCACCTCCACAGAGACACCACCCACACCACACACCCACAAACTTTTTAAAATAAGGAAAGGTGCCTAGTTAAACTGGGTTTGAAGGTGTGTGTGCCTGTAAGGGAGGAGCATGCAGGAAGGTCAAGAATTAAAAGTCAGCCTCCTTCACACATCAAGTTTGGGGATAGCTTGGGCTTCAAGAGTCTTCTGTCTACATAAATGAAATAATAGTATATAGATACATCATGATGAGGGATATTTCAGTAAGGAAACATTGTGTCAGGTAGCAGTGACCCAAAGGAATACATGTTGCCACTTTTATCTCAGAATTATGACTTCTTAAGATGTAATAGACATTTATGAAAACAATTTATTTGACATTTTTAGTTACATTTAGCTAATACGGATACCCCTCTCATGCACATACCACAGGTTATAATTTAAACACTTTGTGTGAACAATTTAAAAGATAATTATATTACATAAACCACACATTAAAATCAAACTTATTTTTATAATTATAACTCACCAAATTTGAGTCAGTGTTCTTGATTTGTTTGTAGTGTCTCCGTAGTTTTATGTAAGACAAGTTGGAAGGAATTATTTTAAGAAAAAAGTTAAAAACTAATAAGGAAAAATCAAATGAATACCATTAACTACTATAACTCACAGTAATTTTGAGAATATTATTTCATATTTTTGCTGTTATGTTGTCATTGTTATTGCTCCTGTTAGACTGTAAGGCTGACTTGAAATGGTGAACTTAGAATTATTTAATGTCAGTTTTACAGAGATCTAACAAAAAGCAAAGTAAAAATGATTATACGTGATATTTCCTCAGACTTTTAGTAACCTACTTATTATTGAATAAGTTTTCCACAGCTTCATTCACTTAATGTCAATCTAAGACTGTCAGGTTTTATTTTATTTTGTATTGAAAAGTTTTTTCATGCAATATATTTTGATCATATTTTCTTGTTCTCCCAATTCCTTCCAGATCTTTCTGCCTTCATCCCCACCCAACCGTATGCTTTTTTCCTCTCTATTGCTTTTTTTTTTTTAAAAAAAAATGTACAAACAATAACAAAAGCAAGAAACACAAAAACAGAAATCAAAACAAACATCAAAAGATCAGTAAATCAAAAACTGCAACCCCCCCCCACAAATAATGTAAAATGAATCAAAAGGGCCAGAAAAATACCAGAGTTCTTTTGTACTACTCTTGGGTGTGGGGCCTGACCTGGAGTATGGCTGGCATAGTGACATTCATTGGAGAGACTGATTTCCCTTTGGCCAGCAGGTATTGACTGCAAGTATCTTTCTGCCTAGAAATTACTACCTTTGACTTGGGAATATAACATTTTTAGTTTCATTTAGCAAACATGATATACCTAATACGTGTTCTAGGAAGTGGCTATGGAAGTGGCTATGACGATTCTGCAGTCATTTGATCAGAGCTACAGAACTTCTTGTTTCTGTGATTATTGTAAGCAATGATCTCATGGCAGAGAGGGTCTGTCTGTGGTAGAAGTTGGGGAGTGAGAGGTCTGGAACAAGAAGGGGACAGAGAGAGAGAGAGAGAGAGAGAGAGAGAGAGAGAGAGAGAGAGAGAGAGAGAGAAGGGATAAGGAAGGACACACACTGGCTCTCCATCTCTGTTTCCACTGTGTCTAACCATGATACTAAGATCATCATGGCTGCTGCTTGTTTTCCAGTTACAGACCTGAAGCAAATTTCTCTCTCTAACTTATACCTAGAAATGGACCTGAAGAATCAGTCTCAGATTACCCAAGTAGACAGAGTATGTAACTACTGCCCTTCTGTTTTTTTTGTTTGTTTGTTTGTTTGTTTTATTTTGTTTTATCCATTATGTTTGCCTCATACTCTACACGTGTGGACGTACTTACTGCCTTCCAGCCTTCTTGTTAGTGTTGAAGACACTAGTCCAAATGAGACTGTTCTTTCTACTCAAAAACACATCCAGGAACCAAAACACAAGCAATATTTTAATTAAATAAAGTCTTAAATAAAATATGGGCAAATTAGAAAGAATGGCTGAGGTTCTTCCAACAGACTCCAGAAAGGATGCTTTTACAAGCAATGAGACACAGGTCAATAACTGATACATGAACAAAAATAACAATGGGAAGGAAAAAAAGTGGGAAGTAAGGCTATGGAAGAAATGTCCAGAACTTAGGGACAGGATGGTGTAGTGAAGGAGCTGAGAACAGTAAGTGGAGTCCTGCCTGAGTCCCCAGAGGAGTGAGTAGCCATCGATGAACATATTCTGTAAGAAGTTGTTAATATAAAGGTTTTCACCCTCTTGTGCCTCAAACTCATTCTGATAGCATTGTAGTCATTTGCAAGTCACCATGGTTAGGACTTCCTCTCATCTTAAGGCTTATTTTCATAGGTATTATTGTCTCACAGCAGATGTTTTGGAAATAATTAAGTCTGGCAAAAACTGTGTCTTATTTAAAATTTTCCATTTCAAATTGTCTAAAAGTGTAATATAAACAAGAACATATGTTTAACCAAACACCCCCCCCCCTTCCCCTATCCCTTTAGTAACATGTCTTTTCCTTCTGGGTGGTCACCATTGCAAGCATTTGTGTTTATACAAAGGAAAATATAGGAGGACTCTCCTGTAAACTAAAACACAATGGAATTTTGCTTGCAATTTAATTCTTAAAAAAAAAAAACCTCAATGGTACATTACTTCCTGTGACTATTAACAGAACAAATCCTCTGGCTTAATAATATACACTACACTCTTAAAACCTGAAAAGTGGATACATTTATGTGAGAATGAGAAAATGAATACACTTCATCTGAGATTCAAATTTCCAAGCTAGAAACATTAAAATGGCTATTCATTAACATATGTAAGGACAAGGCACATATAGAGACAAGCAAATTCTCTCTATGTATCAGTAGGAATTAAGTCTACAAAAGGAAACTTTTCAACATAATAGATACAAAGTAACTCAATTCTCTTCACAAATTGCGGTGAAGTCATTGTCAATCTCTGTTTCTCTTTTTCTCATTCTCTCTCTCTCTCTCTCTCTCTCTCTCTGTGTGTGTGTGTGTGTGTGTGTGTAATATTTGTGCATACAAGCTTGTCTATGTACTATGGTGCACATATAGAGGTCTTGGAGTCATTTCTATCCTCCTCCCTTGTGACAGAGCTTTTCTTGTAGGTATCACACTGCATCCTTCAGACTAGCTGGCCCAAGAGTTTTTAAGGTGATTCTCCTATCCCCATTTACTATCTCACTATAAGAGTTCAAGGTTTTGCCCTGCTCATAGCCTCTTGAGGACTGGGGAGCCCACCCAGGCAGACCAGCCTGTCCAGAGTCTGCTAGTATCCTGGTCCCACCTCCACCCACAGAAGGAAGGAACCTACCTTCTGGTGCCCTGCTAGGAACCTCCTGAGGAACTGTGGACTGTGCACTGGGTAACCTGTCCCAGTGTACCAGTACATCCAGAGTCTGCCAGCACCCTAGTCCTACTGGGAGAGGAAAGCCATCCTGCTTGCGCCCACTGGAAGAGAACCTTGGTCCCGTACCCACCAGGAGAGGGAGAGCCCCAACCAGTACTCACTGGAAGAAGTGATGGGTAGATGACAATATGAGAACATAGTCAACAACAGAAAGATCAATATAACACCCCCAGAGTCTAAGGACTCCACACCAGGAAGACCTGAACATCCCAACATAGATCTGAAGAGAACGGCCCTAAAACAACTTCATGAAAATGATAGAGACCCTAAAAGAGGAAATGAGAAGATTCTTCAAAGAAATGAAAGAAAAGACAAATAAAAAATTGCAAGAAACAATTCAAACATTGCAAGGTTTGAAAGCTGAAATAGAGACAGTTTTTTAAAAACAAAAACAAAAACAAAAAAACACAGTATGAGGGAATGTTGGAATTGGAAAAACTGGGTAAATGATCAGGAACTACAGATGCAAGCATAACCAACAGAATACAAGGAATGGAAGAGAGAATCTCAGTCATTGAGGATACACTAGGAGAAATAGACCAAAGAAAAATCTAAAGTCCAACAAATCCCTAATAAAAAATATCCAGGAAATAGGGGACATCATGAAAAGGCCAAACCAAAGAATATTAGATATAGAAGAAGGTGAAGAAACCCAAACCAAAGGTGCAGAAAATATGTTCAACAAAGTAATAGAAGAAAACTTTTCCAACCTAAAGAAAGACATGCCAACAAAAGTATAAGAAGCTTTCAGAACACCAAATCGACTGGACCATGAAAAAAGTCCCCTTACCACATAATAATCAAAAGCACCAAACATACAGAATCAAGAAAGAATATTAAGAGCAGCAAAGGAAAAAGGCCAAGTAACATATTAAGGAAAAAATATCAGAATTACATCTGACTTCTCCATGGAATCTGAAAGGCAAAAGGTCATGGATAGATGTTCTACCAACACTAAGAGATCATGGATGCCAGCCCAGACTGCTATACCCAGCAAAGCTTTCAATCATTATAGATGGAGAAACCAAGATATTCTATGACAAATCAGATTTAAACAATACACATCAGCTAATGCAGACATACAGAAAGTTCTGGAAGGACAATTCCAACCCAAGGAAGTCAACTATACCCACAAAAACATAGGCAATAGATAATCCCACTTTACCGTCAGCCAAAAGAAAAATGAGAGGAAATCCACGCATAATACTACCACCAACAACAAATCCAAAAAAAAAATAACAATCACTGATCATTAATATCCCTCAATATTAATGGTCTTAACTCACCTATAAAAAGGCACAGGCTAGCAGAGATGGATACGAAGACAGAACCCATCCTTCTGCTGCATAAAAGAAACACACCTCAATTTCAAAGACAGCCATTGCCTCAGAGTTAAAGATTGGGAAAAGATTTTCCACTCAAATGGACCCAAAAAACAAGCAGGAGTAGCAATCCTAATATCTAACAAATTAGATTTTAAACTAAAATCAATCAAAAGAGATGAAGAAGGTCATTTGTTGTTCATCACAGGAGAAATCCATCAAGATGAAGTCTCAAAAAAAAAAAAAAATCAGTAGCCCTACTATATACACATGATTAATGGGCTGAGAAAGAAATCAGAGAAACATCACCCTTTACAACAGCCACAAACAACATAAAATATCTTGGGGTAACACTAACCAAATAAGTAAAAGACCTATATAATAAAAAACCTTGAGTCTTTAAAGAAAGAAATTAAAGGAGATACCAGAAAATGGAAAGATTTTCTATGCTCTTGGATAGGTAGGATCAACATAGTGAAAATGGCAATCTTGCCAAAAGCAATATACAGATTTGTAAGGAGTAAGGTTTTTCCTCCCGCTGCCAGACTTGTCCTGCCACCGTGCAAGCCCCAAATAACGCACAGAGACTCTGTATTTGATATTATTCTGTTGGCCAGTTACTTGTTTCTTATAGGCTAGCTCTGTCTTAATTTCTATGTATTTCCATGTGGTCTTACCAGGGACAGGTGGCTGGAGGTTCTGCCTTCTCCAGACTCTCCATCTTGACTCCTCCTTACTACTTCCTCTTTCCTCCTTGTTTCCTAGTCCCACCTATCTTGTTTTCCTATTGGCTAACAGTGCTTTATTCATTAATCAGTATGAGAAACATATATACATAATGGCATCTCCCATCATCTCCTCTTTTCTGTCTAAATAAAAAGAAGGGCTTTAACCTTAACATAACAAAATATATAACACAACAGTTATCAAATAAGAATCACAGTTAACAATATTTAGTCCATTATCATTTAGCAAGATTTAAGAAAATATTTCATCATCTAACCTATCTTTGTGTGTCTAAAGTCTATGTAACTTATCTTTAATCCTAATTAAGAAAAACTATAACAAAGACCACAGAAGGATAATATATAAACTCTAGAAATGACAGAGACATCTTGCCTTGTCAGTCACCTAAAGTTCTTCTGTAATCTTCCATAGGCCATAGTGTGTCTGGGAGACTCTTCAGCAAAGTAGGAAACTTTAAACTGTCTTCTTGTATTGGCAGTTTGTCAGTCATTTAACTCTGTGTCCTGCAGACTGTCTGACAGACTCTTCCATGAAGCAGGAACTCTGTAGCAATGTCCATCTTGAATCAGCAGTCACTTTTCTATGGGTCCTGCATGTCCAGTTTATAGAGCATAAAGTCAAACAGTCCAGACAAGAGCAGTATCTTGTCCAAATGGTTAGTCTTTCCATATTGGGAGCAAACTTCATAACTCCTTTCTTCAAGGTCCATCTTCCTTTCTGCTGCAGGTGGTTTTGCCAGGAGCAGTTATATCTCATTGTCAAGAAAATCCTAAACCACTTTAAATGCCATATTCTGTAGGTCTTTGAAAGGTTTGAATAATGCCTATTCATCTTACGTACATCTCTATATATCTAGAAAACCTAACTTAACTATAAGTTTTGACTATTATAGGTAAAACATAAGTTTTGACTATTATAGGTAACTATAATCTGTACTAAATTATACATTATATTTTTAAATGAGCTATATAAACACAATACCTAAACAAGAGGAGAAATATACATATCACAAAATTGACCTTAAATTGTATCAATAAATGAAAATCCATCCCAAAACAAAGTATTCATATCTATGCCATAATTCCCTTTTTACCTTTAAAAATATATTGGTTGTGATCATTAACCATTTATAACCAATCCCATTTGAAAGAAAACAAACATTTATAAACAATATTTGGGAATTTGGGCGTCGTTCTTTCCAAACTACTTCTTGTTGATAGGGGGCGCTGTCATGGGGATCCTAAGAAGATGCAGAAGTCCTGGGTGTAGTCTACAAGGCTGCCTTGTTCAAGCTGTTCTGAATGATGAATCACTTGGTACTCTGTTTCAGGGGGTCTGCTTTGCTCAAACCACATTAGTCTGGAAGGAATCCACAGCTTTTCATTTTCTGTGGAAACAAAAATAGAAATCCTTTTCCCTAGTAACTTGTCCTTGAACTTAAATTTTGGAGTCAAAGCATTTTTAAAATATATAAATTTAATTAATCCAGCAGCATTTATTTTAACAGTTGTTGTTTCCTCAGCAGCCAAACAATACAAAGACAATATAATACCTCTGTCTCCTGATGGGATTAAAGCCGTGTGCCACCAACCCAACTCCTTGCTGTCATTTTAAAACCATTTTATTTCTTTTCTCTCCCAAGCCTACATGTATTTTAGAACACATTGCAAGCCTTTAGAGGTTTTCTTAATGTGAATCTGTCTTTACTGTAAAGTTTTATCTTTTTCTAGCCATGAGTCTTTTATCAAGTAAACAACAACATTGCTAAAATGAAAGTCTTTGTTGTTCCTGTGGAGGTTTATCAAAGATGGCAGCGGGTACTTTTACCACCAGCACTGAGAGCTGTGGTCACTGCCTTGGTCTGTGCTGCCATCCAGCAAACATGCTGCAGGCTTAGGAGATGTGGTCACTGCCATTGCCAGCTCTCATACACACCAATAAATTGTTAGCAGTGTGAAAGACCCATGGAGGGCTCAAACCCTCACGCCCCGTCTCAGGAAAGGCGGCCCCCCAAATCACTCATGAGAAGCAGTCTTGATGCAAAAGCATGAGGTCTTTTATATTCCAGTGCACTGGGGTCTGCAGCCATACTCCACGGGGGGGGGGGGGGTAGAGGACTGGGAACCGTGGGTACAGGGTTCAGACAGCTTTTATAGGGTTACAACAAAGCCCGTGCATCACAAACTAATCATCTCATAGCATACAGTGTGGACCAATCAATTTGAACTATCCAAACTCGCGCTTTACTCAGGAAGTATGCTTTCGATAGGTCTCCTGGGTAGTGTGACAAGCCCGCTCTTAGCCCAGGAAGTCTGCTTTCGCTAGGGCTTCTGGGTAGTGTGGCAAGGCTCATTTCCTGTTCTCATTCACTCACAGGTGTTGTCCTTAAACCACCCTGTAGTAAACAGTCAAGAATGACTTTTTGCCTACTCACTGCTAGGGGGCAGAGTCTAGGGAAAATTAGGCTAAATTTTTCCATCCTTACAAGTGCTTTTTTAAAGCCTTGCATTTTTTTGCCACTTATGCTGAGTCAGGAATTTTCCCTTAAAGGAGCCACGCAAATATCTGCTTGTTTCTTGCAAATCAGAGTCCAACCGAGAAAAAATGTTGCTACCAAGAAACTTTGCTTGTCTCTGTTCTTTTGTTTCTAAAACCTGTTTTTAAGCTTTTGTTAAATTTTAAGTGGAAGTTCTTATTAGCCAGGTGGGCACCATATGTAAGGAGTAAGGTTTTTCCGCCCGCCGCCAGTCTTGTCCTGCCACCGCTCCAGCCCCAAATAACACACAGAGACTCTGTATTTGTTATTATGCTGTTGGCCAGTTACTTGTTTCTTATAAGCTAGCTCTGTCTTAATTATTAACCCATTTCTATGTATTTCCATGTGGTCTTACCAGGGAAAGGCGGCTGGCGGTTCTGCCTTCTCCAGACTCTTCATCTTGACTCCTCCTTACTACTTGCTCTTTCCTCCTTGTCTCCCAGTCCCACCTATCTTGTTTTCCTATTGGCCAACAGTGCTTTAATCATTAACCAGTATGGGAAACAGATTTACAGAATGACATCTCCCATCACAGATTCAATGCAATCCCCATCAAAATCCCAGCTCAATTCTTCACAGAACTTGAAAGAACAATACTCAAATTTATTTGCAAAACAAAAATCCCAGAATAGCCAAAACAACCCTGTACGATAATGGAACTTCCAGAGGCATCACCATTTCTGACTTCAAGCTCTATTATAGAGCTATATTCCTGAAAACAACTTTGTACGGGCACAAAAATAGGCAGGTAGACCAATGGAATCTAATCGAAAACCTTGATATTAACCCACACACCTATGAACGCGTGATTTTTTTTTTTAACAAAGAAGCTAAAATTATACCATGGAAAAAAGAAAGCATCTTCAACAAATGGTGCTGACACATCTGGATGTTGACTGGTAGAAGACTGCATATAGATTCCCTATCACCATGCCCAAAACTTAAATCCAAATGGATCAAAGATCTCAACTTATATTTAGCTACACTGAACCTCTTAGAAGAGAAAGTGGGAGGTACCCTTTAACAAATTGCTACATTCCTGAACATAACACCAGTAGCACAGACAATTAATAAATGGGACCTCCTGAAATTGAAAAGCTTCTGTAAGGCAAAGGACACAGTCAACAAGACAAATGGCAGCCCAAAGAATGGGAAAAGATATTCACCAACCCCTCAGATGACAGGGCTGATTTCCCAAACATTCAAGAAACTCATTACCAAAACACCAAATAATTCAATTAAAAATGGGTTACAGAACTAAATAGAGAATTCTCAATCGAGGAATCTAAAATGGCTGAAAGACACTTAAGAAAGTGTTCAACATCCTTAGCCATTAGAGAAATGCAAATCAAAACAACTCTGAGATACCATCCTAGTCTTCTCAGAATGGCCAAAATCAAAAACACCAAAGACAGTTTATGCTGGAGAGGATGTGGAGAAAGGGGTACACTCCTTCACTGCTGGTGGGAGTACAAACTCATATAGCCACTTTGGAAATCAGTATGGTGATTCTTCAGTAAAATGAGAATCACAAGATGCATATTCATACAACAAGGACAACCATTCAAACATGTTCATAGCTGCATTATTTGTACTAGCCAGAACCTAGAAGCAACTTAATGCTCCTCAACTGAAGAATGGATGGATAAAATCTGGTACATTTTCATAATGGTGTACTACTCGGCTGAAAAAAATAAATGGAATCTTGAAATTCACAGGTAAATGGATGGAACTAGAAGAAACCATCCTGAGTGACAAACATAGCATGTACTCACTCATATATGAATTTTAGACACACAAGCAAAGGACTACCAGCCTACAATCCACACCATCAGAAAAGCTAGAAACAAGGAGGACCCTAAGAGAGACATACATGGTTCCCCAGAAAAGGGGAAAGGGACAAGATTTCCCAAGCAAATTGGGAGCATGGGGTGAGGGAAGAGGGAGTAAGGAGGAAGAGGAGGGAGAGAGATGGGCATGAGGGAACAGGAAGATTTTTTTTCAGGGGAAGAATAGAGAACAAGAAGAGAGATACCATAAAAGAGGTAGCCATTATAGGTTTAAGAGAAATCTGGCACTAGGGAAATGTCCAGAGATGTACAAGGATGGCCCCAACTAACAAATTAAGCCTTGGGTGGGAAAATATATGTGTGCTTCAGATTTGCAAGTAAGAGAATTTTAACAAGTAAGATTCACAGGCCCATCTGTGCTATCAGCACTTACTTTCTTCCCCTAAGGAAAGATAGATCATCAGCAAACAGTAATTAATAATACTAAAGTTCTAAATGCAGCTTTTGGAATCTACAATGGGAGGTGTAGATGTCCCAAAGAATTTTCACAGAAGGGTGCTGTTAGCTATGTGCATCTGTTTACTCCTTTCATCACAAATGTATTGTCCTAAGGACAATGAGTTAGATATTGCTCAACAACACTAAGTTGGGAAAATCAGTGTAAATATGAAAAGTCACATCCATGAGGAAGATGCTATATTTGTGAAAAACACAGCATTTGATTTTGGCTGCACTTTTTAAACTATTGGGTTGCTCAGGGTTACATAAAAATGTCGTAGCCTTAAAGACAAATCAGGTTTAGAGCACAGAAATAGATTTGGTAACCACACCTAATCAGTAGTGATTTGCCTAAAGGAGTTTAACATTAACCATTACAAAAATATACAGAACATTTAGAATGCTGTATTAGTCCAATTCATTATGGTGGATTCTTCTCATGATTCACTATGTATGGATTTTACTCTGTAGCAGATTCTTTGTTAGATTCTGAGATCAAAGGTCTTAAGACACAGATCAAAGGGGAAATAAAACTGATTGGAATTGTTTCAGTTTTAGAAGAAAACAGCAATGCAGTCAACCTTTGCACTAGACTGTGCCTTACATAGAACTCCAGACAGCTTCTGCTGTGGTAGCTGAGAAGGCAGAACATCAATGCTTCCAGCCATGATGGGAGCAAAGCTTTTTTGGAGAAGAATCATTTGAATTTGATGTGTCAGGTGGAGTTACACTGTCCAAAGTACAGCAGGTCAAACACAGATTCTCTTGGAGTTAAAATTGATTCCAGTAGAATCAGTTCAAAGGCAAATTAAGATTTATATATATTTCTTCCCCTTTATAAGTTGATCTCCTCAAGAATGTGTTGAAATGACAGAAATCAGATTGACATCACCAATAAAATCAGACTAGGGGTTTTCTGACAGACTCAGGCTCCTGTCATTTATCCCTGTCAAATCTAGTTTGTAGTTGTTCTTTGCTGATGTGGTCTACTCACGAGATCCATGGACCTTCCGTGAGTGTTCACATAATTTGCTCCACCAGAACACGTCATATCTAGAACATATCTAGAAGTCATGTCAGCATAACTTCTTTATTTTGGGGTCCTCTTCCTGGAGTCTTACTAGCTTGGAAAGATTGTACAGTCCTTTAGAAATGCCCTTTGTGTGGTGAACTCTTCTGACTCTTCACTGTAAGCAGGAAATAAACAAGCAAGCTGGTCATCACCACCCCCCTAGCATTTCTGCTCAGATAGAAATCTTAACTATCTACCAAGTTTATCAATTAGAAATTCTGCTTTCCACATGACCTTAGTTGTATAGTTTGTACCTATTCCTTGCATTTTTTAAGAACAAATTGAAGTTGTTGTTAGGATGGTATCCCCCAATAAGATCACAGTGCCCATGGGTCCATCAAAGGCTAAGAGATGAATCATTCTGGAGAAACAGTTTCAGGGAACAGAGTCTGCTTTATTGCACATGAAAAACTACTTATATAATGGAAGCCTATCAACTGTGATTAGTTAGCACATTACCTCAGATTACATAGTGAGGCTCACACCGCTGGGGTCTCTATGCAGAAGAAGCACAGCAGAGGTGACATGGGGAGTGCAGACTCCTCAGCAGCTCAGCTACTGCCTACTCAAGCTACTCAAGGTTTCAGTTCTGACTTCTGGGAATATTCAGGAGCACGGCTCTTATTTAGAAGCAGTGTGCCAGGTGAGCTTATTGCCAGATCATGCTGACATTTTCTCCTACACCTAAAAATAACTGAGAAATAATTCAAGGAAACAGTACCAGTGGTGATTTGAATGAGAATGACCCATAGACTCATCTGTTTGAATGCTTAGTCTCCAGGACTATAGCTGGTGGAATTGTTTGAGAAGGATTAATTGTGACCTTGTGCTAAGAGTAGGATTTTCCCTGGCCAGCCTGGTCCCACCACCACGCCAGCCCCAAACAATACACAGAGACTCTGTATTTGATATAATTCTGTTGGCCAGTTACTAGTTTCTTATTGGCTAGCTCTGTCTTAAATGCTAACCCATTCCTATTAATCTAAGTATTTCTACATGGTCTTATCTTACCAAAGAGAGCGACTGTGTTCTAATCTCTCTGTCCTACATCTTGAATGTCCTCTCTACTACTTCCTCTCTCCTCCTAGTCTCCTAGTCCTGCCTATCTTGCTTTCCTATTGGCCAACAGTGCTTTATTCATTAACCAATATGAGAAACATATTTACAGAGTGACATCTCCCATCAACCTTGTTTGGGGAGGTTCGCCAGTGGGGGTGGGCACTGAGTTTCTAATGCTCATGCCCTTCTCAGTCTCTCTCTCTCTCTCTTTCTTTCTCTCTCTCTCTCTCTCTCTCTCTCTCTCTCTCTCTCTCTCTCTCTCTCTCTCTCTCTCTCTCTCTCTCTCTGGTACATTGCACTGTGGACCAGGATGTAAGCTTGAAGCTACTGCTCCAGTGCCGTGTTCCCTGCCATGATGGCCATGTCTGCACAATCTGAAGCTGTCATGGTATGGCATCTTATAACAGCAGTAGAAAATTAACTAAGACATAAGTGGATTCCAGTGAGTGGGTTAGTGCTACAGCAAGCCTACCTGTGCTGTTTTGTGTTTTTGTTTTTGCTTCTGTTTTTGTTTTGAGCAATGTGGAAGACTTTGGGTCTTTGAACTAAAAAAGTAATTGCTTGTTGTAAGTTTGGCTTAATGGAACATCCTTGTAGGAGCTTGGAAGACAGTAGAGCACTTGGAAGCAATATGGACTATGTAAGTCCAGTTCAAAAGGCTTCAGATAGCACCTGGACTGGAGACCATTATTGTGATGTATTGGCAAATAATGTGGCTTCTTTCTGCTTTGTTCTAAAAATTGAAAAGTTTTGGACCAATTTTGTTAGTAAAGAAGATTTTTAAGATGGCCTACTATTGACCCTATCACATGGTACTAATCATAAATCATAATACTTTTGGCTTGAATAATGGATTTTTTTCACAGAGTGACAAGCTGACTACAAGTATCTAATATGCTGTTTTGTACTTGTTCCCCTTTTATTTAATTGTTCAGACAATTAATCATAAACACAGTCTTCTAGTGTATGCCGCCACAGGCCACACTTTCTCCTGTGTCCTTACTTTTTTTTAATAGAGACTATTCAAGTGTCCCTTCATTGCTGAAAAAGAGCCTTAAGAAATTTAGCCCATGCTTAGAGGTAACAGATCCACCTTAACATATCTATTATTGTAGATTTAAAAAGGGGAATGGCGTGCAGAGGATCACTAACACTTATTTCCATGTTTTTTAACCATTACTCCATGTTTTGTTGACTAACACTTGAGGCTTGGATGATCAATTATTACTGATCATTTAATCTGGTTTTATTGAAATTCAGCAAACAGCACCTCTAAAGTACCGATCAAGGATGCAGATGGTAGGGTCAGAGGTCAAATAAGAGCTCTGCCACTAATCTCTGCTCTGCAACATACATGATAAACACCGGTGAAATGGGGCTCAAAGTGACAAAAGTGTACCAGTATTCCAGAAAAAATAAATGTATGGAAAAATAAAGGAAAGACAATGTGACTACCGTGTAGGATATGGGAATTGGGGCAGCATGTCAGTGAAGAGTGCTGTTTTATTTAGCACTGATTCAAACCATAGTCCCACTGCAGGGAACACTTTCAGTGTGCTAAGCAGAGGGTGAGGGTGCTTTTTATATCACCAAAGGAAACCTCTGATATCACCAGATTAACATTTCTCCATATCTACTTAAAAATTCACTATTTTCTCTGTTATTGCCATTAGTATGATTATAGTGCTCCAGCAATAGAGCATATCAAGTTCTGTGAGATAAAAAGAATATAATCCAATGTCATTTGAATATCCATAAGAGTTTGGGGCTGACCATAGGCTAAGAACATGAAGGACATTCAGACTAGTGTGATGCTCAGACTACATGAATTGTGATAGATCAGTGGGCAAGTATGTAGAACATGGGGTGTCTGGTGTGAACCATGCAAAGGAGAAGCCACACTAAATTTCCCAAAATTGAGAGGACTCTGGTCTATTCCATTTGCAGGCCATGGGCTGAAATCCATGCCAGGCAGGATAATTCCAGAAAGTAGCCTAGAGTTTCCTTTAGTGTCAAGAGGGGGAGTGTGCTCTCTGCCTGCAAATATCTTCAGAAGCTTTCATTAAACAGAAATGATCACTTCAACTGACCCACTGGTGAATTATTTTCTTAAAAATACCATAGAAATTTAAACAGTAATAATACAATATCCACTTTATCAGAGCCTTAATAGATTACTTTAAAACAAATATACAGAAATACTGGTTGTTCTCTGTAATATTTTGGATAACCAGTTTCATTAAGTATTTATAGTATTTAAATAAAGGAATTGGGGCTATTAGAATGTTTTGCCAAATAATGCTTAATTGAATTTGAATGTATGTGAATAATTATTTAGGACTTGTTATTTTTAGTTCAAAAGTTAAATTTTTTTCTCCACAATATAAGTATCTGAAGCATCATTATGTCTTATAATTTGTTATTAGAGTTATTTCAGTTGCTACACACATCACTAACTTTGACTGGTTGAATTACTTCCAGACAGGTAATATATTGAGTTTTTAGATGAAATATAATTAAAGGTTTTCAAAAGTCAGTTAGCTTTGTAAAGGAGAGAAATCATTAAGAAATTTCCCTTGAAGCTTAAAATGTACCTCACTATGAAAAGAATGATGACAAAAACATATGATAGTTTAAGTTTTAAACCTCAATTAAGCTACATCTGCATATCTTTGGCTTTGCTAAACTTAAAATAATTTGATACCAAATGGTCATAATTGTTTTTCTGGCATATAAGTTTCACACAAATATTATCTTAAACACAAATATGTTTTATTGAATATATTATTCTTCAAAGAATTGTTTTAATGTTCCACTCCAACTCCTCCCAGAAAAGATCTTAATTAACAAGAAGATGATAGTCAATAAATATGTGAAAAAAAAATCTCCAAACTCACTCAATCATGTAAATGCATTAAACCAGTTATGTAATTTCTTACCAACTTGGCAAACTTCTTTAGCCACACTGTTGGCAAAACTGGACTGAAGAGTTTGAAAGTGCATGAACTGTGCCAGTGGGACGGGTATACCCCGGAAAACTCCCAGAACAGTGAGGGATTGATAGCTAATATTCCCAGTCCTTGACACAGTAATTCTGTTTCTAAACACTTGTGGACATGGATTGGAGCAAATTACAAAAATACTTTTTAAAATTGGGTTTTTAAAGTTTTGTCTATAGCCATGGAAACATTTGAAAAAATAATGTTATGTCGGTGTTTTCTTAGGGCAAACCTAAGATATAAATATGAGTGTAACATAGAAATCTCTACAAACATACTTTAATTAGATGTGTACCTTGACATTTTGCTGTAATTTCCATCTCTTAAATATGTGGTACTTCAACATCCACAAACAGTAAATTATGTAATATATAATTTTAAAAATGACTAATGTATATATGGGCAAATATGTTTATGTGTATGAGGTACACACATATATTTACAAGACACATGTATATGTGTCTCTGTGTGTGTATGTACATCTCTCTGTGTGTATGTACATCTCTGTGTGTGAATGTTCATCTCTGTGTATGTTTGTATGTATGTCTCTATGTATGCATGTAAATCTCTGTGTGTGCATGTATGTCTCTGTGCTTATATGTGTCTCTGTGTGTATTTACATCTGTGTGTGTGTATGTACATCTCTGTGTGTGCATGTATGTCTCTGTTTGTATATGTACATCTCTCTGTATGTATGTACATCTCTATGTGTGCATGTATGTGGATTACAATGAACAACTTCTGAAGCCATTCCTCAGATGACAAAGTTTCTCACTATGCTCACTGGCTAGAGGCCAGGAGTCTACCTATCTCTCCCTAACTCTAAGATTACAAGTACAATTAGCTTTTTAAGTGTACATTGTGAGTGTGGAAATCAGGTGTGAGTGCTTGTACACTGACTATCTCAGTAACACACGTTCACTTAACTTTATGTGTGATTTATAATCGCTGAGTCTTGAACAGGGCTTTTCTATCTACAATACGTGGTAATGAGTTTTCTTGAGAGCTTGTTTATTTAATATATTTTTGTCATATAGTTAATTAGTTTGAGGAATGAAATGAGAACATTATTCACAGTTCAAGCAAGTACTCTTTGCCCTAGACAACCCTGCAAATTAGTGACAAGACATACCAGAACACTAAAAGAGGGGAGGAAAATCAGTTCAACTATATTTGTACAAAGCCTTAAAATCTAAGACTTATAAGCTTCTTAGAGAATATTTTGGAAAACCTAGCCATCCAAATAAAACTTGTTTTTCTGGGATGCAAATACATAAACAAAACGGTTGCATAAAGTGAGAAAGGCCCAAGTCTTTGTTTGCTTCCTTGTTATTTTTAACACATTGCAATGTTCCAGTAAGTGATTTGAATTGCAATTTTGGAACCAACTGAGTCAACACAATAAATATGACAATTTGATGCCATTTGAGGATATTGGCATTTTATGAAAGAAATTGTCACATAGCTCAAATGATGATTCTGGCTTAGGTTACATCTACACGCCTTCCTCACCACCAATGGAGTTATCACTACCATGCTCTAAGCATTCTCTTGCCAATTCTACCACCATTGTAGTAATGAAAACTAATAAATTATAAAAAGCAGAGTGGATTTGATGGTTTCAGGTAAGCAAGACTTTCACAACTCTTTAGGAAAGAAGGGAGTGATTGTACAAGTGGTCCAGAGAGGAAATATGTAAATGCACTATGCAAATTCAGCAATTTTCACAAATAATTTCTTGGAGACTAAATGGTCCTGACTCTACATTGCTTCTAGTCTGAGGAAGACTAGGTTTATAGACCTGAACCATTGGGCCTGCCTTGTACAAGTGTTTTAGAACCATCACCATCACTAGAAACATATCTGTTTATGTTTCCATTTTCTCCATGCAGTCTTACCATGACAGTTTCTGTGTCTATGTGCATGTATTTTGTACCAGAGAACTTTCAGTCTCTTGGGGATTCTTTACATTAGGTCAGAGACATCACTGAAGTACCCAAATGACTTTCAGGTATCACATAACTCTGAAATTGTATACAAATGTTTGGTATGTAGGTTAAAGCCCACATGGGAATTATATTATCAAAAGAGCCTATGACACAAAAAGAAAAAAAAATGTGGTGTTTCACGTTCCCTTTTCCAAAAGCTCAAACAATTAAAAATCATATACACATTGGTGCTACAGTAATCATTCCTTCCTCTGTATCCCTCAAACCCTCGTATCAGATTCTTCTGTAATTTTCTGCTCACTAAGCAATCTGATTTCCTCAGTTCCTTCATGTTGACTGGAGGTTTCACCAACATACACTCATATACACTCTCCATTTAAGAAAAGGAAAAGTTAGCTTCAAATGCACATTAGGTAAAAGCAATGTTACAACTTGTACTGTGTTGTGTTTCCAATAAACCAATTTTAAAGGTATTTATGAAGCAATAAGAGAAAATCTAATGTGATAATGCTGTTTGGGTAGTTTTTAAAGAGCTTTCCCTATTTGAAACCCATCCTAATTATGTGCTTATTATTCCATTATATTCATGATTATTCTAATATAGTCAGTGGACCCGTGACTACATAGATATGTGAAAACAAGATTTGCCATGTTGATTTTTGAGGCTTGTCAATGAGTTTAGGAAATAAATTGTATTTTCTATATAAAATTATATTTTGAAGTATTTATGTTTTTTAAAGCCAAATAGAGAAAAGATTCAGTTTTGGCAATTGGAATTAGTTGCCCACATTTCATTCCAAAAGTTGTTACTGTGGAATTAATTTCTTATATGTAAGTTCTACATGCTTTCTCAAAGACAGTAAAAATAATACTTCACAGTTATAGCTCTCAAAGATTCCATGTCCTTGTAGGCCTATAGGATCATTTCTTTCTTAATGTCCTGCTTTCCAGTTTGTATTATGGAGGGGAAGCCATCTGAGCTGCAGCACAGTAGATATCTAGAACCGTCTTGTACACGGGATGATCCTTCAGAGCCATCTGTGTGGGTGGAAGGAGGAAAGAGGTATGGACTCCTCTGCTAGAGAAACAGGTTTACTCAAGTACAAGCCCTGCCCTTTCAGATGCTGCCACTGAAGCCGCTG
Organism: Phodopus roborovskii; assembly: GCF_943737965.1. Classification (NCBI taxonomy): domain Eukaryota; kingdom Metazoa; phylum Chordata; class Mammalia; order Rodentia; family Cricetidae; genus Phodopus; species Phodopus roborovskii. The sequence continues at coordinate 7,777,861 of NW_026126525.1, read as the reverse complement.
CACAACTAAAACAGCTATGTGACAACCTGACAACTGAATCTTTTCTCTGTCCTCCAGTCTCTGAAACCTCATCAGATGGAATTTCCTGGTTTTCATAGGGGAACGTTGATTTCCTCCATATCCCATTAGGGTCACTGTTGGAACAGACTGGTGCAAGGACATCCACATATGAATTTTATCTTCATGTGACAATGTCCTTTACATAGGTTGCATTCTTCCATGTATTTATAAAAGGACAGAGAACAGAATTAACATTTTTCAATTTAAAATTTTTATTGAAGATAAGCATAGAGATGACCTGGAAAGAAAGGCTATTCCTTACACGGGTCTCCTTATCATGTAAAATGAAAATATAACATCACAACTGCCATATTAACATTGACACAACTGGCTATTCTTGTTTAGATTTCCTGTTTACTGAGAAGTACAGTTGTCTGTGCATCAGTATAGGCGTGACTTCATTCTAGCCGTTTCTCTTAGGTGCATAGATTAACTCAGAGATTGTACAGGTAACATAATAATAGTTATATTTTTAGTACTTAATATATAACCCCATAACCACCACTACCATCTCAACAGGACCTGCACAGGGCAAAACCAGCAGCCTCGGGCCAATCAAGCACAGAGTCTGAACTTGGGACTGGTCCTGTTACTGCTGCCATTCCTGGTACTAGAGCAGGTGTGGATCAATCCCATGGCTGCTGTTCCAGATTCCCCCAGGACAACAGAAATGGCAGCGTCTAACCTACCAATTTTACTGGGACCCAGGAGATATCAATTAAGTAGCTATGTCCATAATTCCTTGAGCTGTGCTTATGATATCCCAGAGGCTTTCAACATTTCACAACAATGCATGAACACTCTGATCCAGCTCCCGACACCTGGAGATTTCAGCCTAGCCTCAAGGTGCCAAAAGACAATCCATTTTGGTCATAAGAGCTGTCACTTCTGTCATGGATGTGGGAGTCTTAGCTTCTACTGATGGAAATTTGGTGCATGTTAGAGTCTCTCCCACCCACCCGCAACAGCCCAGAGAGGCCTTGCTTTAACCATGAAGTCTCCAAGTGACATCTTTCATCTCCCAACCTCAAGAATCATACCCAATGTCTCCACTGCATCCCTCAGTCCAGTTGGAGAGGGGCATGTTCCCAATGCATGGCAACAGAGGCAGACAGGTTTGCAAATAAGCAGAAAGTCTGTGAATCATGATGGAGGCTGTGTCCATGGATGGCAGGCTGCTTTCCTAACACACTTCTAGAGCCATCTGGGGGATCTCTCTTTGGGTCCTATATTCCTGTTGCTATAGTCTAGACCCCAGTAAAACCTCATATGGACACTTTGCCTTCTTTGAATTTAGCATGCATAGAGCAGGTTTATCTGGTAACATGAAGAGAAGGCAACTTCCAGGCCTGCCAGCATCAGGTACAACCAGCGGCAGATGTTAGAACACAGATAAAGAATTCCAGAGAGCATGAAAAGAAAGACTGTGGAGGGCCACTGTCACAGTGGACTGGAGAAACGCTTTGATGGTAAAGACAGCAGAGAATTGAGGTTTTGGATGAGTGTGAGCTAGAGAGGGTCAAGTTTGCAAAGGCAAAGGACATCATAAAGCTGAGAAAATGTGTGTTTGTGTGTGTGCGCATGCGTTTGTAAAATGGCCTTTGATCCTTTTCTTCTTTTATCATCTTTAAACTCTAGCTAATCAAGTCACCTCTCCTACTTTAAGTCACTTCATTTTTGTTTCTGTGTGTCCTATTGAACTTGGAGGGTTATTTATTTCATAGACAGTGACTTACTAGTCAGAGGCTGTACCATTGCAGACCACGCCTCTCCCTCTCCTAACAAGCATTCACTGTCCCTATCTCCTCAGGGAGGGATGGGCCTCATAAGTTCTTTCCCCATCCATGAAGGAATGATGTTGGACCTGTTTGTCTACTCCTCCAGGCTGGCAGAAAAGTTCTATGTGCAGGACCACACAGAACAAAACGATGAAAGTTTTATACTTTATTAATCTTCTTTTAATGTCAGAAATTACATCCTCATATATTCTAGTAATTTTGAAGTTTGGAATTGCTGTTTTCTTTGGCTTCTCCATAGCCAGTAAACTGGTTACTTTCAGTTCTAGCACTTTTGAGATATATGTGTGACTAGTAAAAAGGGGTCCTCTATTGAGCTACATGTTCTGCAGAAGGAATTATACCCCTTCAGGCTGTTTTCCTGACATAGTTTTAAAGGGATAATCTTAGTGCAATCAAATCATAGTTTGGTGTGGAAAGGAACTACGAGAGAAGATATTAAAATTAATGGAAACACTGTGGACCACACTACCTTGGCAATTTGACAGAACAGATTCAACAGAATAAAAAGTGGTTACTCACACCACTGGAGTGTATACACAATAGCCCAACAGGGTTTGACTTTCAGATTAATGACACTATAAAGGCAAATTACCACCTAGATACTTTATTACTTTTTAAATATGAACTCCTTTAAAAACTACAGTCTAATTATGGATAATCGTTCTCCTGTGGATATTAGTAAAAGTTTGACCAAGCCTGAATTATGCTTCGCACAACCTTTTTACAGTCAAATGAAACAAAAACAAACCTCAACCGATTATAGTAACAGTGTAGGAGGTTTGCAAATATAGGATACATTTTGACAGCTGCTTTTTACTGGAATTCTATCAAGACAATCACTGAAATATTTTAAATGCTTGCAATGAGAGAATGCTAAATTTATGGCTGTGTCTCAGTCACTGCATATCCCAGACAGGGAAAGTGCTTCTGTGGTTGCAAGCATGCTTCTCATTCTTGAAGTCAGCCATATTCTGCAGTCACGATTCCCCAGTGACCAGTGTGCAATATTTACTTTAAATTGAATTTTTCACTGTTTAAAATGCTTGCACTATTTGTGTATACAAGCTTCTACCTCTGAAATACTTGATCAGTAGTACGAAGAAGTAAGATATGCAGAAACTGTCACCACATAATGTGTTTATGATTAGAAAAGAATATCCTCAGACTTTGTAATCTTTACAAAACATTGAAAAGATGCAGGAAGGAATAAATGTAAATGTGCAAGATTAACTCTTGACCCTGACATTGTCATAAAGTGTCCTCCTATCTTTTGGTCAGTGTGGAGACAATGTTTAAGATCCATGTATTATATGAGATACACATATTCATATCAAAGTAGCAAGTCTTAATTCCCCTCTGATGGTAATTACTGCCATTGTATGTTATTTAGTATGTTCGTACTTTATTTGGAATAAAGTTAACTTGAAAATTATTTGTTCTTAGTTGGTGGTACACACCTTTAATTCCAGCACTTGCCAGCCTGGTCTACAGAGGGAGTTCCAGGACAGGCTCCAAAAACAACACAGAGAAACTCTGTCTCAAAACAAACAAACAAACAAACAAAAATCTTCTGTTCTCATTTTTTAACCCTTATTATTTTTTTATTCATACATTTCAGTTGCCTTTGGCCACATTTCTTACTACCTTGTTGGGTTCTAGACTTTCTGAGGAGCATCTGCATCTAAGACTTTCTCCTTTCTTCTGGGGCAACAAAAAGCCATCTCCTGGAGTCACTTTTCAGCATCCTAAGGAAGTGAAAGAAAACTTGAGTTTGCAAATATTCCAAAGTTAAATGAAGGTGTGAGCTCAAGTCTGCGAAATCTGTAAATGGCTTGAGTTCAAAAACCTTGACTCAGGGTGTCAAGAGAATGAAGAAAGGGAAAACACACATAGGCAAAAAAAAATTGGGTCTGGGTAGTCTGGGCTCTATAATGGAAGCTGCAGCACCTGGGAGCTTGATGTTTTTATTATATACTGCCGAATAAGGAGGCAGGATTATTACATGAAGATATGCTGGTAGTAATAGGTCCTTGATCTTACAGATAAGCACTAATTATAGAAAACACATGAATGTCTAGTGACATAATTTGTTATACAGGTCTCATTGGCTAATGATGACTGTATGTATACTACACATGCATGTCTAGTGACATAGTTTGTCATACTGATCTCATTGACTAATGAATATCAAGCTCTTGGTAAGTACTTATCAAGTTCTACCCTAGTAGAACTGAGGATAAATTTGGTTGAAAAGTCATTTGTCTCAACCTCTTCCCCTTTCCTTCTTCCCTTCCTCCTCCTCCTTCTCCCTTTTCTCCTCCTTTTTCGTATGCTCCTCTTCCTTCTCTTCTCTTTCTTCCCCCTCCTCACCTGCCTTCTTCTATTCCCTCTTTCTCTTTCCTTCTCTCTCATTTAACACCATTAAGTATATACAGTATATTGCCCATTTTATACAGATGGGAGTCAGGGAGATCAGTAGGAAGAAAAATCCACAGTATAGAGAGGACATGATGATATATTAAGAGGTTTCTAAAACAAAATTTTATGGGGCAGCTAGAAAAATTTGTTTATTAAAAGTGGTTTAAGGCTAGACAATATGTTCTTGGATTTTCAAAGGTTTGGTTTTCATTGGAATAGGCATGTCTTCAAATTAAGGGTAGTTGGCTTAACACAACATTTCATACATTCTCCATCTCCTATATCTGCCCTCTTCTGACCAGTGCCAAGTCACTTAAGGGTTGCTAAAATACAGCTCTTGAATAATGATTTAACACATAGAATGAAGTTATTTTTCCATCTGGAGATTTATACATATGGACAAGTTAAAATACCAAGGGATTTGAGTTACGAAAACCCACAAATTCTTGGAAGCAAACATGAACAGCTTTGATGTGCATCAAAACAGACAACTGGTTTTTCCCTGGCCAGTACTTAGCAAAAATGGGTGCATAAAACCCAGAAACACCTTCACTTTTATGGGACCCTTCCTACTACCATTGCAATCCTGAAAAGCCAGCATGCCTCTAATCATCTTTCCCCTATATTGGAGTAATTTACACACTCAGAGATTAAGTTCTGATTCAATTGGAAGCTTAGGAAAAGAACAGTTTGATAAGTTGACATGCACTGACTACTCAGTTAGGAACTTGCCCAGTTTACTTACTTTAATAATGTCATCAGTCTTTGACTATACATACATTACAGGTATGTGTGAGAGTCAGAGAGGCTACCAGGTTAAAAAAAAAAAAAAGAAATGACTCTCCTATTACACATAAAAGCATATCAGCCTGATCATGAATTTTAAGGCTACATCCAGAATTATGGAAAAATTGCACAAGCAGCAGAGCACCCATAAGTACTGGTAGTACTGTGACATTATATATGCAAAGAATATTTATTTAATGCTTGATTCAAAAATGTGTCCCTTGCAGGGTTGATGGCACATGCCTTCTATCTCAGCACTTGAGAGGCAGAGGCAGGCATATCTCCATGAGTTAAAGGCCAGGCTTGTCTACACAGTGAGTTCCAGGACAGCTGGGGTATGTAGAGAGATTGCCTCAATAAATAAATAAATAAATAAATAAATAAATAAATAAATAAAAACACAGCAGGAACAGTTTCTACAACAGCAATCAATGATAACAACAAGGTTAGTACATGTGTTCATGTTCGTGTGTTAATATGTGGACTAGATAGCTGAGATCATTATTTTTCAATTATATAACAGCTAGAGTAATGTGTAATGTATAATGTGTAATGTGTAATGGGTGTGTGTGTGGTTTTTTTTTTTTTTTTTACATTTAACCTTCTGGTAGAAACTTTATGTTTTTAATATTTGCACCTTCATTGCTTTCAAATAACAATGTACCTAATTTTATTTATTTATTTTTATTATTATTTTTTTTATCCCAGTTCCCTCTCCCTCCCTCTTACCCTCTCTTCCCCCTCACATGCATCCTGACCACCATCCCATCCCATCCTCCCACCCCAATTCCACATGTAGGGCAATGCCATCCAGGTGGGGTCATTTGAAGTAAGGACTAGGACTTCTCTCCTGTCTCTAGGTTAAGGGAGTATACCTCCATGGGGGTGTGTCCACAAGATCCTTTTGTGGACCAGGAATACATCCTGGTTCCACTGTCCGAGGTCTCTTAGACTGCTCAGTCCTTCTATCTGAGACCCATATTCAGGGGGTCTAAGTCAGTCCCATGCTGGATTCCCAGCTATCAGTCTGGGGGCCCGTTAGCTCCTCCTTCTTCAGGTCAGCTGTCTCTATGTGTTTCTGCAACCAGGTCTTGTCCTCTCCCTCTGCATCTGGATTCTAGTTAGACTCAGTGTTTAGTTATGGGTGTTTGCTTCTGTTTCCAACGGGTACTAGATGAGGGCTCCATGATGGTGAATAAGTTAATTGTTGATCTCACTATCTGGGAAGGGCATTTATGACAGCCTTTCCATAGTTATTCAAATTGTTAGTTGGCGGCAGTCTTGTAGGTCTCTAGACATTTCTTTAGGTTCAGTTTTCTCTTCAAACCAATAATGGCTCCCGCTTTTATGTTCCTCTCTCTCTCTCTCTCTCTCTCTCTCTCTCTCTCTCTCTCTCTCTCTCTCTCTCGTCTTCTATTCCTGCCCTGGCTCAATCTCCCTAGTTGCACCTGCTTTCCTCTCCTTCCCTTCTCTTTTTCCTACTTCCCTCTCCATTCACTGCCCCCCACTTCCCCCTTCTGTGAGGGACTTTATATGACTCTCTTAGAATACACCTTATATCCTAGTTCCTCTGGTGTACCTAATTTTAATTTGAACTTTTCTAATGGATTACAGATTTCATTATTATTTTAGAAAAAAGAAAATAGTACTTAATATGTCTCCTTTTCTTTTATGAAAATTAAGAATAAAACTGAAATGAGCAATAGTGATTCTTAAATTAGATAATCTGAATGTAGTATTTAGTGTCTTTCTTATACAAGAGGCACTTAATAATATATGTGAGCAATTGCAATAATTACAGAAAACTAGCATGTTTCAGATAACTAATTATGCTGATAAGACAGAGGTACAGCCTCCCTGCACAACAGAGAATCTACTATCAAAACCCAACAGCAGATGACTGGCAAAAAGGAAGATAAAATGCTACATTTTCTAAAATGGCCTTACAAACCCCTACTATGTGCGGTTGACTTAGAACACAAGTCTGATGCAAATCTTGAGACAAATGCAAGAAATTTAAGACCTCATAGAGTTAATGGAATTATTACATGCAGGAAAGATGAGTAGAAAACTGTAAAACCCCAACCTGTAAGTCAAGCATGTAGAATGCTGAAGTATGAGGATTCTAAGTTCAAGGTCAGCTTGGGGAAAACACACACACACACACACACACACACACACGGTGGGAGGAAAGAGGTATTAAAACTCCAAAATCAACAAAATGGGCAAGATAAATAAAAATTAAAGAAAGGGAAAGTTGGGCCATTTGACCACAGATTATAATCAATATATGACTAAATGAAGTGCATGAGAATCTAAGTTATTCACATACATTCAGGGAAACACTGGAAATAGCATTAAGGAGCAAGGTTATTTTTAAAATATAAACAAAAAATACATAAGCTTCCTTAAATAGCCACCTATGCCATCAGTTGAAATGAATGACTTGATATTACAATAAGTTTTAACTAAAATATTCATAATGTTACCTCACACTATACTTGATTTATTATGTAGTTGAAGTTATCCAATAGAATAGTCACTAATGCCTTCTTACAAATATTAAGATTACAATTTAACAAAAATATATTTTATTGTCTACCTCTGTAGTAGTTTGAATGAGAATGACCCCCCATAGGTTTATATATTTGAAGGGTGTGGCACTATTTTGGAGGGATTTGGCCTTGGAGGAAGTGTGTCGCTTTGAGGTTTCAAGAGCTAATATCAGGCCAATTTTCTCTCTCTCTCTCTCTCTCTCTCTCTCTCTCTCTCTCTCTCTCTCTACCTCTATCTATCTCTCTCTGTCCCTCCCTCACTCTCTTACTCTTTCCCTTTCTCTTGCATATGGATCCAGATGTAGAACTCTCAGCCACCTCTCTAGCACCAAATCTGTCTGCATTTGCCATGCTCCCCTCCATGATAATAATGAACTGAACCTCTGAAATTATAACCAAACCCCATTAAATTACTTCTTTTGCAATAGTTGACATTGTCATGGTGTCTGTTCACATCAATAGAACATTGACAAAGACAACCTTTGCATTTTATAAAAAGACTGTTACCTGTCTCATACCATGGGTTTAGAAAAAAAAAAAAAAAAAGAAAACAAAGAAAAGAAAGAAAAATCTTTAAAGTCTTTATCATTTTGGTCTCATGAGCACATTGAGATTTCTGAATGAGTTCCACTCTGATTTTAGACTAAATGAAATGTGCATAGTCTACTGGACCATGGGTGATAGCATCTTGAACCACATGTGTAAAGAAAACCAAAGTCCCTCTCTAGCAGCCAGTATTTGCCAATGTCTTCTTAGCTATGGGCAGGAGTTAATGAACCTTTCCCTAACTCCAAGGTGAGATTTTGGCTATCTAAGTAAGTCTTGATCAGGTCTTGTGCACACAGTCCCACCCACTGAGAATTAGAGTATGCAACAACCATGTCATCTCTAACAAATAATGTTTTGTTGCACATGTCAATTTCCTCTAGCACTTAAAAAGTGTCCCCTCTTCCACAGTGATCCTTGGACTCTGGGGCTTGGATGAGTGATACAAAATCTCCATAGTCTCCTAGTTTCTGAATTCTGTTGTGGGTGTATATAATAATCACTACTATTGCAAGAACAAACATTTCTGATTTTATGGGTCTAAATATAAGAATGTAGGGACCAGTTTAGCAAAGTAATAGGATTAAATTCTTCATTATGGCCTACTATTTATTTAACCACAGTGTCTGGGATCAATAAATGATACCAGGCATATGTTTCATCCAGTAAATTGGTTTCTCCATAAAGCTCATGACACGGTTTCATCAGTGGGTATGTCTTGCCAGGCCAGTCATTTTATAGCTTACAGGGCTCATAACTAGATAAGATGGTTGATTACATTTTTTCCCTGATAGCATGATTTGAGCCTTCCATCACCATGAAAATTAGCCACTGGGAATGAAGTTTCCAGGCCAGTAACATCTTGGATTCTCTCTTTTCTATGATTCAAGTGTGTAGTGTTTTCATTAACAATGTCTTGTCATAAAGTTCTGGATAAAATCAAGAGCAGTGATAATAGCCTGTAATGTCTTGCATGGGCAGTCTATGGGAAAGCACTGACTGATATGAGAAGTGGCTTCTCATATCTGGTGCTGGAATTTTATTTTGATAGCCCTTATTATTATGACAACCATTGTCTTTCCATTATATATAAGGTAACTTCATTTAAACTCTTATGTAAGTTTATATTTCAGGAGATTTGTACAATAGTGTGTCTCCATGTGTGCTTGTTTTACATCTTTAGTACACACCAGTTAGTTGTATAATGTCAAATGTTCATCCTTAAAGCATACATACAAGGAACAAGAAGACTGACTGGGTGTATAAACAACACATTGATTTCCTCTCAATTTTGCACTCCCATCAACAGTGAGTAAGAGTATCCCCTTCTCCACATCTATGTCATTATTAGTTGTCATAATTTTGAACCTTACTTATTCTGATTTGGAATAGATAAAATTTTGAAATATTTTAAATTTCTTTGATGGCTAAATATATTGAATATGTTAAAAGTTATTTCTCAGATATTTGTGTTTTTCTTTCGAGAACTCTCACTTGAAGAGTTTTCTTTTTTAATTTTCTCGAGTTCTTTGTGTATTGTAGACAATAACCCTCTGTCACATGTGTAGTCATTCAAGACTTTTTCCAACTGTATACACTACCTATTTTGTCTGAATGATGGTGTCCTTTGCTGTACAGAATTACTTTGTTTCTTATGATCTCATTTGTCAGTTGTTGGTCTTAATACCTGTGCTACCAAGATCCATTTAGAAAGAGCTTCCTGTGCCTACATATTGAAATATATTCTCTACTTTCTCCTCCAATAGATGCATGCTATAAGATTTTTTATTGTTTCTGTTTTTGTGTGGTTTTGTCCTAGATCCATTTAGTGTTGAATTTTGTGCCCAGAGAAAGATAATAATATACTTTAATTATTCTTCCAGTTTGAACACATCATTTAAAGATGCTGTCTTTTCCCCTCAATGTGTATTGTTGGCCTCTTTGTCAAAAATCAGGTAGCTATGGAAGTGTCAGTTTATATGTAGGTCTTCAATTGTTTCATTAATCAATGTGCCTGTTTTGTGCCATTACCATGATTGTTTTGTTACTATAACTTGAAATCAGGGATAGTGATTGCCTAGCAGCATTTTCATTATTCGGGATTTTTTTTTTTTTTTTTTTTTTTTTTTTTTTTTGCTAACCTGGGTCTGGGTCTTTTGTACTTCCATTTGAATTTTGAGATTATTTTCCCAATTTCTGTGAAGAATTACATTGGAATTTTAATGGGGATTACATTGAATCTATAGATTGTTCTTGATAGGGTGCCCATTTTCACAATATCAATCTGTGAACCCACAAGCATGGGGGAATCTTTACATCCCTGGTACTTTCTTCAGTTCCTTTTTTGGGAATCTTAAAATTTTCACTATACAATCCTTTTACCACCTTGGAACTATTGTAGATAAGATTATTTCTGATTTCTTTCTCTGTGTGTTTGTCATTGGTGTATAGGAAAAATACTGGGTTTTGTGTGTTAATTTTGTATTTTGCTAGTTTAATGAATGTGTAAACCAGCTGATAGAATTTTATAGTGGAAACTTCAGGTGTGGAGGTAGAAGATCCCAGAAGATCTGGGGTGTCTGGTTCACATGGAGATAAGAAACAGAGTCCAATGGGTCAGGCAGAATGATACTTACCCAGAATCAAAGAAGGGAGATCACAGAGGGAAACTGTCTGAGGAATGGAAAAAGTGTCCAGTCCAGATAACTTATCCAGTCTGTGCTTGAAAGGGAGAGTGTGGATTGAGGAAAGAAATAGGCAAGAAACAGAAGATAGAGTTAGGAGGGCATCCAGTAAATACTGTGATCTGCCTTAAATTTATTGCTCCAAGTTTTTATATACCCCAATCAAAAGGGGTAGGTGAGAGGCAAAAGACTTCCTTACCATGATATAAGGAACAAACAAATGTAGTTACCTCCCTAATACCCCAGGCATCAAGTAATCATACCCTATAAACCAAATATCCTATTGTTTAGGTAAGACATCCATTAGCTAGACCTTAGGCCAAATATCCTGTTGTCTAGGCAAGACATACCATAGCCACACTTTAGGCCAAACATACTGTGGTTTAACCTTGAAGGAGCAATAATAGGCTCAATCTCTCTGACCTTAAGTCATGATGGAACAGAGCCACTTCTATGGGCCTCCACAAAGAAGTCTCTCTGAAAGGAAGAGAAAGGCAGTTCCTGAGGAGCAGGAAAAGGCACTATGGGGTGAAGTGGAGCATGGGGAAAAAAGATCTCTGAGAAACCAGGTAGCCCTATAGAATTGGAAGGAGAAGGCCAAGTGGTGGTCAGAAGGGGAGTCCAGGAGCAGTTGGGCATTGGGTTAAGAAGGTCCATGTGTTTTTCAATTATAAACTAAACAGGGACTATTACCTTAATCCTTTCATAATGTTTATATGCAAGTAGAATGCTAATATAACCTCTATTAACTGATGAACCCATATTTAGTGTCTAACCAGAAAAAACAAAACAAAACAAACAAACAAACAAAAACACAGTAACTTTTGAATTTCTAAACTGCTTTTCACAATATTAGAAGAACGGATGAATTTTGAAGCTATGCCTTTGATTAACTTAATTACCAGCAATAGGTTGTCTAACCCTCAAAGAGTGTGATTTGGGGACTAGTTCCAACTGTCCTGATTACTTGAATATCAGTACCTGGAAGAAAGTGCTTGTAGGATGGACTCTGGTTTGTTCAAGGCCAGTTTGGAAGAAAACAGAGAGACCAGCTACTCTTTGGAACTCTATCTTCTCTGATTCAGACTTGGAAATTGTGTTTCAGGGTGAAAAGAGGCAGGCAGACTGCGGGGGGGTGACTTCATCAGAGAGTATATGTATTGCTTCTGAACATTGCAGTGGATTGCAGTGAACTTAAGATACTCTCTGGATTGTTCTACAGGCCATCTAAGTTCTATAAATGTAGACAAAATTCTCTTTAGCCAGAGGAATAGGAACAGCAGATTTCAAAAGAAAGACACAGTGATGTAGAAAGGACAATTGCAAGTGTGCCTCCATTATGAAATGACACCTGTGAGTACATGGCATGCTTCATTGACCTTTACAAAAATGTGATTAATTTTTCTCAATAATTTTGCTTCTAAAGTATCTCCCATGGCCTGAAATTCAAATAAACAGAAAAAAATAATTTGTCAATCATTACTAGAGGAAAAATTGTGGGCAAGATGACAGACTTCTCATTAAATTCTTATATGAAAGAGACTAAACGTCTTAGGTGTTTCAGATCACTTTTATGAGTTACTTAGCTTAATCTTGTGAATAGCAGAGGAAATCATGCCAGAAGAATCAATTGCCCCTATAGGCTGTTTGTCTCTTCTTCTCCAGTTCCTTTACAGTCATGACATCAGTGAGAGAAGGACTCAGGCTAGCAAAAGAAGACAGTCAATGAAACTGGCCTGGACCAGTGCTTCCTTCACAAGAGCTGTGTGGCCCAGTTTGCACAGGGCTGGGTGACATGGGACCTCAAGCTGATTTTGCCCAAAGCATTCTTTGTTTTCTCACATTCAAACTCCTGTGAAGTTCAATAGAAATATAATCCTTATGTCTTTCATTCATTTCAGCTAATTCAGGAAAACAATATTTTGCAAGCACGTTTTGATGTCAGAGAAACATGGTTTTTGTCTCTTTAAAGCCATTTTTTTGTTGTTGAAGCAGGAAATCACAAATTAGCATAAAGAACAAAATATAATATTTTCAAAACATGAGCTAAGCCATCAGAATTAACTCTAAAATTTCAGATGCCTGTTTGTCTCATTATTTTAATTCAAATGCTTGAATTGTCTTATCATAACTGCTTGACTTGTTTTACATGAAACTAGATGCTTATAAGAATGGAAAGAGGCAGTAATAACCAATTTAAAATATATTTTTCAAACACAATGTGACAGAGGTTTAAGAATACTTACAAATATTCATTTTGAGGCCTGGTATTCAAAATACATGGTTTTGATGTGGGTTGGTAAATTTGGTTGTGGTTTATATGATTATCTTATTGTTTATTTTTTACTTTTTATTCACATTCTACCATATTTAATCTTAAAAAGAATAAAAGAATTGTGGGCTTTCCCATACATGCCTGCAACATGGCTTTACCATAGCTGCCATGATGTCAGTTCGTCAGTGGTCATCTGTGAGTGTGCTGGGCATTCCCCACCACCTCAGAAGCTGTCAGATGCACTCCAGTCTTTCTGCTTGTGGAAAACAGCCTTTGATATTTGAAGCCTCTACTGTTTAGGAAAAGTTCTGAGAAAATAATCAGTCTTTAAAAGGAAGCCCACTGTGCCTTCCTTCCATTTTCCCATCTTCCTCAGTGTGTTAGGGAGAGAGGATGCTATCTTTTGCTTGGCCTTCCTCATACCGCCCTTTAATTGTATTGAATTCAGTGGTTAAGAGATACAGTGTGATTTAAACATATAAAAATGTAATAATGCTACATCATGCTCCCAGGATTATTAAATTATGTGAAGTTCAGCAACTCTTTCATGTTGGAATCTCTTATTAACCTCAGATGAGAATCTAGAAGAACCTCTCTAATTTTTACTAAAAATTTAAATGGCAACAGTGCTAAATAAGTGGGTGCTTAAAAAAGCTGTATGGAATGATGTGTAAGGACTTGGCACAATCACTTTTATAATCTGCATTTTAACACTCAAATAACATTTTCAAATTTACACATCCACTCAGGAAAAAGGGCATAAATCAACCCAAATATTATGAATTAAAAATTTCCTGTGTATCATTTTACTCAATGCAGTTACAAAGTTACTCTAGAGATTGTAGGAGAACTCACCATCCGTTAACAGTGAACAAAAGTGATTATAATATAATTTAATATAAATAACTTTTAACATACATATAGGTAAAGGAGCAGAGTCAGCAAACAAGCCACTGAAATACATTTTGAAGTAATACTAGAATTTTGTCAAGGAAATTCAGAATAGATTTCCATCCAAGACATAAAGGTATTTAGAAGTCTGAAACTTCATCAGCACCTCATATCATGGAACAGGGAGTTTATGGAAAACTGGGTGATTGCTGGAACCATGGCCTTACACAAAGGACAGTGAGGTGAAGGCTAGAGACAAGGGGAATTTCTTTAACCCTGCATCTAAGTGACTGATAGTGATCTAACACTAACACTAACTATAGGTACAGATTTGAATTTTCTATTAGCAGTGTTGAAAAAAAAGTCAAGAAAATCAATTTTATTGTATTCCATCTACTATATATGGCAAATAACAGTTGAAAGATATTTTACTCAGATGACATAATTATATTTTCAAAATGTCCTTGTGATAAATGCACATAACAAGGTAAATTTCAGATAAAATACTAATGGCAGGTTTGGTGTTTTGAATGAAAATTACTCCAGTTGGCTCATAGGGAATAGCATTATTTGAATGGATTAGACATGGCCTTGTTGAAATAGGTGTGACCTTGTTGGAAGACATGTGTCACTGGGGGTAGGCTTTGAGGTTTCAGAGCTCAAGCCAGATCCAGTGACTTATTCTCTCTTGCTTCTGTATTCAAATTCAGATGAGGAACTCTCTGTCTTTACTATCAAGATTATAGGAAAGGGATTGTGGAATCTTGCTCAGTGGCTTTCCTTAACCTATGGGCTAGGTGTGTGGCAGGGATATCCCTACACAGAGGCCTGGAGAGGTCATTGCACGAAGTTGTGAAATCAAAGTCTGGATTGTGTTGCAGAACCCAAGATGTCAGAGATGCCAGAGCCATGGGATACCTGAGGAGAGATGCTAACAGGATGTGGAAATAGCCTAAGAGAGAATTAGGTTGCAGTGAACAAAGTTTGAAGGAGTTGTACTTCTGAAGAACACTTTGACACCAGACATGGAGGTGCAGAGTTTGGAGTTTCCCTTGCTGGGCTTCAGTCTTGCTTTGGTTCGATATTTCCTCACTTGCTCCCTTTTCTCCCTTTTGGAATGGCAATGTATATTCTATGCTTTTTTATGTTGGAAGGATGTGGTCTGCTGATGGGAGATGTCATTCTGTATGTTTCTCATACTGGTTAATAATAAAGCACTGTTGGCCAATAGGAAAGGAAGATAGGAGGGACTAGGAGACAAGGAGGAAATAGGAAGGAGTAAGGAGGAGTCAAGATGGAGAGTCAGGAGAGAGCTGGACGCCAGCCGCCTCCCCGGTAAGAGAAGGCCATGTGAAAATACATAGATCAGCAGAAATGGGTTAATAATTAAGGCAGAGCTAGCCGATAAGAAACGAGTAACCGGGCCAACAGCATTGTATCAAATACAGAGTCTCTGTGTATTATTTGGGGCTGGCGTGGTAGCAGGACAAGACCGGGCGGGGGGCAGAAAAACCTGTACACCTTACAGTCTGCTTTTTCAGTTTGATTTTGCAGGCGGTTTCCGTTAAGAGACTGCATGTGTAGACTTCAGAGGAAGAGACGAAGGAAATTTAGACAGTATTGAACTGTAAAGGACTGCAGGGGATGTCTGAAGTTAGACTGGATGCATCTGGTATGGCATGGCTACAAACCTATGGGGTCAGAATGTAGTGGTTTGACTGAGAATGGCCCCGTTTGAAGTCTTTGACCCTTATTTGAGAATTAGGAGGTATGGTTTCGATAGAATAGGTGTGGCTTTTTTGCTAGAGTAAGTGTGCAGGTGGGCTTTAAGGTTTTAAAATCTCATACCAAGCCCAGTCTCTCTGTCTCTGTCTCTCTCCCTCCCTCCCTCCCTCCATTCCTCCCTCCATCCATCCCTTTCTCCCTGCTGCTCAAGCTTGTAGATGAGGATGTAATGCTCTCAGCTACTGTTCCATCACCATTCCTATCAGCTTCCAATCATGATGATCAAGTACTTAAAATGTAAGCAAGCTCTGAGTCAAATGCCTTCTCACAAGTTGCCTTTGTAATGATGTTTCTTCATAGCAGTTGAATCCTCCTCTTCTTTCCTCCCTCTTAGCCTTCTCATATATTCCCATCCCCTTATTCTCTTTCGGTTACCAGCACTCAAATTTTGACTCACAGATATCTGTAATTCTAGTTCCAAGGGATCCACTGCTTTCTTCTGAGTCCTGCCAGGAACCAGGATTCCAAAAGGTGCATAGACATACAAGCAGCCAAAACATTCATATAAGTAAAACAAAATCAATCTAAGGAATACAGAGAAATTAAGGAAAGCCAGAAATACAATTTTATAATATATAGTGTACAGAATGCATCTTGTATCTTACAAATAACAGGTAAAGATGATTTGACTAACAAACAGGGAAAAATTTCCATCATTTTGCTATTGGTTTTCATGTAACATCTCTAGCTCTTCTAGATTTATGTCTCCTATTTCATACATTACTGTCTCTTGTGTTTAGATGATTTTTTGTAATGAAATGTTTATGTTTTTATGATATGGTCTTGTGTATATCCTGTAGCTATTTTCTTTATGGTTACCATAGGCATAGGATGAAACGTCCTAATAAGACAACACTGTAATTTGTATTTATACCAGGCCAACTTCAAAAACATAAAAACTCTGCTTCTTTATAGTTCCATAAACCTTTTTGTTAATGATGTCTCAAAAAAAAAATCTCCTTTGTATATTGTGTGCTCAATATACAAATTAATCATATTCCTGAGATGCACTAGTTTCTTAAATCAAGTTGAAAAAAACATGTGTAATTGTAAACCAAAGTCAAAATAATTTAATTTTACCCACACACTGCTGCCAAAATACCCCCTATTTCTCCTTCATTATTATTTACTCTCGCACTGATCCTGTATAGTGTGGTTACTCTAAACAGCCAGAAGTCCCATATGCTGTGAGACACCCCAAGGACCCTTGTGCTCCCTCATTCATGCTTCACCTTCAACTAAATGTGCCTGTCCTTACACACATTCATTTATCCAGCAAATATCTAACATTTGTCGCAACAGCCAACCAATGAGCTAGTATTGTGTATTTAGAAATGAGTAAAATGAAAGTAGAGAAAGATCTTACATATAAGATAGTTTATTATGTGGCACCCATGCCAGTCTAGAAAACTGAACTTGCCTTTCTGCTTTCTGCCTTTAAAGTTTCATTCTTTCCTGAGAATTTCACATACATATATAATGGAATATGATCATATTTGCAAGATTTCCTTTCAACCCCTCATATGTCTTCCTTATACCCACAAGTACTCCCTCTCCCAACTTCATGTCTGCTATTTTAGTGCACTAAGTCCAGTCATTGCTGCCCACATAGGCACAGGTGTGGAGCCATCGGTGGAGTAGGGGAAATCTACCAGTGGCATGTAGTCAAGGAGAGAGATTTTTTCCTGACAGCAGGATACCCCAGTACCTGTTGGAAACTGGAGGCTGTAGTGAGATATCCCTGCCTGCACCTATTGCACTGACCATGCCCCTTGGGACTTGGGGACAGGTAGGTGGGGGCGTGACCTTGGGGAACTAGGTCTGGGGTCCAGGACCCAGCTCGCTCTCTTACTTCCTGGTCAGAGACAGAAAGATCCTTGGGACAGGAACCTGCTGGCAGTCATCTGTTTCTGGTGTAAGTGACTTCTCCCAGGGAATAAACATCCATCAGCTTATCGTTTCCTACATTCTTATTTAGCGCATTATAAGAGGCCATCTACACTCTTTCTGCCAGAATTTTGACCACCTTGATCTTGTGCTGATAATCATAGTTGCTGTGAGGTCACAAGTGACACAGCCCAGCCATGTATGGAAGGCAAGCATTTAAAGGCATTCTTCCTCATTTGCTGCCCCTTACAGTCTTTCTACCTCCTCTACACAGTGAGCAGGGAGGCCCACACACTCTCCAGTGCAACATTGTTTTCTTTGCCCTTACCTGCCCCACCATAGCTATTTGGTAAGCCAGTATTGCTGAAGATACCGCACACATTGGCTGCAGTACACAAAACAATTGTAAATCTACCAAGATACTTACCCTTTGCTTGCCATCTCTCCTAGTTCTGGGATGTTCTGTCCAGGCTGCAGGGGGAGAAAATACACTAATACCTAGCACTGGGTCTTGAATGCTGCAGTACTAACTTGCCAGGCCAGATATGCCCATCCGCACAATAGCAGCACAGCTGTTATGGAGTAACTAACTGCTTTCCACCAGATTAAAGATTTGCCTGAGGGCATTGCATGTCCAGTACTAAAACCCACGACTGAGAAGTCAAAGGCCTTGAAGTAAAACTGGCTTCTCTGTGTTCTGCTTGCAGATTAATCGGTGACATCATTAGCAATTTTAGGGAAAGACCTAGGGAACAGTGACTTTGAACCCACAGTCTCTGTGATACCCTTCCCCCAGGACATTCCACAGGCAGGACAGACTGTAGGTCAAAGGTTGATGTTTCAATCCCTGCACTGGAAATCTTGCCTGGTCACAGTTCAGGCTATGTATCTGCTTTTGGTAGGAGTCTTAGTTGGGGTCATCTTTGTAGACTCCTGTGAGGTTCCTTTGCACCAAGTTTCTACATGACAACAAATTGTCTCTCCTTCCAGTTATCTCTTTCAGTATTCTTCTCCTCCATTAACCCCCAACACGATCCCTATGTTCCCATCCCTACCCACCCCCAGTCCACCAAGGTCTCTTCCTTTCCTCCTTCACAGGCAGATACAAGTGTCCCCCCACCCACCCCTTGAGCTCTCTCTTAGCTGTGGATTGTAGCATGGTTATCCTTTACTTTCCAACTAACATCCATGTATAAATGAGTACATACCATGTTACACGAACTTGTTTTATAGTTTTGAAATACAGCTTTCATGCAGGAATGCATAAATTAACCATTTAGCCATTGTTCCATCTGGTTCTTTGCCAGTCTGAATTTAATTCTAAAGATTTTTTTTTGTTTAATTTTTTTTATATGCTCTTCACCTTTATCTTTGCCATCAATCCTCAGCATGAATAATTTCATGGAGCAATAGGAACTTAGGTATCTATCAAGCTTTAAACAACCCTGGTGGATTAAAGATGATTGCATGTATAGGAGGCAAGCCAATAGTGTGATGATCACTGTCACATGAGAGGGTGCGTTGTAGTATTATTACCTAATCTTTGTGCTAATTAGTACCTACTTTTAGGAAAACTGAGGCATACAGTAGACTTTTCGTTTTCTGTACAGAATTTTTCATCTTGATAACACAAGCATAAAACATAAATTTTAGGTTGTTAATATGAAAGAAATTTTGGGAGTAGGGTCTCTTATAGTGGATATTCAGAATTATAAAAGGTGTGTAATTTTTTTGTAAATTATTTGTTAACTCTAAATCTGAGTAAGAATTTTGTCACCATACATGAAAGAGAAAGAGAGAGAACCACAAACTTTCAGAGGAAAGTAAAAGGCAGTCTTATGTTTTCAGCTACAATTATTTCATTCTTTATATAAAAGTGAAGATGTATTTAGCAAGTAAAACAGCAATTTGCTTTTGAGTATCTACGATGGAATTCAAAGATGCCATAATATATGTGGCAGAATCATAGTAATTAGCATATAAAATGATTGATTGGCTATAAGATACCATAAAGATTCTCAATCATGAGTAAGAAAGACTGTCGACACACATCTTCCTGCACATTCTTAAAAATAAAGTAAATATTCATGTTGCCTGATCTTCTCACTGAAATGAGGAGTTACCAAGTCTATCCCCTAACCCACCCAATGATGAACATCCTTCACAACATCACTGAGTTCCACTGAAGAGATTCATCTATGTTTCCACCTGTCATGCCACACTTTATAATTCCATGTTACTAAATACAAATCTAATGGATATTTAATGAGCACCTGCAATGAAACATGCCCTGTACTTGAATATAGACTTATAAAGGTATCCCCCAGGAATTTTACAGGAAAGGGCAGAGAAAAACATCATATGAAATGCCTGTACAACTAAAGAGTTTGTAAAGGCTTCATTGAGCAAATATTTCCTGAGTCACTCACTACTCCAGAGTTGAATTCTTGAGTTACATGACCTGTGAAGTCAGCAAAACTCTGTGGAATGTGGAATCCATGTTTCAATGCTGGTGGGCTGTCAGTGAAGAGATAATTAATAGTAGTGATTACAAAGACATAGCAGAAAATGTAGAGGTTGAAAGATGAACATGGATTTGGGTGTGTCAATCAGAAGGTGTTGGTTGGTACTGTAGACATTACAGCATCCCTACAGGGATGAGAGTAGAAAGGGTG